>NC_136632.1:14611273-14691273 GCF_933228915.1 Telmatherina bonti | reverse complement strand
TGCAAACAGAATCCTCCTTTCACGATTATCTGACGTTTTTCATGTCCATATTTTCTACTTTTAACATTTATTATAAGAATTGCTTCAGCATGTACACAGTTGCACCAGGTTTTCAACTTTTCCATTTTCTTAAAAAAACAATCAGTTTGACTTATTTTAAAAATCTGTTTATCAGTATTTAGGAAAACCAAAATTACTATGATTTTATGGCTGAAATGTGAAAAAAAAAATTGGATAGGAGTTTGTACTTTTACAGAAGTCTATCCATGAAAACAAATACGAACTATTATTTAATATAAAATTAGATTTAAATAATGAAATTCATTTTACCCATCCTTTTTTCATATAAGGAATGCTACTGTAAAAAAAAAAAAATCTTTGATTTCTTCAGAATTTGTACAGTTTTTATTTTTCTAAACAGAATTATTTAACTGAATTTGCTTCAGTGATTTCTAGCTGGAACTCACAGTGTGGTGTTTATTTGAACTCTGTCTAAATAAAGTTGTATGTCTGTATTATTATTTAGATAGATATGTGATTCATCTTAATTCTCAAATGGTATTTACTGTATATTTAGTATGTTAATAAGAATAAAGTTCGGATTTTGAACCCTGCAATAAAATACTTGGGCTTAGATATTTTATTAACTGTATAAAAACTAACATATATATTTGTAATTTCTATTTTGGTCCCTTTGTCATTTAGGCATATTTTCAACACGAAGTGAACAAATATGTCAGAAAAGCATTTCTGCACTTTGAAGGTGCATGACAAGCTTTCCTGTCAGGTACCAGAGGGACGAGATCATTTCATAGCGTTGTCATGCTGAGTGAGGACTCAATAACTTTGCGTTGTGGAATTTTTAAAAATAAATACACATTACACATTGAGAGGCTCTCCAGTCAACACTTTTTATTTTTTTAAAAAGGAATTTGGCCACGTTTTTCAGCCTTCGGTGTTTTTTAGCCTCTAATGGCTGCGTCACTCAGGACGCCATCTTGTCTCCTCTCCTCCATTTTGTAAATGTTCTTGCTTGTCTGCTACTATCAACGTTTTACCAAGTCTCCTTTGGCTCTCTGTATTAATTTAAAAAAAAAAAAAAAAAACTTTATCTTTTATATGATTTTTTTTCCTTCAGACAGATTTAACTTCTTTTGTATCACCTTCTAAGCTTCTGTTTTTATCACTGGAGCAGCTCACCTTATGGTGAGCAACTTCTTTAAATCCTTAAAGTATCCCCTGCTTGAAGACTGAGATTTGTTAACCTCTGCAACAAGTTGAAAGCTGCCTGAACAGGCACCACTCCTCAAAAGGAGGCTTGAGTCCTGGTTGACAAGGTGCTTATCTGTTCAAACAATTTGTCCAAGTAATCAGCGGCTCTCCAGTCACAGGCTACACGTAACATTCGGTTTTATAGCTTTGCAGCGCGAGCGACTGTGACCCGTAGCCCCGTAATGGCTGCTGGAGGTCACAGAGGTTAATAGAGACTGATGTATGAGGCCCCAGAGTGACATCCCAAAGGAGATGGCCCCTTAATCCTTATTAGGCCTCTGTGTTAGTGATCCTTACCTTTCAAAGCAAACAGCACGCTCCCTTTGCCACGGGGCCCACGTCTGCCCCCGGCGCTACACTTCTGACCCCAGGGTCATGGCCTTTGTTCAGAACCCTTCAGAGAGTGACCTTAGGGGTCACAGTTGTAACAGAGAAGTTGTTGAGGCACGTGCTTCTGAGGGGCCCCTCAGCAGACCACCTTGTAGAGGGAGCCAGCCCGCCGATCACCGAAGAGAGGAAAAAGTGTGTGTGTGTTTTTGCCAGAGTGTGAATGTATGGATAGCTGTAACCTACAGGCTTAAAGGTTATCTTTGTATTTTACTGTTCAGGAGAGCCTCTTGACTCTTCAAATACAATCAGATTTTTTTTGTTTTGTATTGCAATAACGCGAGGGCCACATTCGTCTTTACTGCTGTTTGAAGTAGTCTGTCCATTTTACGGCATTGCATCCACTGTTAACTAAACAGTGGGAGTAATTCACAGAAAAATTCAATTTGATTTTTATCAAATCTTTTTTCATCACATTTAATGAGATATTTCTGTTTTATGCAATGACTTTGACAATTGTCTCTGTGACTGCCATTTATGTTTAAATTTCTGTCTGCATTTTCTTTTTCTAAAACAAACTATTGTTCGTGTTCCTCTCCTCACTGCTCTGAGGTGTGTGTATGTTTCTGTGTGTAGTTTATTTAGAGTGAGCGTTGAAGTTTGTCACTGTAGTTTGGTGGGATGGCTCACATAAGACAGCATAGGGGGAGCAAAATGACTCCACAGTTCCACTGTTTGAGTTCAGGAAATATGATTATTTTATACTCTGGGACATTCATTGTTTGGTTGCCATTGCTCAGCATGAGTTGCGCATCATTGACAGTTTCACAGTATGTGACATAGTTTTGCTTTTAGTTTCCCCTTTATTCTCTCTGAATCTTGCAAATTTAAAAAGTTATTTCAGTTTAAACTTTTTGCCTTGTTTTTCTTCTGTGCTCCACTTGAAAGAAACACATAATCTACACGTCTTTCTAATCTCTAATATAAAACATGCTTTTGCACACTGGAATTAAATCAGTGGCAAGGCAGAGCACTTGATTCTAACTTGGAGGAAGAGTTGATTAGCAATTTTGGTGATAGACTTATTGAGATGTCATAAATGAGGGTGTTAATATTGTATTTGCATCAATGGTAGCATTACGCAGGCCGCTCCTGCAGGGCGAGGCCGTGCAGAGGGCTTCAGTGTCAGAAGTTGGCAGCCGAGCCAAAACCAGAGCCTTATCCTCAAATGAACTCTCCGCGACGTACGGTGTATGAGACTCTGCCAAGTTTTTTGAATTCCTGCCACATGTTGGATGGTAAACAACTGACTCGCAGAAACAGTGTCTTAGAGGATCAGGAACTGAGGAACTGTACATTTTACAGCTGAAATATGCATTTGTTTACTCTATTGTCAGATTTATATTCAGCATGAAGTTGTGGCGGCGTTTTATTTTTTCAGCGATTGCAATTGGTTAAAAAACGTGGCGAGATATGACGTCACAAGATTTAAACTGATGGTGCTCGACCTATTTTTCTCATCAGGGGACAAGAGAGCATTTATTTCCTGATAAACACATGAAAATGATCAGTCGGCTCCTGTTTAGCCCTGGTACTTTTCTGGTTTTGGTTTTACTTGTTTTTCAAAAGTTTATACTTGTCCTTTGTCTCTTTGAAACGCGGATGGTGTCGTAGGACAAACAACACAGGAAAGTTAAATTTATCTGCGACTGGAAAGCTGAGAGTTAGACAAGAGCACTCTTCCATTATTTTCCTCTTCAAATCTGTCCTCTGAGGTAGAAATCTAGGCGGCAACGTAACGCCTTTTCTTTCAGCCTTCAAGACAGAGAGAGTGGAGAAAAAGCAGATCAAGCGACCATGTTAGTTTGCTGGTTGCTCAGACTTGCACTGTTCTTCGTCTACTTCTACCTGGTCTAAACACGAATAAAAAAAAAAAAAAGATCTGTTCAGTAAATATGTGGAAGGTTTTCCACCTCTCATTCTTTTCAGTTTTTTCAGTGTCTTCCTAAGGCTCTGAGCCGTGAAGACCGATTGAAATCAAGACTGATTAGCTGTGCTCCATGATGTGAGATCCGTCGTTTGGTGGAACAGTTTTCCCTTTCCCCCTGTCTTTTGTATGTCTCCTACTTTAGGGAAAGAAGAGGGTGAAAAAAAAATGTTGGTGCTGAGTCCTGGTTTCTTTAGGAAAGAGAGGACTGCAGGGGAGAGGAATTGCATCCAAAAGAGAGGAAGTTGTTTTTTTCCACGGGGAAATCTGTTGCAGCTACGGGGCATTACACCACTTTGGCCACAGACACTTAACCAGACCAGTGTAACCTTCAACATGCTCATCCAAGGCTTGGTAGGTGTGTGTGTGTGTGTGAGACACAAGGAGAGAGTGAAATACAGAACTATTAATATCTTATACCAAAAAATCTTCCTCATGCAGGTTTACATGAACACGAGTTTGTCATAGCATAGCCGTTTATTACTGCATGCTATAACAGTGCTACTGAGAGGACAAGAAAGGGTGGGAGACAGAACAGGCTGGACACTGAAGGGGAAGGTAGAGGGAGGAGGGTTCAGGACACGAGCAGAGTCATCCGCCGAGTCCATTTTATCGTTTGGCTACTGCCCGACATTTCTCCTCTCCTTGCTCGCGTGCAGAAGCACTCCTGCCACCGCAGTTTGCAGCAGGGCGAGGGTGGCCTAGTAATGGCACATGGCGGGCGCACTGCGGTAAATATTATCGGATTTTACAGCTTGGTTCACTGTTGCAATCATGGCGGACCGGTCGCACCCAGGCGCTTCTCTGACTTTGTTTGCCAAATCAGTCTGTGTAGCTCATTAACGTTTCTGTGATTGAAGAGGGAGAAGGAATAATCAAAACTGTAGTCGTCATCATACCTAATATTCTGCCTGGCCTTTTTTAAGGGAAGTGTTGCCTCCTTGCTGTGTGAAACTTTCTGTGAGGAAGGAAAAATGGCAGATACAGTTATCACAAACTGACTAATATTTCCCTTCAGCCTCAAAGTTAAGTCGTCCCACAATCCTTAAATTTCTGAGTATGTGTCCTCCACAGGAGAAGCAACTCCCCCATCACCACCACCATTTAGCTCAGCTCCCTCCCAACCCTTCTGTTTGCGCATGCACATTGTACAGAGCCAGTGATGAAAACACGTACTGCACACTCACTCCCTTACGTCCCATTTCATCATCAACTGAGCTCTTTTTCCTCCACTCACAGCTCTTCTCCCCTCCCTCTCTGGCCCCCCTCCCCTTTTTGCTCTCGCTTCTTTTTCAATCCATTGCTCTTCTCCTCCTCTTCTCTCCTTCGATCCCGGCCACATGCGAGAGGGTAGACTAGGACGCTGCAGTTCTGAAAAAAAAAAAAAAAAAAAAAGAGGGGAAAAACGCTCTGCTGCTATTTCAACAGGCTGGCCCTCCCCTTGAGTTACTCTGTGCCAAAAGAGGGAGGGATCTTTTACTACTCCCAGTCCCAGGATTTTAACCCTCTGCCTGCTCTCACTTCACTCGGCAAGATGTGTTCCTCAGTTTCATGCAACAAGTGGCTCTCGTCTTTACTCCCTCGTCTACGTTGCTGCACCATTTGTGGAGGCATTTTTGGGAATCCTCGTTTTCACACACATTCGGTCAGATTTGACTTCTTTTGGGTTGCCAATACAGAGAAAACGGACTTGAAAGAATCAATGGTTCTATTTTATTCCCTACTGAGATGCAAAGACCTTTCGAGCACGTGTTTCTTTATGGCTTGCCATGCTTCCTTTTTCTTGTCCTCACCCCAGCTGAGGGCGAAGGCGATATTCCAGGAGCAGCTGGTGGTTTTGTGTTGCCTGAGCATTTGTCTCGACATCAGCAGATCATTTTACTTGTTTTTTCCGGTGTCTTATCTGGTCTCCCTTCTACCTTCCATCTGTGTAAACCTGTCCTTTTAGTTTTCTGCCCCACCCTCTCCTCCCCATGCTCCCTCTCATGGGCAGTCTCCAGTGAAAGGGGAGCAGGAGGGTGGAGCAGCGATGGGGCTTTTTCTGGGACAGGTGCCAATTCCTAACAAAAGACACAAAAAGCCAAAAAAAAAAAAAAAAAAAAAAAAAGAGAGCGAGAGAAAGAGAGATCGTTCCCAGGGATGGTTACAAGGATGCGTGTTTCGAGAACTGATCTGTAATAACACATGTGTTACTAAGTAACACTCGACTATGCTCCTTATGGAGGGCTTTTTTTTAAATAAATTGCATGAGTGAGCAGCAGCAGAAATCTTGACCCCCCACCCCCTCATCTCTATCTCTTGGCTCTCGTGCTCCCGTGAAGGCATTTGAGTTTTGAGTGGGGATAAGAGGAGGGGCTGGTGGAGTTGGGAAGGAGCAGAGGGAGGAGGAGCCATTCCTCCTCTCCTCCCTGCCGAGTCTTCTGCATTATTCATATGCCCGGGCCAGAACTGCGTTCTGACTGGCTGCCTGGCGTAGCATTCATCCGACATTCAGCTCTGTTTGCTAACATTCCTCATTCAAAGCCTTGTTAACTGCCAGACGGGAGGAACACGCGACTCCATGGGAAACCCACATGGCCTCCCCATTGTGGCGCGTCCTGACAGTCTTAGACTTGGGACTAGAGGACAGTGGAGAGCGAGATGGGTTGGCTGGTGAATATGGGAAAACAGTTAGCTGAGGTTAGAAGAGGTTACTTGAAGCATAGAGACTGGTTTGGAGCAAAGTGGCCAGATTGTCAGGGTAAATCCCAAACAGAGGGGTAGACAGACGTACAGAAAAGGTACTGAGGCAGACAGGGAGGCTGATACTTTCTGGGACTCTGAATGGGTCTTTCGTTGGTGTGCCCGCCTACTCCTTGCAGGGAGTGCAGAGCTGTGTGACTGAAGCCGAGCTCCGTCTATGCCCTTCTTTACAGGAAGGATATGTGGGCATACTGTGTGCAGCTGCTGATCGGTCTGGCACAATGAATGGTGAAGATTCTGATGCTTTTTCCCAGATTGCTGATTGCTGCGGTGTCTTCCAGTTCCTTCAAAGTCTCAGTGGGTAAGTCTAATAGTGCGTGTGGGTGTGGAGGTAAGTGTGTGTGTATGCGTACTTCTGTGTGAAGCATGCACATATTCAGAGGTCTTCTTTAACAAAAAGAATGCTGGGAACTGCTTCGTTTGACCTGATCTCCATGTTGAACATTATGCCTCGCCGTTGTTTACTTCAGGGGTGCATGACTATCCATTGAGAGGAGGATTAACTAAAGATAGGCAAACCAGGGCAAATGTAGTTTGGCTTTTGATATTTTGACGGAACCATGGTCATCTTTTTTCTGGAGAATTCCTACCTTGAGTTTTGCTCTCCGGATCGACCTTTCGTGGTTGTGAAAAACCGTTATGGAGGGAGCGGACATGGACTAGTTCTGCAATGTTGGGATGAGGGCCAGACAAGGCCTGCTAATACAAGGCCCAGCCCTACAACAAGGCTGTTTTCTCTCTTAGACTATCTTCTGCCTTTTTTTTTTTTTTTTTTTTTTTTTTTTTTTTACTTTTCTCTTCTAGTCAGCTTTCAGAAAACTATTAGCCATCCATCTCGTAGTGAGGTTTGTCGTTAAAACTTCATTTCGTTGCATATATGCAAGGTTTATTATTCATAATAGAAGGTTAGGCATTTGGAAATGGGTCTGCGCTGACACGTGGCTCCATATAGTTTTAATAAAACCAGAATAGGCCTTCAGGATGTGTTGTTTATTAAGATCTTAAATACGCGCCAGATTTAAATAATAAATTTTTTGTTTTCTTTTGAATTATTTTTCTTCCACGCAAAAAAATATGTAACAAGGTTTTCAGCTGTTGATCATTTCCTTTTTAATTAAATTTTATACTTAACACAGTTTAATTTGAAACAACACGATCACATTATTTCAGAGGTGTATATAGCAGTATACGCTTTAATAATGTACTGTGACAGACCAAGTTCTCGTTAGCATATGTAGCAGACCTGCTACATTCCAGATAAAGAAAATCAGCTCTAATTTAGCCTTTATTAGAACATATTTTCTTCATAATTAAAAACTAAATGGTGCCACACCCCTCATCAATGCCATCCAGCATGACGTCTTTTAATTATATCCCGGAAATCGGTTTTTCTAACAGTTGCTAATTAAATAGCTTGCATTTTTGCCGAAATTGGCTGTAGATATAGCTTCATATTAAACACCTCAACACATCAGAGTCAATCATGACCAAAAGGTAGGAGTGGAGGCAGTGTGAGTCATCATAGATAGCTCTAGTCATCCCACCTACATCCTACGTTTGACGGGGCCTATTCATTCGCTGCTCTCACACTACAGGGCCTGGCACCAGCTCCTCCATCACTGTCACCCTCACAAAAAGTCCTGATGTCGCTTCCCACATTTAGCCCATCAAAACCTTCTTCTGAGGCCCTCAGTTGGGTGAAATTATGAGGTAAATGAACAATATTTGGACAAGGGAAGCATCACTGTTGGAAACCTTTCAAACTGCAGTAAAAACTGCATTAGAAACAGATCTAGGATGTAATTGTTTCAGGGTTAGGGTCCCCCACATTTCCCTTTTATCTATCTCATATGTTATCCGTGGAGCTCTGTTGAGTTGATATTTTGAATAAACAGTGAAGTACAAATACGTATATGCAGGCGCTTGCCGTTTACAATTCGTGCTTCACAGAGACAAATAGAAATGGTTTTTTTTTTCTGCTTTACATCTTTCTTTCTGACATTTTCATGTTTTCTGTCTGTATAAATCATTAATGAAGAACATTTTGCAGAGTATTTCCTCAAACTATTGCAGTCCTGCAAAGAATATTCCGTCTTTCTAAGATGGCAACAACAAATCACGTCAGATATCAGAATTTTAAAGAATTTTTAGTCAGTGATAAATTATTTTTTTTCTTTAATAAGGTTTCATGCTGCACACTTTTTTTTTCCTAAAAAAATGTACGAAGTCCTAAGTTGGATTTTGAATAAATAGAATTGTGATTTTGTAGTAAACATCAAATCTACAGGGCAGATTAACAAACATTTCACGATTGCATATTGTTAAAAAAAACACAAAAAGGATCACATTGCACAAGACACATAGGACTCTCCACACACACATACAGGGAGACACCCAGACACATTTGAAGCTGTGTACCCCACAATGAACCCAGGCTTCTAAGATGAATGGGGTTCCCACGCCTCTTCCAGGGAGAGCAGGGCACAGCCTCCTCCTTTGAGCTTTCACATGCACACAATCACACACACTACACACACACACGTGCTGAGTGCATGCACTGCATAAGGCCACACAGCCATAAATACACACAGGTGCATTTAAGTATGATACAGAGGGACACACATAATAAATGTAACAAAGGCCCATTTTAGAAATCACAGAGCCGTACATAAAATGTTTCTTTATTATTCAGTGCACATCAAGCAACAATAAAGCATCAGTTTCAAAGGCAGTCAGACAGAACAATCTTTGTTTCACATTGGCTTTTAAAAAAATACTTAAAATTGTAATATATCACAGCAGACGGAGAATGAGGTATGCTATGTGTTCAAGTGTTTTTTTTTTTAAATTCAGTAAGAGGTCAGCTGCTGCTTTGTTACACTGAGTGTGTGAGGATGAGGGAGAAGAAGGGGAATCAGTAATTACTCTGTGTCTTTTTGTAGATAAAATTGAAGAAAAATGGCTTTTTGTGTAAGAATCCAAAATTTTATTATTAACGTTTGGAAAAGTCCGGTGTGTGTGTGTGTGTGTGTGTGTGTGTGTGTGTGTGTGTGTGTGTGTATGTACATGCATGTGGTCGGTAAATGATTTAGTTTCAAATGCTTCATATGAACTTGAATTGAGAATATATTTTTTAATTTGTTGGGTTAATCTGTTTACAAAAGTGTGTGTGTGTGTGTGTGTGTGTGTGTGTGTATATATATGTATATATATATGTATATATATATATATATATATATATATATATATATATATATATATATATATATATATATACACACAATATATATATACAATATATATATATATTGTATATATATATATATATACAATATATATATATATATATATTGTATATATATATATACACATATATATATATATATATATATATATACATATATATATATATATATATATATATATATATATATATATATATATATATATATATATATATATATATATATATATATAATTTTTTATCGAATATAAAAACATTTAAAATATTTTCAATTTCTGTAATTATGCTTGATAATAGATTGTGTTTTTCTGAAATGAACTGTACTGTGTGCTTATGTGTGTGCGCATATGGGAAACACCCATAAGTAGTGATATAATTTAACACTGATGAATAAGAAAATTACAAAAAAAATGTAAAAAATCCCAACATTTCATGGTGAGTGTGATTTTCTTTGTGTTTTTTTTCTAAATCTCAAATTGCTCTTGTTCATATTTTAATCAAATACACACATAGCATAGATTTTTCTATATTATTGAAACTGAAAGGAAACTACACTAATAAGAGTAATTTTTAGTTTTCTCAAATGGTTAAGATAAAAAATATAAACAAACAAAAAAAAAATCTAAGCTGAATTTATAATTGCACCAACATGTTTTAGCGGTCATACATGACTTTCTGGAGTGAGAGTTGAATGCAAGGCGGTGTATGTCTGGCAACTGCATGGTGATATGACTTCATCCAGTCTAAATTCAGCTGCAGTGTGCTGAGCCATGATCACTGGAACATATGGAAAACCAGCCTTAATAAGACATTTAGCTTGACCTGTATGACTTGCATGACCTGTATGCTACATGGACACTTTGTTTTTAAGCAGGCTGTGCATTTACGTCTGTTTTGCATTTTTATTAAGAATCTCAACATGTTGAAATCACTTTTTTGTGGTCGGACATGATTTTTTTAAAATTTAGCTTAGTACTTACATTTTTTTTTCAATTCTGATGAATTGTTATTTAAAAGTTTTTATATATTTTTGTCATTTTCAAAGTGTGTTTGTGTGGCAAGTGTGTGTGTTTTTGTATGCTAACACATTATGAAAAAGTCAAAGGTCTTTCCAGACTTCTGAGGAGGAAATTTACTTTCGGTTCCCTCTTTGAAGCTTCCTGCAGGCACAAAATATAATTTCCAGTTTATTATTAGTTTATCTAACAAAGTTGCTCCTGGGGAACAACCGCGGCTATGGTGAGTGATGTGTCTTATCATAACCGGCTCAGGCACCTTGTGTGTGTCATGTCATCTGAAGAGGGAAGGAAGTCTGTACTGTAGTTTGCAGGCAATCTCCTAAAAAAAAAAAAAAAAAGTCAGGAATAAAAGAGAAAGGAAAGCTATCATCCTAAAGGTCAAATGAAGATTAGAGGGAAACTGTACACGAGGACACACCGGCTGGCACCCCAGAATTGCACAATGGCCTCTTTGTCACGGCAGCCTGCGGCTCTCCACACTTTTTTTTTGCATACTTGGAGAGACATGACACCTGTTGGTGGTTTTCGTAAACTGCAGCGTAGTGATCGGATCAGTTTACCGAATGGCTGAAGCTCAAGCTTTCAGCTTAGCACAACACTAGCATCAGATTTTTGTCCAAGTGACGATGAGTCACTTTGGATGATGAAATTATCAGCAGAGTCTCACGCTAGTGCAACCATGAGTTTGATTCAGGGTCATGAATTCTTATTTCATCAAGTATTTATTTCTTTACAGGAGTGATATTGGAATCAAAGTGACAACTCAATAGCTTCCTTTTCAGCTGTTAAGTTCAAAGTCAGAGCAATTATTTTTGCTTTACATTTGCTTTTTGCTTTTTTTTTTTTGGTCATAACCATAACCTCCTAATGTCACCCTGAATCCAAAATATTGGACGGAAATTATTAGAAAGTTTATGACCACAAAGAATGCACGTCTTTGTAGTTTATAATATATTTAACTTTAGTATAGAATTTTGTCAAAAAAATAATAAGAGCTTTTAAATGCACAATAGCTCTGCCTAATCATGGTCTTCAAATACAGGCTTTTAAAATAACTTAGGGAGATGTAGCTTTATTTAAAGCAGTTTTAGATCAGTAAAAGGAAATCAAAAGCAGCCTTTTGAGTCTTCTGTAGTGTTATTGTATAGTAACATATTGGTATAAGTAATAGTTTTTAATTTAGTACATTGTGGCACGTAGTGTACTTCATTGTTTTTTTAGTGTGCTATAAAATTGCTGTTTCAATATCTTTTTAATGGCGCATGCTCCAGCAATGAGATTGAAGTTGCTGTCTTTGCATTTGAGAGGTAGTTGAAATTTCACTAGACTGAGTAATTTACTTAAAGTGGGCCTTTAATATGTTTCATGCCTCCTCTTACCTCATGACACAGTGTACTTAGGTTTGAATGCAATATTTGTGATGCGCTTAGGCCAAATAACAGAGAGACACTGCAGCAGCTCATTTTTCTTCCATTTATTTACACTTAGATCATTATAGGAACCTGAAACTTCCTTATTGCTCCATTCCTCTGTGTTTTGTGCACATTTTGTGCAGCTAGCATTAAGAGCTATTGCTAATATTTACAGTGTTTCAGTGAAATTGGCTTTGTAACAACTGTTATGGAGATTTTCTTATTGGAAACCATATAATCTAACTTCCAGTTTGTAAAATTAATGATTGTAAGATTTCTTTTTCCAAATATAAAATGTTAACAAAAATTACAGATAGAGCATAATGAGCTAATTTATTTTGTCCGTTAAGTGAACTTCATAATTGATTATGAGATCTGAGGCCTGCAGCAAAGCAAGAGACAAGACTGAACGTAGTTCCCAGTTCTGAAGTACAGTGAATGCGGCACCATCTGAACTTTGTATGGTGATGTAACTTTACAATCTAACTGGCTCATTGAAAATCACGTTTTCAGAAATAAGGGGCCTAAAACAATATATTAGGGTTGTATTTATTTATTTGTATTTTTGGAGTTGGTAATGACTTTCAAATATATTTCCTCAAGGTCAGAAACTATGGTAATAATTTTCTACAATATATCTTCATTAAATTTGCGTTTGTAAGTGAACAAATTTTGCTTTGTTGATCACAATTCACTTTTCCCCATGCAAGGGGAAATTTCTGATAAAAAGATGAAGATTGAAAAGAACCAAGCAGGTGTGAATGCACCCCGAAATAGTTAGCAGTTAGGCTTACCTCTCAGACTTGGACATCAAGTAGTTCATATAGAGATTTGTGTTAATTTATGGGATAACCGACCTGCAATAAAACAGCCACAAACTGATGCAGACGTGTGCATGTGCATTAGAGGAATTAATGCAGTGACTCTCTTTTATGGGTCCGATCCCACCTCAATCCCCCGTTGCTCTACAGCTCGAGAGGAAACCACAGCGAAGCCACAACCTCCTCTGTCTCACTCAGGAAACTCCCCCAAACCACCACAACCTGGCTGCATGACCTTTCGTCCAAACACACACAGACATACAAATGGTGTTCATTTGCACCAAGATCACCGGGAGTATAAAACAATCTGTTACAAATGAAGCCTCACAAATTGTTTTTCTTCTTTTGCACTGTTGATTTTATTTTTAGTGTTTTTAATCACGGAGAAGTTTGAACTAGCAGGTAAACACACGGCCAAACAGGATCTTCATTAATTATACAGACAGATGACTATTACTCTCCTAGTGTTCATGTGCATGCACATGCAAGCGTTGACACACAAACCCTGACACAGGCTCAGGTATTACTCTCTACGCCCATCAGTCATGACATGTGTGAGCATGCAGATTTACCCACTCATGTGTCTGACATGAAGGGAAAGTCTGACCTTTGGACACACGGCTACTGCTCACTCTCTCTTCTCATTTGTCAGCTTCAAGATGAAGAAACCCAAGAGGAGGCATGCTGACAGACTGCACAGAGCTGATGTCGCTGGCGGTGGTGGTGACCTGCTAACTCCTACTGACACACAGGAAGTATTGTAGCGACATTATTTGAATGGTAACATTTAACGTGTGAAGAGCTGTAAAAGAGAACATCTGGCTGCATAGTTTATTTTATTTTTTGACATCAATTTCTGGAGGCTCAGATCTCAGGTTTAGATTGATTTAAATAAAAATATAATATTTACATTAAAATACTAGGTTTTTTTCACTTAATGTTGCATCTTATTACAAATAAAAATAAACAACTATTATGTTTCTTGGATTTGATTATACAATTCTTATCAGATGACAATGTTTTCTGCTGTTTTTTTGTTTCCTCAGGTCAAAGATCAACTGTGTGCTGAAAGATGTGTGCAACAGATAAACTGTCCTTTGGGGTGAGGTAGTAGGTTGTATAGTTTTAGGGTCATTCCCAAGCTGTCAGATGACTATACAACTTACTGTCTTTCCTGAAGCGACTGTGAAAGCATCGTTTTCTTCTTCAGCATGATGGCAAAAAGAAATCTGACTTCAAAGAAAATCTGTTTCTCTTTTTTCTTCTTTTGAAGTTGGACTTAACAAAATTTTATTCCAAGTATTAGAGTAAAGTGACCCAAGGATTTAATGAGCATTCTTTCATAAACTAATTATAAATTCAACTCATGAAGTACTAGGTAATGTAGCAGAAAAACAGGCTAGTCAAAAACCAGAGGATGTTGTATATTTAATGTGTATTATGTTTGTTTTTATTGTTTATCACTGAGAATGGATCACAATCATAAATTTTTTGTGATTTAATATAAATTGTTTATTTAATGCAAAATATTTTTCTGGATTGTTCTGACATTTTCAAATTTCAATTTCTTTTTGTTATGACTGGCGCATGTGGAAATTATTATATTGATTTATTTTCCTGGAAAGTACATTTGGACCTAACTGTATCTGTGCGATAACAGAGTAGCTTTGTCTTTTTTTAACCAATGATAACTAAAGAGTTCTGCACAAAACGTCAAGTCTACATCCTCTCCACACCCACCTGGGTGACTCATGGTGTTCGCACAGGGTGAGGTAGTAGGTTGTGTGGTTTCAGGGTTGTGATTTTACCCCATCAGGAGCTAACTATACAACCTACTGCCTTCCCTGGAGGGCAGCAATACATCACAGGAGTACATATACATCCTTCTCATCTTTCTACTGAAGAAAAGAATGGACGCTCTTATTTACAAAGGCAGACAAAAGACTGGCATTCGACCTCAAAGATTTTAGGAAATAGGTAAGTTGTTCTGAGCCACAACATACTAAATAGCATTACTTTATAGTTTTTTACCCTGTTCTGTAAAAATAGTGTAAGGGTTCTGTTTTTATTTATGTACTGTACTGAAGGACGTGTCAGTGGGCTTTCCTATTAAATTTGATTGGGACGTGTATACAGACTTTGACAGGTAGCATGCAACAATATGGGTAAGTGTGTGCCACATTGTACGGCATTTAATTGTGTGAAACATGCTATATAAATAAAGTTTTGATTGATTTATCATTTTAGCTGCATACATGTATGTTTTTCTTTCATAATATTATCAATACTTGATAATAAATAATGGCAGACTGGTAGTGTAAATAATGGCAGAACAACTAAGTAGTAGTGAGTAATTTGATGTATGTGGTGATGAGTCGACCAGGATGTGGCATGATCATTTTTTTATGCTGATTTATGATGTGATTCCTTGAATTAATGAATCGGGTGCTGTAACCCTAATCTAACCAATTTCTGTAACTTGCCTTTATCAGAAAAAGGCTTTTAAAGTACATGTATTATATGCCATTTCTGTTTTAAAAGGGACAGCTACTTAAGATTTTCCAAGTGATATTTTTATGATGCACAATCAAAAAAGAGTAACATTCTATCAAACAAATAATGGTCAAAAATTTAAAAGAAATTTTTATTGATCTGCAGTAAAGAATGTGGTCATTATTTTCTAAGTTGCATTGAAACATATACTTTGCTGGTTCACAGCTAAAAAAAAAAAAAAAAAAAAAAAAAAAATCATCCCTAACTGGAAATATTTCTTGGACAGATCAAATCAGAAAGCAGGTGCTGAGTTTAAAAAAAAAATCTAAAATGAGGCATGGTAAAAAACAAACAAACAAACAAACAAACAAACAAAAAAAGCAATAAAGCAAAACAAACAAACAAAACAAAAAAAAAACCAAACAAAAAACTATCACATGACAACTTTTTGTTAGATTTGCAGTTTGCCATTCTTCAGAAAATGATGCCCGTCATTTACAGGATAGAAATGCATTCATTGACATTAGATGGCGCCAGACACTGCATGTGTCAATTGTGTCTCTTGACTTTTTCAGCAGTCAAATAAGAGCCCAGTTTGCACAAAGAGGCCACCTCTTCTTAAGTAGCAGTCGCAAATGAGAATGATAATCTGACTAAAGTGCCAAAACCTTTAATAAGATACAAATGCTGCATTCCAAACGTTCTTTTGGCTTTTTGTCTCACATTACAATGAAAATGGATGTGACTTTTAAAAACAACACTGTTGTATTTTTGTGTGAAACTTGCAGCTAAATTTATACATATACTGTATGTGCGTTATGTACTGTAAACAACAAAGACAAAGATGTAAAGCATAAAAGGGCGAGTACATTTTACTTGGAGTGAACATGTATATTATGATCAATGGTAAAGAACAATATTCACAGTAACAGGGTGTCAAGTGTTTAATTATACTGTGACATATTGCACGTATGCAGCAACTTATTGTACGTTTGTGTAGTTAAATACCTCGAAATGGCTACTATTGCGCTCTTGGTGTTTAATTCTTTATATCAATAAATATTTAATTTCAGTGCCGCCCAAACAGCCATTTTATTCGCTAATCAAAAAGAGAAACATGTATATGACTTTACAGTGAGCTCCCACAAAACAATTTTCCCGCTGATTATAAAAAATAAATGACTTACTTAAAGATAAATAAATAAATGACCCGTCTGCTGATTGGCCAAAGTTATAGGTGTGTCAGGATGCGTGAAGACGTTAACACGTCACGTTTACGTGCCTCGTTACGTTACTTCCTCTAAAGGATGACCGTAACTTGTGACAGCGAGGAGGGGAGGTGACGCGTCAAGATCAACACGGAGCCGGTCAAGATCTATATGTCCCGGGACCTTAACACCTTCCCTTGTGATCAAACGTCCGACATGGCCAGAAAATGCGTGGAATAACAGACTCTCAGGTAATTTAACAATCTTTGTTTCAAAACTAGGCTGTTGCGCAATCGCGATTAGAAATTCCTAAGAAGCTTTACTGCTTGTTGATTTTGCGAAGTTAGTCCCTTAACCTTGTTTCATCGTTAGTATCTGCTTACTTTTAGGTTTTGCTCTCTACAAAGTAAGAAAGAATCACTTTTTATAGTATGTTATTAATTTAAATTTTACCTCCAGAAGTTTGAAAATGTTTTGGTCAACAACAATCATGATAACTGTTACCTGCATGTCAAGTATTTGATTTTTTTTTTTTTTTTTTTTAATATATATCCTAGTGACACATGTGTGATCTGAGATCAAAGATTTAGAAAGGTCAAAACTGCCAGTGTCAGCTAAAGTTGCTGGCATCTGTACGACAGAGTTGTATATATTTTAAGTACAAAGTTTGGTAAGAAGGGCAGCTGTGAGTACAGTAGTTGTATCTTGATTGTTGGTTAGTTCTATCCTTTGTGTCATCTGGTAATATGCTTTGTTGGGTTGTGGGGGTGCATGTCACACCAACTCCAGTTTCCACTTGTCCTCTGACCTAAAGATAGAGCACACAGTCTGGGATTAGAGTTCCTCTGGGAGCTAAAAGACAATGTCCTTTGAGATGATGGGGAAACATGGGCTGGGCTCAAGTCATCTGTGGACAGGGAACTGAAGTCAATTAACTCAGTGTAGAGTGACCTGTTTAAATAGCATTTCAACTGAGAGAAACCCTAGCAGGACTCAAAACTACATGAGTTTTATCATCTTTATCAAAACACAACATAAGATTAACAAATTCTTACAATTTAGAACCCAAATTTCTCAAACAAGAGATGGAATTTTTTATAAGTTAAACTTCATTAAAATATGTTAATCAAAAGTTTGTGATATCAGAGTACAGATTTGGTGATTTGTACTCCAATGAAATCCGCCTAACAAGGGAAAATGTTTACATTTTTGTCATACACAGAAAGAAAAAATGTTAAATAAAAACTTCACACAAGGCAATAAACAGCAGCTAGCAGTTAGAACCCAACCCTAGATCTTTGCTGACAATCTAAAGGTTTCCCTCTGTCAGAGGTCAGATTCTTTACTTCAAAGCTGCTCGCCTGACTGACAACAATCTTAGAGTGCCACCCTTCATGGCTTCACTTTCATCTTACACCATAACAGTGAGAAGCTGTGTTATATACACCCCATATTTTGCATTTAGACTCACACATACTATATGAATTGCCCTTTGACACAATTTTCATGTACTGTCATGACCCATCCCCTGAAATTCTGCAGCATAGAGACTAAACAAACAAAAGGGAGCATGCATACATTTATCATGTCCTCGACGTCTGGCCGCAAGACTTGACAGAGTACATATTTGCCACTCAGACAGATAAAGGCAGCGTTTCATTTAAATGTCAGTTCTAAGCATTAGGTCATCAATTGCACTTTAAAGTAGTTTTAGCAGATAAAAGTTAAAGCTTTTATTTTTTTTGTATGTCACATTTCTTTGTAAGCAGCTGTGTAAACTAAGATTAAAACTGAAATGTCTGCAGATTAGAGTTGTTAGCATTACAATGCAGGCAAAGCTGTAATGCTGTCAGAAAAAAACCCCAGATGTCTTATGTTTATAATCGCATGACTTTATCAATGCTTTGTGGATGTACAGCCAAAAATGCTTTGCAGAGTTCAAAGTAGTCCGCTTACTGCACAACAACACTTGACATCTTTTGCCATGAATGACAGGAAGTCAGAGTGAGTGTTGCAAAGCACAAGCATTTACCATGGTTCTTTTATATTATGTGATGGCTCAAACAGATGTCCGTTACCCCACTGGGAGCAGCTGGGAGCTCCACCAGACTCCCACCCACACATTCTTGGAATATCTGCTTTTACAAATCAACATAGGCAGGACAGATATATAAAACGTACATCATATATTGTAAACACTATATGTGTAGAGCCCATTATGTACTCAATAAGTGTTTTTTAACTATGTGTGACTTAACTGGGCAGACTGGGATTTTCATGTTTTATTCTGGAACCAATTGCAGTTTTACTCCAGCTGAATCATTTTTTCATCCAGGTCAACATATATGTATATTTTGAGTTGGAATCCTCCAAATTGCAGCACTACCATCAGTTGAAACCAGAAGCAACACCATTATAACTCCCCCATGCATAAAACAGATACACCAATGTTATACCACGGTGTGCAAGAAAGATTTGTGATTCTGACACTGTCACAATTGTGTTAATAGAGGAGCAAGAAGCTGCTTTTAAGTTCAAATGCTTATTGGCTTAAACTTTGGGATAAATCTTGCTCATTTATTCTAGAGAGAAACAAGAGACAATAACAAGAGTTTGTAGATATAAACTATTGATTCCTCCTTAAACTGAGGGTGGTGTTCATTCATAGATTAATCTTGAACACAAACTTTATTTATGGGGAAATAAAAAGTTATACTATGCTAACTTAGGTGAATATATTTGATGTTTTTCTTGGAGAAGACAAAGGAAATACAAGTTTTTTTTCAGTAATGTCGGGCTTCAGCGTTATTGTCATTATGTAATAACCACAACTTGGTCATACAGTTAGGCCCAGAAATATTGGGTTCTGTATGCCAACAAATTGGATTTGAAAGTAAACTACTGAGATGTCACTTTCAGGTTTAATTCAAGGGGTTGAACAAAAATATCGTAAAGCATTTACAAAATGCAACCATTTTAATACAAAGTCTTGACATTTTTCAGGCTCAAAAGTAATTGGACAATCAGCAGCACTGTAAATTAAATGTTTATTTTTTAATACTTTGTTAAAAACATCTTTTCAGCCAACAACTACCTGAAATCTGGAACCCATAAGACATCACTATACGCATCAACACAGGGTTTCCCCCTTTGTGATCATTTGCGTGAACTTTACAGCAGCTGTCTTCAGTTGTTGCTTGTTTGTGGGTCTTTCTGCCCACCTCCCATCTGAAATTCATGGTCATTGGTTGAGATCCGATGACTGACTCAATCATGTCAGAATACTTCACTTCTGTGCCTAAAACTCCTGGGTTGCTTTTGCAGTATGTTTCGGATCATTGTTCATCTGTTCTGTTACGTGACATCCCATCAGCTCTGCTGAATCTGAGCAGAGCATAAATCCCTCTGACTTTAGATTTCCTCCAGCTGCTTCTGTCTCCTGTCTCATCATCAATAAACACAAGTGACCCAGAGCCATTGGAAGTATATGGTTCTGCCACATAACAGCTACCTCTCTGATGGATTCCTTTTTTTTTTGTTTTTATTATTATTATTTATTTCTTTTTTGTCAATAATATGGTCTGTTTCACATTCACTGAGAGCTGACTGTATGGTGTTGGCTCACAACAACAGCTTACAAATGCAAATGTTACATCTGGAATCAGTTTCAGATGTGTTACCTGCTTGATTGACGACAGATGCTTGATGGAACAGCCTATAAAGCCCACAACATAGCTTTATAGGTCACTGTTCAGATACTTTAGATCCTTTTGTTAATTACCGCTACATATTAAAGACCTGTAATTACTAAACATTTTATCCTATATGAATACCCTCAAACGAAAGCTTAGAATCTGCACATAAAACTAATGCTCATTTCATAACTTTGAATTGAAAACTGATACAAATATAACAAAACTCAGTTTGGAAATATATATTGACCTAACTGCACATTTGTTAGATTTACAAATACAAAAACTGGTCACAAGAAAACTCTTTTTTTTTTTTTTAAAAGACCAATTGAAAGAAGCTCTGATTTAAGGATATGCCTTATGCAGGCGAGGCAGGGCAAGTTTATATGTCACCTTTCATGTACTAGACAATTTAAAGTGCTTTACATAAAACATTAAAAGCATTACAGATGGAGTAAAAAAAAAGCATAAAAGACAATACAAAAGCAAAATCACAATAAAATCATATATTAAAATAATTAAAAGCAGAATTAATTAAAAGTTGTGCAGATTTCATGCATAGGTGCATGAAAAAAAGAAAGGTTTTATCCATGGATTTAAAAGTGTCTACATTTAGTGAGAGTTTAATCTCCACTGCCAGTTCGTTCCATATTTTTGCAGGGTAACAGCTAAAAGTTGCTTCTCCATGTTTAGTCTGGACTCTGGTCTGGACGAGTTGACCTGAGTCTTTGGATCGAAGAGCTCTGCTTGGTTTATATTTGCAGAACATATCACAGATGTGTTCTGGTCCTAAACCATTCTGGGATTAGTAAACAATCAGTTTCTCCTGGTCTTTCTGGGAGACTAAACTTTGAATTCTGTTAATGTTTCTGAGTTGGTAGAAATTCAGGCAAACAACTGAGTAAAAACATCTCAGATTCAGGATGATGAGTGTTTCCTGTGGTAGGTATCTACCAAAGGCAGTTTAAGAAGGAATAAGCAACAGGATCATCAGTATCTGATGCTTGTTGATGTATGTAGGGAGTAAAATTGACCCATGTTATTTAACCACACAATTTTTAAGATGGGTTATGGTGGAGTTGCCAGATCGTGCTTCGTATCATAGTTTGGTGTTTATGGAGCTGAGTAGATCCTCGTCCATTGTGTCTACAATGACGATGTGAGTCTTAAAACTACACCACGGTGCAGTGATGTGGTCTTTGTCTCATGAGTCATTGGACAGCTGTGTGTGCATTGTTGACCTGAGGAACAGGAAAAGTCGAGCTAGTAGAGGTATTGTGATTCTCCAGACAATATTCTGCAGCACATTGGCATTCACAAAACTGCTACTTTGATTTGTACCACCAGTTTTAGCATTTTTAAAAAGGAGTTGCACCCCTTCAAACTAATAAAAATTCCCTGGTGGCAGTGGCTTTGTTAAGGAGAGAAATGCACCTTTACACACTTAAGACTGTTGCTGAATGTTTTGAGAAACATGACAGAGTTCAAGGCACTCAAGTGAATCTGATCAAGCGTCCACTTGATTTGCAGTGATCCAGTGGAAGCCTTACCTCATATCTTGTTGCTGATTGACACATGTTTTTACTGGACTGTTGTATTGATTTTTCTAATATGTGTTGTAGGTACAAAGGACTTTTTGAAAATGAACAGCTTTGATGAGGCATCTTCTGTATCGATGTTAACTTTGCCCTCCTGTCACAGTCAGGTGAGTGAGGGGTCATCCCCTCATGTTTGGGCCCCTGATCACTACGATGGCAGCGGATCTCTACGGTCCCCCATCCCCCATGGGGGTTTCCCTGCTAGACAGTCCACTGTGTGGAGACCTAATAGAATATCTTCCTGACATCTCCCAGTCTATTGGAGATGAGACGCTGGGGTTTGATTTTCCAGAGTACCAGAGCACTGGGTCCGAGTTAAAGAGCTCCATCACATTGGGTGAGTCCAAATCACCTCATGGTTGAAGGAACAGAAGACGACTTGTTGAAATGAAGCAGTAAATAAAGTAATTATCTTGTTCATTCATAAAGTAACAAGTAAAATAGAGAATAACACTGAACCTTTAGCCATGTGTCTTCACTTAATAGGCTCAAGTAAAGCTGTAGCTGTACTGCTTTAACCGTGTGAATCTATGATGTCAAAATATTCTTTACCCAAACCCTTTTTTAAAAAATTTTATTTATCTCAAACACATATACAATACAAAACAAGGAAGCACATTTGTGTAACACTATGCCTTGTTTGAGAAGGAGCAGAAGGAATCCCAAGGCCTATTTAAATACTACTCCTTATCTACAGTCTTTAATTTACACAGTTATATGGCTATATACACAGTTTACATACTGAGAGTCATCAGCCAGATGGCAAATTATAAAGCAGCAAAATAAATCATGTATTTTCTTCTTTTTTATATTTATCCTAAAAAACATTTGTTGTACATTTGTTGTACATAACCCTGAAGATATTTTTTTTCTTACTGCTGTAGACACCCTGAGCCCGGCCTCCAGTCCACTGTCGGAGGTGTGTGGAACAGCAGCAGGCTCAGAGGAAAACCTCAGCTCCCTAAACCTGGAGTGTCGGGTGTGTTCTGACAAAGCTTCAGGTTTCCACTATGGAGTACACGCATGTGAAGGCTGCAAGGTGAGAAACACAGAAATACAGCAACCATAGTGCTGCAGCAGCAAATACATTACACTGTAATGAGATACAAATATATAAACTATAAGACAGATCATTTATGTTGCCAAGGTAAATATTGTCTTTAGTGTCTTTGCATGTAGCTGTTACCAAAGGGGAAAAAGTTCAAAAACACGTCAGTGCTGTGGAAAAAACAAGCATGAATGCATGCAATGCCTTAACACATTGCAAAGGTTGTCATCCAGAGGTGCCTGACCTCGAGGCCAGTGGAAAGTTTTTTAGACATAAGGTGGGTCATGTGAGGTGGGGTACACACTGACCTTGATTCTCACTCTATGTAGAGCTGAAACAGACTCACAGCGCTGTTGTTTATAACTACTATTACCCTTTATTCTGTCACCTTTAAAAGAAAAAAGTTTAGGAACTCAGAAGAAGGTTTAAATCAGGTTAAAAGCAGTACATTTAACAAAATTCTTCCAATTTTAGAGAGCATAAAAATGCTTGTTGCAAGCTTTGAGAACATTGGGCCACTCAGACTGCAGACTGCAAATATCAGTCTGTGTGTTAAAGCCATTGAGGATTATCACTGCAGTGTTTGTCCAGTCATGTGACCTTGTTGTAGAGTATACCCCTGTAAGCAGACCGTAGTTTGTCATTGCTAATCTGAGCCTTTGTGCTATATTTGCACAACTTTTCGACCTTATGTTCATTCCTTTAAAGTTTTTCCTCATCAGCAACAATTATGAAGAAATCCAGAGTCGGACCAGATTACGGAAATTACCCACTGGTGCAGTAGCTGGTGATTTTGTCATTGTTTTGGCATTTTGCATGTTTTCAATTGGACACAAGCAGGGGAATAATGTTTCAAAATGTTTACCTGTCTGTCCAGGTTTTTTTTATACAATGTTCCCCTCATTACACAATACACATCTGTGAGATTTACAGCGAAACCATAGACCTGGGTTTCTCTGGGTTTATGACTCGCATCTCACTCATCAGAATCCTTACCAGTAGTGCTCATCTTTCCATCAGGGCAGCTGCCTGTTTTGGCAAGCAGCCACTGTTGTGTGAGAGTGGCGGTGCTTTAAATTACAGATATAGTGACGTGGAACACCTGGGCGCAACACTTGTTAAAGGTGCGCTCTGATGACACTCTGTTCTTTGGTGTCTGACTTTTGACAGTGTGTCTCGTCATGGAAAAATTCCTGCATGCTAGATGGGCTCTGGTTATCATTCAACAACTCAAGTTAAAGAGAGACGCACTCAGTGTGAGGGTTATGTGCTTAGATAGGTTGGGATAAATGCTTAACGCTTTGCTGGTGATATGAGATATTTAGACCAAAGAAGTTGTCGGTATACTCTTTTAAGATGAAAGATAAACCACAAAATCTTTAGAATGCTAGCTAAATCAAGCTAACTTTATCTGTGAGTTAGCACTGGTTTCTTTATGTTTTGCTGAAAGAGATTTGCTCTTAAACATTTCACAATACACCTTTTGCTTGTGATATTAGTGTTGTCACATATTCCACTCAGAATATATCTGTACTGGCCTCTGGCTTTGTTTGTTCTTCCATACACAGACATGCCAGGACATGTACAGCTGGGAAAATAAGTATTTGTTACACTGCTGTTTCTGGATTTTTCTTAACTACAAAGAATGGAGAAGTCTTTTATTTTCATCGTAGGTACATGCCTCTTTAAGAAAGAATCTTAAAAAAAACCAAACATTTTATTTCATGCAGTAAGTATGTGATCACCTAACAACCAGCAAGGATTCTGGTTCTCACAAATGTTTGTTTGTTTACAAGAAGCCCTCCAATCATCCACTTATTACCTGTAGTAATTGCACCTGTTTGAACTGTTAGCTGTGTAAGACACACCTGTACACACACTGTCAATCAGATGCAAACGTCTCCACTGTGGGCAAGACCAAAGAGCCGTCTAAAGACACCAGGGACAAAATTGTAGATATGCACAAGGCTGGGATAGGTTACTGGAGAATCAGCAAGCAGCTTGGTGAGAATACAACAATTATTAGAAAATGGAAGAAACTCAAGAAGACTATCAATCTCTCTTGGACTAGGGCTCCATGTAAGATTTCACATTGTAGAGTATCAGTGATCATGGCAAAATGGTGAGGGATCTACCCAGAACTACACTGGAGGAACTGGTCAATGACAGGAAGAAAGCGGAGACACAGCTGCAAAGGTTACCATTGGTAACATACTAGACTATAAAATCCTGCGGCGGGCTCAAGGTCTCCCTGCTCAAGCCAGCACATGCCCAGGCCCATTTAAAGTTTGCCTATGACTATTAGTGATGGGATTTATATCTCTTTGAAGGGAGCCGTTTGTTTAGGAGCTGTTCAGTTCAAAAGACCATTAAAAAGAATCTCTCTCTTTACTTTTACATTAAAAGACAATTTTAGCCATAAAATAAACACTGGAATAAGTGATACATTCTGATTTAAGTCATATTCAACATGTTAGAGTTTGTTGATACAGACTTGGATCAACAAACCTCTTGTATGATGCTGACATGGTGCCCTCTTGAATGGCAAAAATAATGAATGGCTGTCTACAGGAACTTGGTTCCCATAGTTCATAGTCGAGTTGGACAAAAGAGTTGACTCGTTTGTGAATGGCACATCATTAATGATCATATGGATGATTCAGAGGATGCGTTGGAGGAAATCACATGATCAGATAAGGCCACAAAAGAACTCTTTAGTGTCACTGTCATCCTCCCTGTGTTTGGAAGAAGATGGATGAGCACAATCCCAAGAACGCCATCCCAACCAATTGGTCATGGCTGTGTCCTCCAGCATGACAAAACACACAGCCAGGGCAACTAGCAACTAAGGAGTGGCTCCATAAGAAACATTTCAAGGTTGTGGAGTGGCCTAACTAGCCCGAACCAAATGGAAACTCTGTGCCCCTAAACTATGTTGCCCCAAAAACCTGAAAGATTTGGAGAAGATCATGGAGGAGAGGGCCCAAATGCCTGCCGTGTGTACAAACCTGGTGAACAACTACAGAAAAACATCTGACCTTTGGTATGAAAACAAAGATCACTGTACCACATATTAAGCTCTATTTTCTATTTTATCAACACCTTTTTTAGCTTTTTATTGCAACAAATAATTATTTAAAAATCATACACAGTGATCTTTTTAGATTTTCTTTTTTTGATGAAAATTTTAGACTTTCGCCATTCTTTGTAAGTGGGAAAACTTGCTAAATCAGCTTATATCAAAACTTATTTTCTCCACTGTATGCTGTAAACCTAACACATCTGGTTTCCTCTTTGCCCAGCTCTGTTTACATGTAATGCACTTCTTATTACTGACATATGGTGCTGTACCACATGCTTTGGCCTTCAGAGCTCCCCATTAACCCAGTGCAGGGGAGGTTCACCCAGCTCTTCCACAAAACCAAATGCTTTTGGTTTAAAACGACACAAAAAGTGATATGTGACACATAATAACTTTTAATAGCAATATGCTGAAACTGCTCTTCTGCATAAAAGCTGCCAGGATGTTGTGCAAGAAGAAGGCTGATGAATTCCATGAACATGTGGCTCGAGATATATTGCCAAAAAATTCATATTTCCTACTTGACAGTGAGGGTTGAAAAGTGTCTTGACAGAAAACTCATTGATGTGTGTGTGTGTGTGCGAGCGTTCATCAGAGAGTCATATGTTTTGGCACATGTGTGACATCTGTTAGCTTGTGTTGGCCTGGCGCCCTCAGTGTCTGTCGATGAGTTGTAGGCTGTCTTGCCTAATCAGGAATTCCCCTTGAAGGGAGCGAGATTGATTGCATGATCTCAAGTGCATCTCTTTTTAAAGGGCATATAATGAAATTTAAAATGTTGCATGTGTCTATGTGCATTTGACATATCCATTGCTATTACATGAGAAATTCCCCAGCCAACCATACAAAAGGTTTATCAACTCTGTTTTTAAGATGCACAACATTTGAATATAAGGATTGTCTTTGGCTTACTTTAATTCCTGTAATAATACATTTAGATTAGAATTAAGGTAAAGCAGATCTATTGTAATCGTTTTGTAACATAAAGAATAGAAAAACATATATCGATAGTTGTATTAAATGTGATATCTAAACTGAAATTTTAGAGCTCTCTGAATAAGTTTCAATTTTATTTATTTATATATTTGTTCATGTATTTGTACTTTAACAAGAACTTCTTGGTGTACACTTCTTAAACTTGGTCTCCTTCAGGATTCATTATAAAAAATAAGGTAAGGCAAGGCAAGTTTATTAGGATAACATCTTTCATGTACAAGACAATTAATATATTATTCAATTCAAATATGTACTCCTGAATATAAAAGATAAAACCCCAAATTGTCATTAATGTATTGTTGTGATGTTGTGTTCAGTTATGAATAAAAACAGACTGCAATGCTTTGGATATATGTAAAGCCCATTTTTAATTCTTAATTGCACATAAACAACATATCAGATGTTGAGACTAATACATTTGACTATTTTGTGGAAAACATGTCTTAAAGAGAGTTGGAGCAAAAAGACTGGAAAATTGATTGATACAAATAAAAAAAAACAACAGAGAAGTATTTGACAAATAATTATGTTTATTGATAACCAGCCAGTAAAGTGATTGGGTATATATATAAAAAAAAAACCTTTTCAGAGAAGCGGGACCTCTCAAATATAGAGATAGTGAGAGGTTCACCAATCTGTGACAAACTGCATCTGAAAACTGTAAAATTGTTTCAGAAAAAAAATCTGATCGAACTGCAAAGACTTAAGATTCCACCATCGACAGTGTATGTCACTAAAAGATTCAGAGAGTCGGGAGGAATCTCTATGGATGGGACAAGGGAAGGTCATGAAACCAAATTTTGCTTACTTTAAAGACATAAGAAGGCTCACCAATTTTCATGTGGGCTGAGGTTTTACTAATGTTTTTTTTTCCTTTCTTTTCAATTAAGCTTCATATAACAAGAAAGCTAAATATTTCATGCCTGTCTCCATCAGGGTTTCTTTAGGAGGACCATCAGACTGAAGCTGGAGTATGATAAATGTGAACGCAACTGCAAAATCTTAAAGAAGAATCGAAACAAGTGCCAGTACTGCAGATTCCACAAGTGCCTGTCTGTGGGGATGTCACATAATGGTAATTACTAATATTTCATTAAATCTCATTGCATTTCATTAAATGTGCAATGCTCTGAAAAGTGGCAAGATAGCTAATAGTTATATCTAACTTACGGGCTTCATTTCGGATGTTAAAGCTTGGTTCACAACAAAGTTCATGATAATTTAATTAGAAAAAAACTGAAAAAGTGTGGCTTGTTTGCTCGGTGACAGAGAGGTGATGATTTAAGCTTGGCATAAAATAGGTCATACAACAGTACAGTGATCCCAAGTACAGCAAATCTACAAACAATCAATACAAACATAAATAATGCAAACAATACAAACACTTTAATAAATAAGGAGCAGAAAAAAGAAAAATCTTATATACTACCAGTCAGAAGTTTATACACTTTTTCCTGTCAAATCTTATAGGAAAGAGTGTCAAAACCTTTGACTGGTAGTGTACAGTATGTAAAGTAAATATGATTTTCTGTAATACATTTAAACATAATGAAAAAAACCCCAGTAAATTAATCACTGAAATCATGACATGACAGCCCAAGCTGTCATATGGTTTTTGGTAGAAACTAGCAGCTACAACTTTGAGCCTTGCAAACACACTTCCATATAACTGTGGTAAGACTGTCCTTGGTCAGCATCCATAGCATGTGTTCATTACAACAGAAGGCCATGTCCCTCTTTGATTCAGCTCCGGTTTAACATGCTTTACATTGACTAGTTATTTATAGAACCATGTGCTGTTTTTACACTTGGGAAACCCTAATGCATACAGCGCCACATCTGGTCTGTCACTTGTACTGACAGCGGACAGTTCATTGGGTTTATTGCACTGGCCTTCTGCTGCAGACAGAGCAGTGTCAGAAGCATAAGAGGATGATGATAAGCCTTTGAAGAATGAGAATAAAGCAGAATGGACCAGATGTGTTAATTTGGAAATGCCTATTGACTGATGTCTCTGTATTTGAAGTAAGAGTGAAATGAACAAAAATCCTCCATAATTTCCTAATGAGGATTTTTTTTATTCATCAGCCATCCGATTTGGGCGGATGCCCCAAGCAGAGAAGCTGAAGCTCAAGGAAGAAAGCAAGGTGGTAGAGAAGGACGTAGAAACTCCCATTAAGGCTGACCACAAGGTTCTAATCCGGCAGATCCACGAAGCCTACATGAAGAACTTCAATATGAATAAAGCAAAAGCACGGCTCATACTCACCGGAAAAACCAACAAGCCGGTAGAGTAATAAAGTTTGACATTTTATTTTTGCTTCGTGTGTCTGTCCTTTGTATCACTTCCAGTCATAGTGTCCTCTGTCTTTTCCAACAGCCTTTGATCATCCATGACATGGAAACATTCCAGCTTGCCGAAAGAACATTAGCGGTCTATATGGTAAAGGGTGAGTGTTCGGTGTCTGAAAGCGAACTGCAAGTTGGCGGCCTGATTCCCTCTGTGACATGTGAGGAGCTTCAGCAGAGGGAAGCTGAAGCCAGGCTCTTCTACTGCTGCCAGAGTACCTCAGTGGAGACAGTCACGGAGCTAACGGAGTTCGCCAAGGCTGTGCCTGGTTTTCAGAGCTTGGATTTGAATGATCAGGTGAGCTATGAAATAATCTGAGATTATATGTGATCTGTTTGCCAATCCATGTGAGAAATGAAGCTGTGTCATTGTAATGCTGTGTCCTTCTTATGTACCTTTAGGTGACACTGTTGAAATATGCTGTTTATGAAGCCCTTTTCACCCTTCTGGCTTCATGTATGAACAAAGATGGCCTGCTAGTGGCCCGTGGTGGAGGCTTCATCACGCGCGAGTTCCTTAAGAGCCTCCGACGTCCATTTAGCGACATGATGGAGCCGAAATTCCAGTTTGCCACACGCTTCAATTCACTGGACCTGGATGACAGTGACCTGGCACTTTATGTGGCTGCTATTATCTGCTGCGGAGGTAACGTCAGTTTTTCTGAGACAGATTAATTGATCGAAAAATAAAAAAAAAGAATTAGATGTTCTAAATAAAACTGAACTCTTAATAGTCACTGTCTTTTTTTTTTTTTTTTTTTTTTGTCCCCCTTTCAGACCGTCCAGGCCTGGTGGACATACCTCTGGTGGAGCAGCTGCAGGAAAGCATTGTTCAAGCTCTACGGCTCCACCTGCTGGCCAACCATCCCGATGACACCTTTCTCTTCCCAAGACTGCTGCAGAAACTGGCTGACCTGAGGGAGCTGGTCACAGAGCATGCACAGCTGGTTCAGGAAATCAAGACAATAGAGGATACGTCGCTGCATCCGCTCCTGCAAGAAATATACAGGGATATGTACTGACGAGTTTGTATATGTATTACTTAGTGTTAATAATAATGCTAATAATGTTCAAATCATAAGAAGCCGTTCTCTCTGTTGAGGTGAACTTTATCCATTTAGAGTATATAATGTGGCTGCTTCAGTGAATAAGGATGCAATAGATCATTTTGCACTTTTAACCATATGTGAATAGATATAAGCTCATTTCTTCAAGTTACAGATGATGCAGTAATTTAAGTCTTGATGATGTCTTTTACAGAGTTACTGAAGAAAAACTAAAGTGGGGAGCTCGCTGCATTTTTCCACAGCTTTTAAAATCAGTTACTTGTATTCATATGACTTTAGAAGTCAGGCGTGCACTGGAACCACTTGAGCTAATGAACATGAAACGTGAATGCCTTTGTGTGTAGTTGCTCCTGTTTTCATTTTCTGCCATTTGGTAACTTTAAAGTTAGCCAGTTCTCCCTCTCCCCCTTCCAGTTTTAAGACTGAGAAGTATCCATTTAAATATTCATAATGTGCCATTTACTTCTGCTGCATGACTTTACCACAAGTTGAACATAACTAATGTAGCTTCTATTTTGTTGTAAGAAGAAATAATTTTAGTAAACTGTAGTTTTTTGTGTTGTACATAAAAAAAAATCCTCTCCTTTACAGCTTTAGACCAAGCCAGCATGATAGCTTACCTGTAACCTTTTTTCATATTTAGATTGACTATTTTATAGAGTTAAGAATGTTTTGTAGAAATCCTATTATGTGTTTATTTTCCTACAATTCCCAGTGTGGAATATTTTCACTAAAAACACAATACCCTATTAAGCTGGGTTATGTGATATTTTGTAAATAGGACAAAAATATGCTAACTGCGGAAAGTAAAGGAATGAGTTGCCTTATTTCTGTGTTAAGTAATTAATTTGTTTTTGAATAATTGTTTTGTGTCATAATGAGGTGGTTTATATTCTTTATGTTGTATAAAACTGATCATAAAAATTGTTGTCTGTCTCAGTTAAAAGTGATTTTATGTAGCAGCATAAAATAAACTAAGTTTTGTTTTGTAATATGAATTAATGATCTGAAAAATGAAGATTTTATGAATTGAGTTGTTTTACAAAACTAGGTATGATAAAGGCTCTTGTGAAGATGCTCTAAAGTTTCTTAAAATGTTATATTTAAACTGGTCTATCTCATACATTATTATGTCTTATCCCAAAATTATTTTTAGGTTTTAGTTATTCTACAACGGACCAGAAAATCTTAAATTAAAAAGACAAAACAACCAAGCCATTGCTAATTTTGCATGATTTGTAGTATAACAAGTCTTTCTTTTGGCTTTTTTTTCATTTGGTTCTTTAAGTTTACCGGTATATCTCTGCCTGTGGCCAATTTCATTCTTATTGGAAATATTTGTTTTGGGGTCCTGCTCCTAAGCTGACCTTCATGCCAAACCAGTAACTTTCCTTTTTATTATTCCCTTCAGGGGCCATCACAGTGAATGATCTTCCTCCACCTCTTTCTTCTGCATAATCTTCTCTTACACTTGCTAACTTTGTCCTCCCTCACCACATCCATAAATCTCTTCTTTGGCCTCCTCCGGGCATATTGTGTGGTAGTGCCAACCACAGCATCATTCTGCAAATAAATTTACTGTCCCTTTTCTGTACATGGCCAAACCATGTGGCTTCTTTGGCTTCTTTGACTTTGTCTCCAAGACATTTAACATGATGTTCATGATTGTTTCATTCCCTGTTGTCATGAACAGTGTGATGTTTTACTCCCCCAGTCCAGCTGGGGGCGCTAAAGGCTCACAAAACAAGATGACTGGCCTGGAAATAATGATCAGGAACTAACTTTTTTAGAAATGAGACAATGGAGCAACCTACGAGTGAAAACCCCGAAAAAATATTTACATGCCAGCTGTGTGGTTTGAGTACCCCTTTTACGTACTACGGCCAGAAACCACCTAACACCAGAGCTATTGTGTAAGTGAAATTAAATTAAATGTTGACTTGAGAGAGCACCGATGCTAACGCTTTAGCAGACATAGAATTAGCTTTAGCTCATCGGCTAACGTTAATGTAGCTTGCACGTAAGTACGTGTGATGTTCTGCTCTGATGGTCGGACAGAAACATTCAGCGCTTTATTTGTAGAATTCAATTAAAATAAGCTAACAAACATCAGGTGTGTCTTTTCTTTCTTTTTCCATCAGGTTGCTCGAGGAGTGCTTTGTGACAAAGGATCCTTTTAGTCCAGACAAGGAAAAGTTTCTAGTGTTGGGGTCCACCTGCAGCCTGTGCAGTGTGTGTGTCTGTGTTAGCACGGTAAGATGTCTGAACATTTCTCACTGTTAGCCAAGGGCGAAATTTTTTTTTTTTTTGTAAACCCGTTGTAAAAATAAATAAAACAAAATAATAATAATAATAAAAAAAACCGCTGCAAGTGTTTTGATTGGTGAGCACTGTAATTTGTAAAAATGAAAAAGTTAAGACGAAAGCCCGACCACATTCAACTCCTGATACTTATTTACTGAAATATGATGTTATATGTTAGCAGGGATTTAGCCTTCCGTAAAGTATTGTACCCTCAAAGAAACAAAAACTACCATGTTCTTACTGCTTCATGACACTATTCACACCTGGATAGACAAATATATACCTGTTCCCACAGGCAAAATCTGTCTTGTTAAGATGACGTGATGCTCCCACTGCTGCAATTGTGAACAAAAACTAAATGCCCTCTCTGGCTTGGAAATGCTCCTCCTGTTATAGTTTTACCACTTAGCATGAACTCACCCTCCAAATCACTGGAGAGAAACTTGTGGTTCTGATGTTTTCCTGAGATTACTTTGTTTTTGGGTGGCATGTGTGCACTCAGTGACAGTTAAACTTGAAATCAGTTCCTTTTGTATTTTCTTTTGCAAAACCATTGCAGAAAGTGTTTCTCATCATGGACTAAATGTTACTTGAGCTTCTGTGACCTTAGTGCACTGCTGTTTGTCTTCCATCTTTTCTGTCAGGACTGCAGTCTCTTCTACACCAAGAGGTTCTGCATGCGGTGTGTGAACAAGCACTTGGAGCAGTTTCCCCATCAGATTCAGACTGAACTAGCAAAGAAGAAGCAGAGTTCAAAGGCTACTGTTTCCTGACACAAGATGCCCATAACCAGACAACCAGACTGCAGCAAACACCTCAGCATATGTGTTTAGTAAAAAAAAAAAAAAAAAGGAGCAAAACATGTTTATCATGTCTTCCTTATCCAAATCATACAGGTTTAAAGAAAGAAGCATCATGTGGTTAATTAGCATTGCTAAGGGTTGTAGAAAAGTACTAGTAGAAAAATACTAGTTCACGAGGCTGCTATGTTTTATTGTTGTGTGCTTCTATTCTTTTTAGGAGAAAGCAGCAGATATGAACTTTAACAAGCTTTGAATTATTTTCCTTTATGTTAACTTGTAATTGTCTGCTGATCATGTGTAAAGCAGTAGAATGACTTTCATGCTTGTGCAGCTCAGTCAGTGAACACAAACAGTTTCAACAATGTTACAGTTAGACAAGGATGACTTGAACTCTAGTAGTAACTGTTACTAAATTGTGTTTTGGTGACTGGATCTAATATTCCTCCATCATTCCTTTTAAAACTTTCACCTCGCAGCCACAACCTTTAATTCTTAACAAACCTAAGTAGTGTTAACAGTGTGATACAGGCATGAGACCCTGACTTTTTTTTAAAATGTAGGTGTATAAGAATTTTTGATTGATGTTGCATACCTGTTGTTTAAATTTTTGGGTGGCTTTTCAAGGTGAAGAAAAAAATTCTACCACCTAGTAGTGCTCATGCCTTTGTCTACAAAAGTAGAAGCCCCTATATTTCCAAGTGTGGAAACCACAATCCCTTTAAGGCATTGGTAATGCGTGTGAGACCGCAACAAACTGCTCGCTCGCCTCATTTTTCACTTTCCTGTCTAATCAGAGTGATCGAAATCTGTTTCCAGTTCAAGGATCACTCCATACAGAGCCGTGCACAGTTTACAGCAGCGTAAACACATTATGGATTAAGTGTGATCTTGGTGATAACATCTATATAACAGATGGCCTGGCTGTATTTATCACGAGATGTTTGAGGTTTTTTTTTTTTTTTTTTCTCTTTTGCAAGGGTTAATTGAAACAGCATGGCCTTGAAGCAAGCCTGCTCTTTAACTGGCAAATGCGGCAGAGGAATGCAGATGACACTTGCTGGAGTGTGCATTGGCACACTGAACTCCTGGGCTAGTAGTACACACTTATCCATAATGCTTAACCAGCTCTGGAATGTCTAGAAAACAAATATGAGGACTCGCGGCTTGAAAACTTGTTAGAGTATTATTCTTTTTTTTCTGGGAATAGTTTAAGGATGCAAATTATGACCCCCCAAGGTCGGATTAATATTTTAAAAGCTTTGCTTTCCTTTATTCGATTTGTGTTTTTTCTAAGCACACATAAGCAATTACACCCAATGTAGCACGCAAACCAGCCCTGTGACACTAGTGCCAAAGTCTGACAGCGATAGGCGGAGTGCCAACGATGACGAAATTGATCTGCGTGAACTGATGTCATTGGAGGCAAAGTTGAAGCTGTTTATTGCTGCTGCTGCTGCTGTTTTCCCAGTTAAAACCTCAATCGAGTGCCTTGGTGACCTTAAAGCTGTATCTGAATAGAGTTACGCATGTGCATGTTAATACAGTTGAATTGTTAATTTTATTTCACATTGTCTGCTTTCAGACGGGTATATAAATCAGAAACAGTGAAAAGCAGCTGTAGGACTACGTGTCATGCAGCGGTCAGTATTAATGAGCATTTCGAGACTCTTACTCGGATCAAATCTGAACTTCTTAGACACAGTGTACTCTTTCAAATCGTTTAAATACCACGTCTGTACACTGATTTAGACTAGAAGCACATGCACGACGACTTCTCGGCAACAAAGTCCGAAACGACCGCCCCCCTGTTTTCTGGCAGTCTAAAGCCTCCGCTAGAAGGGCTGCATTGCGCATGTGCAAGTGTTTCTTCAGCGAGGACAGCTCGCTGTAATGTTGCGCTTATGATATTTTCCTAAAAATTGAAAGATTAGTTACTGTGGGAAAATAAATAAGTAGAACTTAAACTGTGGCAAAACATTAATGAAGTTTGTAACACCAGATGGGTAATATTGGGATCTGTTTTGAATGTGTTTTTCAGCGCCTGACGACATGGATGTGGTGCGTGTGAAATCCGTGAATTGCGTGAGACTCGAGAGCCCTGACTCTGCACTGTGTTGTTACCCCTGTTCAACTTTAAGTGAGCTCTATGGGCGGTCCTACAGTAGAACAGAGAGCAACGAATCGCCTTCTCTGTTTAAATAGCCTAGTCCTTGATGTCAAGTCTTCTTCCTCACCCATAGCTCCCTCCAACGCCATGTTAGCTGTTTTGACTTGACGTGTTTTCATCTGACTTACTACGAACTTGACAGGAGTGGCTCTGTTAAATCCCCCACCCTCCTCCCACCCCCTCCCGTGCGCCTTTTGGAGACAGTTTTACGCGTATTTTGGATGATACGCGCGGAATATGCATGCATCGTTTCTGCGCCTCTGCATTTGAAGGAAATACTACTTGGAAGTAGAAGTTTGAACGGTTTTGGACATTTATCTCTGGAGTGTGTGTGGGTTTTTTTTCCCTGTCATATGTGCAAAATGTCAGATGTTCGCCTTTCTAATGCGAGCCCGACGGTGGAGAGGGTGGATTCGCGGCAGCAGGACAGCGTCAGATCGGTTCGCCGAGTGCTTTTTGGTCCACCTGACCGAGAGGAGACACGGAGGTATGTGGAGGCTTTGACGCAGGAAAGTGCGCAGGATTTTGTGGAAAGATATAATTTCGACCCGGTGAACGACAGACCACTCTCTCCTGGTAATTACGAGTGGCAGGAGGACAGCGAAGCACCGGAATTTTATCGCAGGCCGCCGCACACAAGCCAGCGGCCCCAGCGAGTTGCCGACTCGCCCAACGGGAACCACCAACAGGAGGACGAAGAGACGAGGAGGACGCAGTCAGGTCACCTGCCAGGCAGGGACGGTTCGCGGAAACGACGGTCGGAAGCTTCAGGTGAGGGAAGCTGGCTTGTGTTTGTGAAGTCATACTTTGCTTTTTCTCCATTTGTTTCTGTCGCACAACTGCACGTCTGTTTGGTGCCGCTGTGGCGCAACCGCAGCGCCTCGAAGCAGCAGCTATGTCCAGTCCACAGGAGCTCAACCACTTTGTTTTTCACTGACGCCATTTATTTGGTCCATATTTTTATTTATTTATTTTATTTTATTTTTTTACATGTTTGAAAATTTAACTCTAAACACTGCTGTAATTTACTTATAATTCCATATAAAAATCTGTAGACTGACTAGATTTTTTTTAAATACGTAGAGGTGCAAACTTAATCTATTTATTTAAAGATTGATCCGGTGTTTTCCAGGTAATTGCTCTGAAGAGCGTCCGCGCAAAAGGTCGCGCTCCGAAGAAGACGACGATGAAGACCAGTCGAACGGTGCAGGAAGTCAGGCAATATCAGCCTCAGGCGAGAGACCCAGCAGGCCAGAGAACTAAGTGGAGGTTCCTTGAAAAAGGAAAAGCTGTGCCAGGTTAGAAAACCACTATTTCAGCGCTCCAGTTGGTCAAAATCAGTTTATTTGATGTAATCAGCATCATTAATGCATGCAACAATAGTTGTAAACAAACGCTTCGATGCATGCACGATGTCTCCAAAACTCACATGCATTGTATTGATTTATCTAGCAACGATTTTATCATCTGTGCATGAGTGTCTGCATGTATAATATCTAGCATAGGCAAATGGCCATTGAACTGCACCATTCAACAGCCTGTTTCCTCTTTACGTCCCACAGAGCTGCCAGACCTGTTGCTGGTGGAATACTGTAGGCTTTCTCATCATCTGACAGAGGAGAAAAAATGAAAACAAAGCAGCCTTATCCTACAGAAGGGAGGAGGAAAGGCTGCACAAGCACTGAACATGTACACTATAAAGTTTTGGCACTCATATTAAGTCAAATTGCCTCAAAAGCAGCAGACTATGTAGCATTGTGCAAATGGATTTTTGCTCCTTTTTCTTTGGTTAATCTTTTTTTTTTTGGTTTTTTTTTTTTTGTTTTGTATATCTACTACCTATGTTTCAGATGTAGCACATGAGAAAGTATATTATGCTTTCTGTACCTTTTTGTTAAATGTGTTTAAATGAGTGTGCAAATTTGACTCTGGGAGTTGCAGTGCAATTTCCAATAGAGAAATATTTTGTTAAAGTGGTCATTTGTGTCATCTTTCAGGTAACTGATTTAAGTTAAAAATGCAGATTTTAAAAGTCAGGGTTATGTGGAAACAAAATGTCTTCACTTTTTTATGGCTTTATATTCCCAGTGTTATATATCTTTTTTTTTTCCATCTCTCCCTTAAAGGCCCAGATGGCTTGGCTGTAAGTTAAGGGTCCATTTAACTGGGATCAGCCATGATAGATAAAGTTTACATACAATTTTTTCCCCCCATTTCCCAATTTTTCTGCCTTTATATTATTGGTAGTTTTTCTTCCTTATATGGGAGGGTTTGCCAAAGTTTGTCTTTTTTTTTTTTTTCTTAATCTGTGGGTGGGTGGGGGAGGGGGGTGCAAAGGGTAGTTAGACTGCTGAGCAATGTCCAACCAAATTTTAAAGTGTTTGCAAATAATCCTAAGAGTTAGATTGCATTTTTAAATGAGGCAAGCTTGTATTTTTTGTGACTTATGGGTCACATTTCCTGCCCCCCTCGTACTAGGCATGGTCCAGGTTAACATAGGTTAAGTATGTTAAAAGCACTGGGCTTTTTTTATGCAAGTATGTGAATCAAAGAAAATTGTATTTGTGGTGTGGAATTCATGTGGAACATGTATTTGCACTATTGTTCATTTCTCATCAAAGCGAGGACAGAAAAAAAACGTGACACCTCCTCACTTGGTGTAAAACTTTGAAGTGTACCTGTGTGCTTTTTTTTCCCTTTTTTTTTTTTAAAAAAAAAAAAAAAACACTGAAACTTAACTAACTTATTTATGTTGTGCTTTTTTTTTTGTTTTGTGGGTGTATGTATCGCTTCCCAAAGCAACATTTTTGTATATGTATATATATATATATATATATATTCATCATTGTTTTCTGATGAATAAATAAATCGCAAAACTGAGCCTAATAATTGATTTAATGCTCTGCTTTTTTGCATTTATTATTATTTTCAAAATGCAAAAAAAAATGCAAATTGATTTATTTATAAAAGAACATGCTTACTGTTGTTGGTTCCACAGTCACACACTAAGTGATCCCTCCACGTAAATCTGCACACCAATGATCATAACAGCAAAATTTAACACAAAGCTTTGAAGTTTAATCGTTTCTGTGGTCAAAGAAATGACCACAGTGTCATAATCAACACTGATTGAGGAACTATTTACCAGTCTGCTCATTGTTTTGCAAGTCATTCTGCTGGAGAAATGATCCTTTCTGAGAATTTCCCAGTCAAAGCAACTAAGTAGAATTTGATCAACTAAAGCTATGTGTTTGCAGAGACTAAAATTCAGTGAGTCTAAGTGCAGCACCAGAGAGCAGGCTGTGGCTGCGCTGAGTCCTTTTCAGCTCTGCCCCTGAAGTTGAAAACAACAAGGGTATGTCCTGAGGAAAAAAAGAGGGAAAAAAAGTTTTAGGTTATTGGCATTCCTCATCTCCAATCACAGCAAAGAAGAAAAGCAGACCACTTAGGAACCAGCCAGTCAGAAAGCTGTGGGAGGGAGTCCAGGACAGTACAGGCTGTTCTTTTCATAAGGCACACACCACCCAATTAGTTTCATTGGCTGACTCTTTCCTGTTGATACCAGCGAGTAGGAGTCAAATACAGAGTGAGAGGAAGAGCTACTCTTGTGATAGTGTATGCTGGCTGTGAGTGTCTGGACTAATTACTCACGAGCTCTGCACTTGGGTACACTTTTGAAGGATTGTAACAAATTTGAACACCTAATGTCAAGAAATCATGGGTGAAGAAGAATCTATCAGTATAGACCACTTTATTTTCTTTCTTATTTCTTCATCTAAACCTTTCCTTCACATTTAAGATAACAAATAGCACAACACAAACTTTCAGGTTCCTTAATGGGCCATAAGTTCATGCACACCTCACCTGTTTGGCCTTTATTTCTGAAGACAGTGACAGCCGTCAGAAAAAGGCTGCAACCTTTGGCAGATGTGAACACAATGCATGTCAGACCTTGTTTAGATGCATAACCTAAACTGATTTTGTTTTTACGCTCCCCCTTCCCGCCACCTCCTACAAAAATGGGAGGGGGGGGGGATACTTGTCACTTATGAGATATTTCATGTGATTTAATGTGACTGCTGTTGACTTTACTATACAACTCTTATGCCTGATGACAGAACTTTGGATTGTTTCCTCATTTGATCAGAAACATGCAGTGTTGCATGCGCAGCTGTTTTCAAGATGTCACATGGCAGGGCAGGTAAAACGGGGATTGGATATACTGTATGCCAAATCCATGACAATTCAACAAGCAGCTCATCGACATCCTTTGTAACGTCATAATGTGAGAATTATGAAGAAAAGCGAAGCATGACATGTGGTTCCTGCTGCGTTGTGTGCAGGTTTGACTAACAGTGCAATGGAAAACAATGAGTTTGGAAACACTTCGGGGTCCTTTGTAGTGATCTTTCAAGGTAATTTTTTGATCCATCAGGTGTGCACACTTCTTTTTTAACTTAATGTAGGACTACTTGTTTAAACTGAAAAATCTTGGTAAGAGCAAAAGCCTACAAAAAATAATCAATGACACTCTCCAGAGAGGTTTTCACATTTATTAGATGCCTTCATTTTTATATGGTAGAAAGTTTTTTATAAGACTAACATGTTGCAACAAATACCCTAGAATGCAGGATAAGTCATCAGCCTTTTTTTTTAAAAAATAATTTTCCAGAAACTCACCAACTCTAAAATAGCATTAAGAATACATCGTGTCAAGTTGTTGTATCGCACAAGTCAGATCATATAGAACAAAAATTAAGTTTAGCTGATTTAAGACATCTTGCCCATGAATGTTAATGAACTATAGATTTTCCTCATTTTTCCAGATGCAGTCTCCTGAAAATATCGCAAAATTCTTTATGAACAAATGCTCAGAATAATCTCCATTGTAAGCAGCTGCTAAAGCGGAGGCCAATTTTCCAGGGAAGTTACACTACTCAAAAAAAAGTCAGGAGAATATTTAACTTTTTGGTGGATTTTACAGAAAATTTAAAAAAAAAAAAAAAAAAAAAATCATGATACACTGATATCATGAATATATATATATATAAGCAGAGTCATTCTTTGGTAATTTCTTAATCTCAGACTATTTATTGCAAACAAAAAGCTAACAACATTTACAGTAGGAGAAAATGTCAATGTCTCAATAACTTGTCATAAGTTTGTTGACAGGTTTTGTCAAAATGTAATCGTCATTGATTCTTTCAGACTATCCTTTCATTCTTTTGCCATTTATTACCTTATTAGAGAGCAACATGTGCAAGATGCACTCAAACATTGAACAGTTCTACATATGCATTCAAACGTTTAAAGCAGCAAATTAAATGAACCCACATGACATAAAAAGCTAAATATGTTTAACTTATAGTGAGTAGTTTAAGGTTTGGGCTTGTCAGCCTTGAGGGACATCTCATTCTTAATACTGAGCCATAGCACACAACCATGCAGCCTGGCTTTGCAGATACCAGTCTTAATTAAAATTTACAACAATTATGCCAAATTATTCAAAGTGCCCAGCTGCACTGCTGTACTGTGGTAAAAGTTGTGGTTCCAGTAGGCAGTGTATCAAAAAGTGTCAAAACTTTGCTGGTCTCAATATATATTAATCAACATATATCTCCACAGATATGTTTCTTTCCAAGGCACACCTGTCAGAAATACTGGGCTACGCTCTGATGTTTTTGAGAAGCTTTGGACTCTTTGCTCTTTGTGATGCAACTAAGAGTTTTATCAGTGAAGCTTTTACAGTCAAACAGAAGGATTTCTCATTCTCCCCAAAACTCCAGCTTGTAATGTAGCAGCTGAATGTTCGTGAAGAAAAGTGTTGTCTCTACTGTCATAGCTAATCATCTAAGGATTTGTTTCTACTGTACATGAATACAGAAGAGCACATTGACATGGAGACAAAGTTGGTGCAACAGCGTCCGTTTGGATGACATCATTCTTGTGACGAATCCCGAAAGTGGACAAGTCTGTACGGTGACAAGAGTTTCACAAGACAGATAGCAGACGTACAACCAACCAGCTGCCTGTCAAGTTCTCAGAAAATATTGCAATGGGAATCCAAAACACAAAAATAGACTTTGATGTAATCGAGCAGGTTGATGCCTTGATGAGCACGTAACCCAAAGCCTAAAGCTTTGTTAAATTGCAGCACTTGTGCTTTTAAAGACACTTGAGTCCATTCACACATCAGCTCACTATTATGAGTGATTCTGAATTTTCCTCAAGTGAGGCAATCATTTCTTTATTTGGAGCATTTAATTAAAAAGCCTGTAATAATTGCTTCGGATAACACAAGGAGAAATGGATAGTAAAAGCCTGACATCTTGGAACAGGGGTTATGAAGAGACATTCAGCAGAGGACCCACAAAGTATGAGCTAATTTCTTGGCAAACTGTGCTGGGGGTGGGAAGGTGGAGGGTTTTTTTTTTTTTTTTTTTTAAAAAGAAATGTCTTGTTTTAATCCAGAAATACAACATCCCCATCTGCTACATGTTATTCATTTGCCCATTTTTTTTTCTGACTTGATTTAAATTTTTTACGAGGCCAGAGCTGCTTTACTTTCTCTTGGCTTCCTCTGTGTCATGAGCAAGTGTTCTTGGCAGTGTTGAGAATGGGAGAGTTGAAGTAGAAATAGGTGAGAGAGTGAAAGAAAAGGAGACCAACTGAATAAAGGGCTCTTTTGGTTGTGTCCTGCTGAAGCCAGGCCAAATCACGTCTAGCACAGGATGTAAACAAACTAATCTGCCAGTGTGGAGACTTTACACATTTTGGTTTCGCTCTGGGCTGTGTGACTCACACAACCTGGCTGTGTGACCTCGGATGCTGGCTGTCCTGCTGCTTTAGTACTGGAGTGTTTAGTTTGACTTGCAGCAGGGGTCACTAAGACTATGCCTGCCTGCTGCTTCTCTACTAATGCATACAAATAATCTTTCCCAAAGTGAAGAGAAACAAACTAATGTGTTTACCAAAATAAAGCCTCAGTTTTTCTGCGCAGATGCGATGAATTTACCATGAATTTTATCACGACACATTGACTTAGATTTGCACACTTCACATTCTCAGTCTTGTTTAATTTGTTACCACAATAAACATCCCTTGCATGCAGTATATACAGGGTCGCCAAACAAAACCGAGTTGGTTTTAAAAAGAAATGTCTGTCAATAATTGGAACCATGATTTGATTTCATGCTACATGAGAAGTTTTCTACATTGCAGTGCTCGGTGGTGCTGGTTAGTTCGCTGCGGAGCTAAAGGTGCTTCTCATGTAACAGCTCATGTGGTTGACTTCATTACTCTCTTGCATAAAGAAGAGATCAGAAACTGCTGAAAATAGTCAGAAATGCACCAGTGATCATGATAAGAGTCCTGATCATGGGTACAAAGGCTTGTCACTAGGATGATACTGTCAAGTTTAGGTCATTTACACACATAGCCGTGTTTTTGTGAATCCAACCCACAAAAAACTTGAGTCCACAACCACTTGTCTTTATAATAATAATAATAAAAAAAAAATCTGTCCACACCTAACTGCATAAACCAGTCAGTACATTCAGAGGGCACCGAAGCCATCTCTGAGTGTAAATCAGTCACACATGTTTTGAAACGTTTTAAAGCCTATAACCCTGGTTGTGTATGCCTACATGCAGATGCACAATCGTGATATTTGTAAATCTTCACCTTGCTCGGAGGTTTTTGAAAGAAACCTTTTTAATGCTGTAAAGCTGTGCTTTTGTGTGCATGGCAGGTCAAATTGTTGAGAAATATCTTTGTTTTGTTAGCTACCCAGCAATGTGTGTGTGTGTGTGTGTATGGCCTTAGACATGTGGAGGTTGGAGAAACCTGGACTCAAACCACCAGCCCTTTGACTGACAGATGACTGTGACAGCCTGGGTAACAATAAAACTGAGGATAATATGAATTATTATTATTATTTTTTTTTCAGTTTAGGTAGGGTTCTTTGATTGTTTATGTTGTCTCCGGTTTTATTTTGAAAAGTTGTGCATGTTGTTAAGTTTGCTTCCTGCTCCTCTGTCACACCTGGATCTTACTTGCTCATTACTACACCAGTCATTTTTGTCCTTAGTTTCACAAGACATCGTCTGCTCAGTTTCTTCAGTCTGTCAGTTCACTGTCTCAGCCACCTGTCGCCATTCAGTCTGTTTCACCTGTTTTTTCTATTTTTATTTGTGTTGTTGTTGTTGGTTTAACTTTTAGTTTCTTGTACAGTTTCTTGTAGTCCCAGTTAGGTTTTCCTGCTGCCTTGTAGTTCAGCAATAGGGGCCCTACTCTCCATAACCGTGGATCAGGACAGAATGATCGGGCCAAACGTGGACCCAGCAACTTACCTTCAGCTCCTGCAAGAAAGAACAAAATATAATTCCAACTTCAGCAGACTCAACTCCGCAATTCCCAGTTCCACAGAAATCACCAGTAGACACTTTGTTTAAAAGTTGTTGGAAAAGGACTCGAACATGCCAACTGTTAACAATGCCTCAAATGACGAAGAACCAGGAGACCATCTCTGTGCTAAAAAGGAGACCCAGACATACTACAATCTGCAATCCTTCAGCATTTTTTCCCCTGTCTGCCAGCTTTCTTCTCAACAGTCTGCAACCTGTAAGCTCTCTGCCCACCAGTCTTCCATCACAGTCCTAAGGTGGAACCAGTGCCCAAGAAACACTCCAGGATGAGGTGAGACTCCAGGTCTGGTTCTACTGTATCCATGCTAGAGGGAAAGTTTTGCAGAAGACTAAAACCTGGTATTGTTTAATATACATTTTCCTGTGAAGCTATTATCTATTCTTTCATTTGTGTTATTAGCTCTGCCGTTGTCACCCTGTCCAGGTTCAGCCAAACAGCATTCAATCAATATGCAGTCTTATTGCCAAAGCTTGTGTGCTATGCAGTCTTCACTGGGAAAAGAAAAGAAAAAAACTATCTGCAGGGTGGCTGAGGGCACCTTTATACATGTATAAACAGGCCCTAATCCAAATCCTAACCTTAAGAAGCTTCAATTCAGTCTGTACCCCTCACCTAAACCATACCGTAAGATTTTGCATAGTTTAGAAAGGCTATCATGGGATTTTCTTATATTTGATCCTGGAAGTTAAATGCCAAGTGTCTCAGAGTAGAAAGAGCATGAACAACAGGAGTTTGAATAAAATGAGTGAGAGTTTTAGTGTGCTTTCGGCGATAACCCAGGGCCTTTGTACATCATGGCTCAGTCAGCTGGAAGATGGCGCATGTAGTGCAGCCCATAAATGTCCTAGAATGGAGCAAGAATGACTTTTGCTTTAACCACTGACGTATGTATGATTGTAAATGTCTCCTGTAATGATAATGTTTGGGTCAGTGTTTCGTGTTTATCATGTCAGTTTATTACTTCGAGCATCTGTTTACAAGTCCTGACTTGATTACAGAAATACATACTGCTTGTTGTTCTTGCTTGTGTTAGAAGTCCCTCATTTCTAATGCAAATGTGTGTCTGGTGACTGCAGTATTTTCTTAATAATGTATTTGACAGGGTTTTCTTTGCTGCCAAGATAATTTTGTGGGTGGGAACTATGTCATGAATCTGTCAGTGCATCATCTCAACAACATGTTAATCACAGTGTGTTAAGCTTGTAAAAAAAAAAAAGTAAACATTACTATGAAAACTGGCTTGGGTGATGGTTGAGCGGTTGACATCTCAGCTGGACCTCATAGCAGTGAGTGATGTTTGACATGGGGACAGATGTGTGACTACAGGAAGTGTCCCTACTCACAGGTTAGACTGAGGCCCAAACAAATCCCTCTTATGTGTGTGATAGAGAAATGATTAAGTGAGTTTGGGTCATGACCCCTTTGTAGGACAAATGTTAAGGATTAGATCTCTACCTAAAGGCTGGAGAAATAATTCAATTGCAGTTTGAAAATCCAGAAGTCCAAAAGAGTTGTCTGCAACATAAGGGAAAGGCCAATAGCTCTCTCTTTAGATCAGAACATGCGTGGCAAATGTGTGCTTGATTGCTGGTAATTGCATTATCATTGCACTATTGTGAATTGTTTGTCATTCATATCATGAGTGTGATCAAGGTTACTTCAGGGTTCCTCCTGAGTAAATAAGAAAAAAAAAAGCAAACCAAGGATTGTAAGAAAAGACAGGGAGTAAAGTGGCCCATAAACCTCTTGTTAGACTCAAAAGGGGGTGAGTCAAAGTATGTGCTGCCCGGAATACTTCAATAAAGGTTTTATAAGTCCCTTTACTTCTGATAGTCTAACTTCACCATGACTTTGGAAACTTTTGTTCAACAAGGTGCTATGTTTACATGGGAGTTTTAATTCCTGTTTAATTCTGAATAAAAGGTAATTCCACTTTAAACTGATGAAAAATGACCATGTAAACACTTCATTCCTAATGAAAATTTCTATTCGGAATTAAACTTCCTGGTCATTCTGTGCATGCTCGTTAACTTGTCCTGTCCCGATGACACGCGTTGTTTTGCCTCCCGTGTTCGGTGGTCTATCTTCCTTTTCCCTCTTAGTTGCTGCAAAAAGGGAAGTAGTATGCTCGTGTTGAGCTGGTACTTTCAAATTATAATAAAAATAGTGGCAAAAATGGTACTTATTAGGTAGTTTTTACAAGTTATGACTGAAAAGACGAGAAGCAGTGAGCAAACTTTGTTTAATCCGGTATACGTCATACGTTATGCGCACCCTCTGTCCAATCAGAACCCTTCCCAACCTGGTGCTTGAAAGAGGAATTAAGTAAGAACGTGTTTCGTGGAAACCTCCATTCGGAATAATTATTTTAATGTAAACTCGTAGGAAAATACGTTAATTCCGAGTGATTTTATTCGGAATTATTTAATTACAAAAAACACCATGTAACTGTACCATAAGGCTTAACCTGCTAAATATATACCCGTAAGCTTTGTGAAAGTTTGCAACTAGCAACACAGACAAGTAAGAAGGTTTTCATGCTTTTTGGTGATAATGATGAGAATAGTGTTTTGGGACGTTTTGATACAATCAATTCCAAAAAGGTTCATGGTGGTAATTACATCATGCTATCGGACTTTAGCTCCTCACCCTATCTCTAAGGGAGAGCCCGGCCACCCTGCAGAGGAAACTCATTTCAGCCGCCTGTATATGAGATCTCGTTCTTTTGGACACGACCCACAGCTCATTACCATAGCTGAGGGTAGGAATGTAGATCGACTGGTAAATCGAGAGCATTGCCTTCTGGCTCAGATCCTTCTTCACCACGACAGACCGGTGCAGAGTCCGCATTACTGCAGACGCCGCACTGATCCGTCTGTCAATCTCACACTCCATCCTTCCCTCACTCGTGAATAAGACGCCGAGATATTTAAACTCCTACACTTGAGGCAGGACCTGACTCATAATTGATAACAGATAGCAGAATTTATTAATAGGAACTCATCATACTTTGAAAATGTGCTGCAAGCAGTGGTATTAGAACCATAGCACAAGTATAGAGGAGAATGGATTCATTTGATACCAGCTATGGTGGGGCATCCACTTTCAGTTTGTTAGTTTGAGCTTGTTTATTAATTGTTTCTTAATCATTTCCCAAATTTAGTCCTTACAGTTAGGATTAACAACCCAAATCAAACTATAATGATATTTGCAAATGTCTTAAAGAACTAATAAACTGGTTATTTTAAAAGTAACATTTACCACCCTCAATTTCCCTGGAATACTCTAGTGCGTTGAAACCTGCAAAAATGACAGGCATTGTAACATTGCATGCTTGAGTGTAATGAAGTTTACAATGTCTCACATTGAGCTTCAGCTAAAGAGGTGGAAGAAAGTCAACAGAGCTAAGGTATTAGAGTTTCTGTGTTAAATGTCAGGACTTGTGACAGAGAAAGTGTAAGTGAGAAATAGAAACTCAGAGTGACGCAGGAGACGCCAAGATCATAACACTGAGTCTGACTTCATTCTTTACTTTTGAATACATCTCTTTATCTTCACATAGCAAATAGTTACTTTCTGAATGTTCAAAATACAATTTACTGAACCGTTAAACAATGTATTAATGACAGGCTGACACTTTTTAACCGTAAAGTCAGCTCCACTCAACTTGGAGGAGTACTTACGCAAACACAACCCACATTCAGGTCTGGGAGCTGCCCAATCTGGCCACAACCACAGTTGGGAGTCCAGTCCAACGACAAGCAAGGGCATCTTGCTCATTACCACTGCCCACATTTATTCTGGCTGTCTCACTTTACCCAGAGAAATGATTTGCAGATGTTCAAACCTCACATCTTCAGCTTCAGCTCCAGGCTTTGTATCAGCTCTGAGCTGCAAGAGAAGATATGACTTAGTCATTGGGGAGTGGTTTTGTTTGTTATAAACAAGAATTATTGTTTTTTCCCCTGATCTGTTACTGGTCACAGCAAATGATGGTGGAGTGTGTTCTTCTAATACTTACTAAGATTTTGTTTATTTATTCATTTAAATGATTTTTCAGGTAGATAAGGAAGCCTGGCACAGGGGGGCTTTGGCTATTTTAGGTATTGTAGTTTCAGTTGAGCATATGCATGCTAGTTTTAATAGTTTGGGGCTAAGATAGACGTTTGAGGGAAAAAAAAAATCTAGAAACAAAGACAACACATACCTGCAGACTTTGTTTTCTCAAAATTTCAGTGGTTTTAGGGTCATTGCTGGCCCACGCATTCAGTTTCATGCATTTTCTCACCAGCATGCTCATACATGCAGATTAAGCTACAGCTTCCCACTCACTTTCACTCTTGAAACAGTTCTTAATCTAGTTTTGAAGTTAAAATCAAACATTTTAACCACACAACTGATGCGAAGGGGACATCAAATGACTTTTGGCATCAATCACATCAAACAAGGGCAAGCCTGCGCCCACGCCTGCATTGGTGAATGACTTGTGTGTGTGTGTGTGTAAGTGTATGTATGTGTGTGTTTATGTCGATGGGAGAGACCCATGAAAAAATGACAGACTAACAGAAATCAAGTCAATGGCTAAACCACAAGCCAAATGTCATCTAGTGAGCAGCCGTTAAAAAGAAAAACCACAGAACTGAGTTATTTTTCTTATAAATAAATCATACAATTCTTTTTTTTTTTTTTTAGATCATTTAAATATAGTTTAATTCATTTCAGTCATACAGATCTTTGGTCGTCCAAAAAACAAAAAACTTTCAGTCAGACTTGAATAATATGTCAGAAATATAAATCAGCATTATAAAGCACAAGATACTTATTTCTTAGTTGAGCATTAACCATCTGTTAACCATGTTTGTGCACACACACACACACACACACACACACACACACACACACACACACACACACACACACACACACACACACACACACACACACACACACAAGTACACTTGCAACAGCACATGAACTCAAGTAAAATCAAAAACACACCTGAAAGCACCTGAGCAAAATCCAAAAGAATGGGGACTATTTATCATTCATTTTGATGCATTGAGCTTCTGGTTTGCCACAATGTGGTTGTTTTGGTTAAATATTAACCTTCATTAAGCCCTGTTATCATCATGTAAGTCAAGCTTACACCAGGGTAAATGCCAGTGCACAAAGCCATAAAAGGCAGTGTACCCATTTAAATGATTGATGAAATAAATATCTGACTCCCTGTTGACTGTGATAAGATGCAGAATTCAAAGTTCAGCGATGAAAGAGGGCAAATATTGATCTCTGATATCATGGTCATGTGACTATATGGAATAGATGGATTGGCTGAAGGAAGCTGGCTGGCTGCCCTATTAAAAGGTATCTGATTAAGATGCTGCCGGACTTCCTCCTTGGAGTTTGCCAAACTGGAAAGAGGGAAGACACGGGCCTCTTTGTATGATACAGTTTATCCCTGCTGGTCTGGAATCTTCCAGGAAGAGCTGGAGTGTGTGTGATTGATGGTAGAGTCGATGGCCTGTTTCTCAAGTCTTACAGCATTATGTTCTTATGAAATATTATTTGATTTTTGGTCAGTTTATATAATATTATCTGCTTTAAGGTGCCTGTGACTGAAAAGCTGTTACTTGATGGGGGTGTAATGTATTCTCCGGAAGCAACGTTCTTCTCTTGTGATATTCAGTATCAAAGAACACATGTCAGCTGAACTTCCAAACTTAGGGTTCATAACAATGACAAACCAATAGGTAGTGTGATGATGACCATATCAATCATCTACAGGAAACCAGTGCTTACTCCCCTCTCCTCCAATCATGAGAGCCCTGTTCCTAAAGATTTATTTTTTAAAGATGTCCATCCTAATAAAAGGGGGAAAAAAATCACGTGCTGTCAGTAACACTCCAAAATTCTGTATTATCAGTTGAATGCAACTTAAAGATATAAATACGAGCTTACTGAAGAAGAATAACTTCCTCATGGAGACAAAAGAGACACATTCACTGCAGCGCTGAAACTTTCCAGCATAGCAGCATGTGAGAACCCAGATGTCCAAATCATTCTTCTGCCCTGGATTTTTTTGGGGGGAAGAGTCTTACAGCTACTAAGTAAGTTGAGTGGAAAATCAGCAAATGAGATCATTTATTAACATAGCAGCACATTCTCTGGCACATTTACAGCAATCAAGTGTGGCTATTGAAACCGTAGCTGTATCAAACTCTTACTGTTGAGCTGTGAGTAGCAATATTGTTATGAAGGATCATGCAATTAGCAAAGCAGTGTGGGTCATCAATGACATTTATTATTGCTCTGTGTTCTCCACCGAAAAAATTCATCATAGTAAAGGGCCGCTGTAGTTGGTGAAGACAAGCCTTTTCTAAGCCTTCACTCTTCTACCAGCTAACCACTGAGAAAAGAATAACTGATACAGTACTTGTACACCAAAAAGATTGGTAGAGGCCACAACATAAACAGAGGTCAAGTATGAGTTGTGGCTGTTGTTAATCTCCCAACCTGTCTGTCACCCAGGCTGTTTTTGCAAGTGAGTGCATTCTGAGCTTCCTCTATGGCTCCAAAGGGGCCTATAAAATGAACCATAATTGTTATGTAGATGGGGGATGAGGTTATGTCCTTGGGTGTATAAATATATCTTTATATGAGAGCATGGTAGGTAATGACCAGTCATTATGATAAAGGCTGTCTTATGTTGCACAATGAGTCACATCCCAAGGGCTTCACGCTGCTGCATAAACACATAAACAGAAAAGGCTTGTAGTTTGCTCTGCTGCAGATAGCTGAAACCAAAGCAGTTCACTGCTCTGACTGAGAATAAAGAGATAAATAAAGAGGCAGAAGGAGAAGACTGAATAGAAATGAAGCAATCCTACCACCCAAATGCAGGAATGTCTTGGCTTTCTCTGACATCCTCTACCAACAGTACAGACAGAAAGGGAGGACTGGTGTGTTTGGCAGCAACACCCTCTAAATCAAACACGAATGCTACAGTGAGGGGAAACCACTGCATGGAAACCATGAATTTGATTTTGACTATCTTTGTCAGCTCTTATCTTGTCTTCCACTACTAGAGCTTCTGAGACTCAATCACTGATCTCACATTTAAATCCTTTTCTGGATTTGGATAAAACCAGAAAGGCGCCATGTCATTTTCACCAGAGAGTGTAATGGACACACTATAAACACACACGCACAGCTTCATTGAGCAGCCCTCCCCTGCCTTACTAAGCCATCGACCGAACTGACACCCTGGAGCATGCTTTCAGTCATGTTCATATTGAAATGAAAAACATACAAACAAACAGCAAATTAAATCAAATTAAATTAAACAAAGTGGAACAAATAATGTAATTTCAAGATCTTTAAATTTTCTTAAAAAAATATAAAGTACCAGTCAGAGGTTCGGACAAGTATACTTATTTAAATTTAAGGGTGCTGTTACGACCCAATGGTCTAGGGGGTAAGAGCCGCAACATAAAACAAATGTGCCAGACTGAAAGTAAGTTTTGGGAAATTTTATTATCCCATAAAGAGAAAAAAAACAATACAGGCCCAAATGAGAAGGCAAGTGGTGCAGCTTACAAATACAAAACAGAACTATTTCAAAAAGTACAGACAATCAAGTACAATTAACTACCCAAGTCACACCAAACAATCCAAACAGCAAAACAAATGGCTAAACCCAAAGGCTACACAAAAGCCAACAATACTGCAGACTAGGCTTATCCGGGGTCGGGTCGCGGGGGCAGCAGCCGAAGCAGGGAAGCCGAAACTTCACTCTCCCCTGCTACATTTGCCAACTCTGCTTGGGGGAGGGTGTCAAGGCGTTCCCAGGCCAGCCGAGAGCCAACTCACCACCAGGTGGTGATCAGTTGACAGCGCCGCCCTCCTCTTCACCCGAGTGTCCAAGGCATGTGGCCGCAGGTCTGATGATACGATTACCAAATCGATCATCAAACTGCAGCCCAAGGAGTCCTGATGCCAGGTGTACATATGGACACTCTTATGTTCGAACATGAAGTTCGTTATGGACAATCTATGATGAGCACAGAAGTCCAACAACAAAGCACCATTGGGTTCAGAGGGGGGGGGGGGGGACAAGCCTCCCAAACATGTCCCTCTAGGTCTCACTGTCATTGCCCATGTAGGCATTGAAGTCCCCCAGCAGCACAAGGGGATCCTCAGAGGGATCACCAACACTCCCTCCAAGGACTCCAGAAAGGGTGGGTCTTCTGAACTGCTGTTTTGTGCATAAGCACAGACCACAGTCAGCTCCCATCCCCCCACCCAAAAACAGAGGGAAACTACCCTTTAGTCCACCGGGGTAAACCCCAGTGTACAGGCACCAAGCTGGTGGCTAATGAGAATGCCCACACCTGCTCAGTGTCTCTCACCATGAGCAACTCCAGAGTGGAAGAAGGTCCAGCCCCTCTCGAGGGAACTGGTTCCAGAGCCCAAGCTATGTGTCGAGGCGAGTCTGACTACATCTAGCCGAAACCGCTCAACCTCGCGCACAAGCTCAGGCTCCTTACCTGCCAGAGAGGTGACATTCCACGTCCCTAGAGCCAGTTTCTGCAGCCGGGGATCGGACCACCAGGGTCCCCGCCCCTTGCTGCCGCTGGCTTACATTGCACCCGACCCCTACTGCTCTTCCTGCAGATGGTGAGCCCTCAGGAGGTGGGGCCCATGTAACCCTTTCGGGCTGAGCCCGACCAGGCCCCACGGGCAAAGGCCCAGACACCAGACGCTCGCTATCGTGCTCCACCCCCGGGCCTGGCTCCAGAGGGGGGCCCCAGTGACCCGCGTCTAAGCAAGGAAATATTTCCGCCCATGGTAATTGTCATCATACGGGTCTTTGAGCCGCACTTAAGCTTGTTATATACCCTACAAGAAGCGAGAACTTTTTTCTTGTTCTCGAGGCCCCGAGATGAAAATGACATCAGCTGGTTCTCACGGACGTGTTTGAAGACAGTTCTTGACACATCGGGCTGGCATAACATTTTTCTTGCGGGGCTCCGAGAAGTATTGTGTGGTTAGTCGGACATTTGAGGTGGGGGTCATTAACACGTTAACTCTGTGCAGTAATTAACTGATACCGTGTGTTGATGATGAGAAAAGTTTGATTTTATGATGTTTTCATTTTGCAACATACTACCCACAAAATACAAGATTAAATACATATGAATATGGTTATTTAGAGATGACACGAACATTAAAAAGTTTATTTGAAGAAACGCAGCCTTTCATTTTTTCTTTCTTGGAAATAAATCCATTAATCTCTAATGTAGCTTCCATTACCTTCAGGAATATTCTGTAATATACATTTGAAATATGACTCAACATTTTACTGCATAAGCATTAGTAATATTAGAATTTCTGTTATTTTGAGATGCAATCTTTAAACCTCTTAAAAGATTTAAGTTTTAGAAGTGTGGTCGTTTGGAACATTTCTCATTTTCATTGTTATTTGCCCGAAGGAGGCAACTCTCTCATCTCAGTCAATCTAAAAAAAAGGGAGGGGTTTTATCACTGCAGTCTTCTGTGTCCATTCTTGTTAAGGAACCTATCCACTACTGGCTGGATTGCTGGTCAACTTCAAAGCCCTTCGAGTAGCACAAGGTCAGTGGTCAAACTGTTTGTCTTCCTCCCAACGTAAGTGCAGTCAGTGGTACGTAAAGAAGGTAGATGGATTGAAAGATAGGAAGAGATCTTATCTGGGTGGTGTATGTTTTCTTAAGCAGCTTTGCACTCAAGTAGACATTGTTTATCCATGTGATGAGGACATGGATGAAATGATTGAAAATGAAACTAAATAAATCTGGATAAACATTCATACTTTCATAAAGACACTGCAAAGGAAAGGGACTAATTGCAGCAGTTCCTTTCTACATGATGATAAAATGAGTAAGTTTGTGTGAAACGGATTATGTGGTGAGAGTTGTGAGGGTAAACCAGACACTTGTTCGGATGCCATAAAGCAGCTGAGGAAAAGCAGGGATTGATTTTCTTCTGTTGGCTCATCGCATGCAACTTTTTCCCGTTATAAAAAGTCTTTCAACCCATTGTTATTGCCAATAATCCAAGACCATTCATGATTATTTTACTAGATTAATCTGTGTAAGTATTGTACTACTTGCAGTTTCTTTGGTACTTATTTACTATTAATTCATTACTTATTTTATTAAACAAACGCTCTTTCGGCACTCAGTCAAGATGAGTATGGGAATGAGAACACAAACAGGGCTTTTATCCTGAGCTGGCAATAACATTTATTCAGGGCCAAACAAGGAAAAATGAAAAACACCAGATGGAAGCTATTGTGCACTACAGGAACAAACAGTGAAAAAACATGGATATGCTGTTTCCACCTTTAGTATTCAAACAACCACAAACTAATCTCGATTTTAGCAGACTTAGTTTTACCAGATGTGGAAGACGAGACAAAACTCTAATTTTGTAGTTTGGAAACTTGTGTTTCAGTAAAACTCATGTTGACTGATGAGTTTCAGGTACTGTTTCAACCTCAAAACTGACACCCTAAAATTTTTGAAGGTAAGCCTCTTATACGTTCGACCACGGAGCCATAAGTCCTCCCCTGGTAGGAAATCATGGAGAGCATTGGGGCCCAAATTCATTCCTTGTCAAAACAGGACATACTAAAGCGGCCATTAAATTGAAAGGAATGTAGGGAGCACGACTCGTAATTTCTCTCCCTGTCTCTCTTGGCCCCTGCGCCTCTCGTTTGCTTTTGGAAAGGCAAAATGAAAGACAGGCTTTGGTTCGCGTGCTCAGGGTCTCACTGCACTCAACCTTGAGGGCAAATCTGTGTGTGTAAGTGAAGGGATATTGGGTGATGATGAAGGGCATATGGAGGGGACAAGGAGCATATTTCACAGGCGAGACAGATCAAAGAGTGACGACATGGTTGTTCTCTTTTCCCCGCTTTCCAGTGCTCTACCTTTCCTCTTTTTGGGTGGGGGAGGGGGGGAAAGGAGGGGTGGGGGATCAATAGTTGGTTGGGTTGGGGGTGAGAGTCCGCTAATAAAGTCCTCTAATCTAATTAGAGCCTGCTTAAAGAGACCATGTGGAGCCTTATGTAGAGAAGGGGCTGTAGGAATATTTTTCTTTTCTTTTTTTTCTTTTTTTTTTTACTGAGGTTTGGAAAATTTCCAGCTTGGAGGCTGGACTGGGAAACGTAATTACTTTTTGCTTCTCTTTTCTGCTTCAGGCTGCCAATGTTGTTATCTTTAAATGAATAATCTTATTTCTTCTCTTCTTCCAAAGACGAGAAGTAATAGAAGTAATTTAAAAGTAATTTACACATATGCCATTAGCATAAAAAGGAAAACATTTAGGATGAGAGGTAAACAGCAGGTGAAAGATAAGAACCAGATATATGCTAAAGTAAAAATGAAAAATGAAAATGGAAGCTAAATGGTAACTTCAAAGCTGGAAGCAGCTTGCTTCTCCACCTCATTTGCCACTGAACGGCCACTAAGGCGTGCTGTGGAAAAATGTCATTGGAAAAAAAAAAATCGCACCTCAGAACAGCTCAAAATGTTACGCCTCCCCATCAGCGGCAAGTATCATCAGCTTCATGATCTTCCAGGCTGTCTTTGTGTCTGCCCATCTAACCTTTCTATAGTCAGGAACACAAAGACCTTTCCTGAAAATATTCCCAAACCAAGTTAAAGTTTTCTGAAAAAGCTGGTTGAATTTTGTTAATCAAAGATTTTGATCCAGGTGTTCAACCTCTGACACTTTGACCAGATATCAGGTTGCAGGGTCCACAGCAATAGGAATTGTGCAAAGACAAAACATGGTGTGCTTAGTTAAGGGCCTTATATACCATCTATGCTAATGCTGATGTCATTTTCTTTTTCCATAATCCTACAATTAATCAAATGATAACATCCCTTCTTGTTGCCATGATTAATGTTTTGTTTAAAACCAACTGGAAAACTCAATCCAGTCTGAGTTCCTTAATGGACCCCTGAGTGGAACCAGTAAGAATCAATGATAATACACTAGCAAGTATGTGAACAGTTTTTCTCATGGTAGTGTCGGCTACATATGACGGCACAAAGTTAAAAAGTAAGAATATTCTCAACCTGGTTGCATGAGTACTGTACTAGTTAAAAGTCCCACTTTTCCATCACATTTAATGATTGTGTGAATTAGTCTGAGTGACTCTTCCATTCATTCATTCATTATCCTAACCGCTTAATCTGATGAAGGGTCGCGGGGAAACTGGAACCTATCCCAGCAGACTTTTGGGTGAAAGATAGGGCACACCCTGGACAGCTCGCCAGTCCATCGCAGGGCTCTGAATGACTCATAACCTTACAATCAGTTTGTTGTTCTTTTGGTTGATAAGTCAACAATTAGCTACTAGTAGTTGGTGATTTTTCTGCTGTATTGTGGTTATTTTAAATTTAAAATGCTCAGTTGGGCCACGTCAGCTCTAAAATATCATGTAGATGGTAAAAGTTTAGTAGTTTTGCACAATCTGTCTTCATAACAGGTTATATTTACTAACGAGTGTGTAAATACAAATAGTAGTTGTCAACATGGCAAGATGTCAAAGCTGGTCATATAGGTCACATTGTCATCTTGACACTGAAACTCTGCAGCAGCAGTGTGTTTTGTTTGGCTTGCAGTACAACGCTGTGTGATTTAACTTCAACAAAGATATGGGTGTTCCTGTGTTTAAGTTTACAACATACACAAACACACAGCAACGATCAGCTTGAATAAAAAGGCAGTCCAGTCATGAATGTTTGAAGCTCAGAAATATAGATCCTGTCATCCTTTTGTTTCTGTGTTGCAGCTGGTGAGAAGTAGGAAATATAAGACAAAAGGAGATTTTAATTTATTATTGCCTCTAGGATTTGTAGATGTTTCACCATAACGTCCCTAAATATTCTCTTTGGAGTGAGAAAATGTAATTAATGAGCACAAGTTAAGGCTTTTTTGGTATTATATTTATAATATCAATTGAGAAGTGTGTTTGAACTATACACCTTGCAGCAAATTACTTATTTATTCAAGGGATGGGGTTTTATCCATAGGGGAATTGGATTAGTGTCGATGTAAAACTTTAAACCTTTCATTAAACCACAAACTATTCGACAGCTAACAGACAACATTGCAACTGTCACTCCTTTTTTTGAGATTGCAGATTCGGTGCAAATGCACGACACCAACTGACTAACTAGCGCTGTCATCCAAACCAGTCTAACCAGCAACTCAACGGTAGCTGTTTCTCTTAAAAATATGTTTTCTTGTTTCTCATTTCGCTTAATGGCAGGGTACTTTTCCAAAGAGTCAGATGTACTTTTCCAGCTCAACAGTGTAGCATGTGTAGGATATTATACATTGCAACTTTAGTAATTCACTGGAACAGTGATACAGTGATACAGATACAGACATATCACTGGTAGGAGAGACAATATTGTTCAACTCAGAGACATAACCTGTTGCTTTTATACTTTAACAGAGTGAGTAATAAACTATGACTCAGCAATCTGGTGTGTGACAACTGTCTATTCAAGGCCCATATGATAAGAGATCACCACAGCCCATATCATGGTTTTCTTACCTACACTGAAATTTTCTGTTGAGGATTTCTGATTAATGGATCTTAAATCCTGTTTATATTCTTTAGTATGGCTACATGGGAAAAAATGTGGTGTTTGAAGTGGCAGCCTGTTGTGTACTTTATGCCAATGAAAAAGAAAGTCAGACTGTCCATCCGATAAAACCCATCTGATTATGTCATTGATTATTCTTGGCTTTATTGTCAAGTAAGCTCCTCTCGTAAGTGTCTCGGTTGCATTGCCTTATCTCTCTTGCACAGTCCAATAGTCTTGGTGGTTAAAATTTCCAACGTTTCTAAAGTAGTTGTTTTCTTCAAACTGTCAACTTTGTTTTTTCAAGTGGATCTACTGCTTTGTATCACGATAGCATTAGCCAGATTCTGCGAAACAGATGACGCTTTTCCACAGAGGGGTGCTGACTTATTGTCTAAATGAGACCATAGTGAGTCATCTGCAATGGTTATTTCTGTTTCTCTGCATTTGACCAAGTTCTCCTTAAAGATGTGCGTTTCTTCCCATTTGTCATCAGGGCTGTTGATGTGTTGTGTAAACTCCCACTATCCAACAAGCTCTGAACAGAGTCAGTTTTCATTTGAGAAAGAATTTTTACTTTACTTAGTAGAGAACTACAATTTTGTAAGTAATGATAGTTTTACAATTCTATCTCATAGTACTTTGTGTAGACGGAATATCTTGCATAATATATGGATGGCACAAAATGCCATGTCATTCTCTGGCCAGACCACACCTTGCAGGTGTTTAGAAAAATCTAATCTGTTTTGTTTTTCTTTTGTTTCAACATGATGCTGGTATGGCAAAGAGCAGAGAGACAGTAATAATAATAATAATAAAAAAAAATACAAACAAGCAAAAAAAAAAATATTTTGATGAATGAAATTATAAGAACAAAAATAGGAAAGGAGTCACAAGAGGAATCAGGAGTTTGTGCAGTACAGCTGTCCGGAAGTGGGTGTGTTACATACATACAGTATGTGTAAAGGTGTGTCTTTATAACGTCTGAGACAATGCAGAGACCAAAAGTAAGTGCAAGTTCATTGTGTGCTTGGACTAGTGTGGTTTGGCCTGCATACCAAAATGCTTACGGAAATACCCACAAATTAAACAACACAGGTGGCGATTAACTTTGTATTACAGGCAATAAATCTCAGCAACTGTACTCAATAAAGTTGCATCTGATACAGTTTTATTGTTTAATTTGATTATTTATGAATTTATTGGTCTTAGATTGATCTGCAACTATAGTTCCACACAGATGCCAGCAGTTTTAGACATGTTTCAGGACAGAGAAACAAAGACAACATCATTGTTCTCTTGTGTTTTGCAAATGTTTATGCTTGGAGTGATCCTATTTTACTGTAGTTAGTTATTGGTGGTTCCTTTATATTTAGCACAGTTAAACTATAACTGTTTATAACGCTGCATCTTTTGAGGAAGTTAAAGCCCTGCTTTAATATTCATTTTGTTTCATTTTTTGTCATTTTTATGATGTAAATCATGAATTAAAAGGAAAAAAGCTATCTGTTAATGTCTTCTGCTCTGGGTGATTTCTGCATATTATTGTCAAAGCTCATACTAATTAATGTCGGTGCCTATTGCGGCTTAACTAGTCTTGTTTGAGCTCACATGGCTGGATGTTGCATCCCACCTTTCCTTATTACATTGACATTTTAGTTTACTGAGTTCCAAGCTGTAAATCAGACTGGCTTCCTTTGAGTATAAGATGTATATAGATGTTACATTTCTGAATTGTTTACATGAGCAGCGGGTTGTGTCTGAGAGAATGCGATAGTGAATATGTGCACTTGACCTTAGCTCTCACTGAAGGGTGTCTGGAGCTAAAGTAGTTCAAGGGGTTCCCCTCATGGCACAGAAACTGCAGAGGGTGATTCTCGTGATAACAACTGGAAAAGATGAGGCAAAGCTGCTGTGTTTGTGTTTTAAGGACATTCATGGGGCGTACTAGCCCTTCCTTTGCTATTCCTATGGTGTAGACTATTTTTCCCAGCACCAGCAGGGTACTAAATTAGATAAAGTCAATGTGCTTCAGCAGCAACAATAAAACGTTATAGAGCTGCATTGATCCTACAGTTTATGCGCACACAGATCAATGTGTTAAGCCTCACATTAGCATGAAAAGCTAATGCATTCAACACTTTAGCTACAAGAAGACAACATTATTATTTTTTGCTTTTTTCTTTGTTTGATTTCTCAGGGAGGCTGATTTATAAAGAGCATGATCAAAGCTCCCATCTCCAACCCATATACACTTTTCTTATTGTGGCCTACATGCTCCTAATACCAAAGAATGCAAAGCACAAAACAAATGCGTAGCTAAACACATTAGAGAAGCATCTCTTCTTTCTATAAAACGTACTGTAAAGGCGTCAGCTTGACTATTCCTGGATAAAGTACTCCACCTCCCCCATGTGCATGAGTGCAGGCCACTGCAATACATAAACCATGATAAGATTACTCCCTCACACTCTTCCTATCTGTCCTCCCTCTATCCGCTGCACTTTACTCTGTCTGCCTCCCCCACTCTTGCTCAGTACCTCACCCCTGCCTCCCTCCAACTACTGTAACTCCCCCAAACATACACATATATACTCTTTCTCTCAAATACGAACTGCACCTTACTTTGCTACTCCCTACCTGTCATCATAAGCTTCATACCTTATCATAGTTACCTTTATCTCCTTATTTTTTTCACTCATCACACCTCCTTTATCTCTCAGAGACTGGTTCATGAAGGGTTAATATGTCATCGTGAACCCAGCAACCCCAAACAAGGAACAGACAGAGTAAAGATATCCTGTGTAAATTAATGTGCGTTACTGTATTTTAACATGAGGTTTTACAGAAAAATATTGAAGTAATCTTTCTCATTTTGGCAAAATCCATCAACAGATTTGTTTGGAGTTGTTAACAAATTACAAACACGCCATGCAGAAACTGGATGTACAAACAGATGCGTGACATCTTAAAAGGCTAGACAGTGGTGGAATGAGCAGTTTTTAAAAGAAACGGACTTGAAAATGTCATTGTGTATCTGGATTTGTCACATCCCTGATATTGTGTGAGGCATTCATGAGGTATTGCTTGGGTGGAAAGTTTCTATATTAAGACACACAGAAAAAGGAAGAGAAGTATTTTTTTCTTCTTGTATGCTGACCATCTGTAAAGGGTCCCATGGAAACTGTGGGTGTTGTTGCTGGTTGGCAGAAATGTCTAGAGGCAGTTGTTTAGTCAACACAGATGACACAACTGCATTGTCTTTTTTTTTTTAATCTAACCTCATATTGAGTATACACACAAATATAGACCAACTCCAACATAATCAAGATTTGATGCACCTACCAGCAGCCCTATTTGTCCCCCAATTCAGATTCTGTATAGAAAAAAGAAAAACTGTAAGGAAATTATTATCAAGAAGTAGGTAGGTTTTTTTTTTTAAAAACAGAAAAATGTAGCCTGGAAAAATGCTGTTCCAGAAAAAGTTACATGTAAGACTACTCTGATTAGTTTACCTTTGCTCATTGTCATATAATTTCTGCTCTTCGGTTTCAGGAAGGAAGAGTTGTGAAATGACCAAACCAATACTGGCATACAGACTAGTGACAGACAGGCTCATAGACAAATACATACATCTTTGTTATGTCTATGTTCAGACTAAAGTTAATGCAGCTGAGGACTAACTGCACCAGTGTAGCATAGGTACATGTGTACATGTACCTATGCTACACTGGGCGACGTACATGTGTAGGGATGTTTGCCATTGTAAAAGCAGCATCACAGAGGGTTTAGAAGTGAGTATACTCAATACTGACTGAAAAATAAAGTGGGTAAACCCCATATACTCGCGTATACCATGGACTACACCACTGGTTGTACTATAATATCTAAAACAGTTATTTCCAACCTGGGGTCCTACAAAGAGAATAGAGGGTCCCAAAAGTTTTGACAGTTCAGTCTGAAAATACTAACTTTGCCCCATTCCATGATTAAAACCATCCATCCATCCATCCATCTTCTGCCGCTTATCCGGGGTCGGGTCGCGGGGGCAGCAGCCTAAGCAGGGAAGCCCAGACTTCCCTCTCCCCAGCCACATTTGCCAACTCTGCGGGGGGGATCCCGAGGCGTTCCCAGGCCAGCCGAGAGATGTAATCCCTCCAGCGTGTCCTGGGTCTTCCCCGGGGTCTCCTCCCAGAGGGACGTGCCTGGAACACCTCACCAGGGAGGCGTCCAGGAGGCATCCTGACCAGATGCCCGAGCCACCTCAACTGGTTCCTCTCGATGCGAAGGAGCAGCGGCTCTACTCTGAGCCCCTCCCGGATGACCGAGCCCCTCACCCTATCTCTAAGGGAGAGCCCGGCCACCCTGCGGAGGAAACTCATTTCAGCCGCCTGTATACGAGATCTCGTTCTTTCGGTCACGACCCACAGCTCATGACCATAGGTGATGATTAAAACATGTTTTAGAAATGCCACAGTGCAGAAATAAGTTTTTTAAAGAAAAAATGTAAGGTCTATATGTTAGTAATTACTTTAACTTTGGTTTTATCAAAAGAAAGGAGTTAGCCAGAATGTGTCTTTTATAATGTGAAGCGAGCAAATGAAAGCATCAAACCATGCATTGTTTCCACACGTGGCAGCTGGGAGGGTCCACAGCTTTGTGGTATGAAGGAGCACCTCAAGGAAAATAGGTTGGGAACCACTGATGTGGAACAATTAAATGCGTCATTGTTACAAATATACAAACAGTCCGACAGAAACTTTCTGACTAAATTACTGGCCTGTCGCTGACTGAAAATCTTTCATCCATAAAAATTCTTCTTTTTGAGCTGTCTGTTCAGAACTTCAAGGCTTTTACATCTTATTTACATCTTGAATGATAAAAAAAAAAAATCACAATGAATCCACTGCTGGGGGAATCACCCACATGCTCCCAACACAGACACACACACACACACACACACACACCCTGAGGTGACATGCAAAAAAGAAAAGCTAAACCACAAATGGGACAACTTCTCCACAGTGTGGCCAGTTAATCAATTTCCTGTTCCATGTCTACAAAAACTAAACCAAGAGCAAACATGAACAACAATAAAAAAAGAAATCAGCAAAGGTTAGTAAATAAATACCAAAACAAAGTGATTAAACCATACGAGAACACCTATGGATTTAAAAATGAACCTTTAAATCCTCTGCTTCATCGTCCTCCTAGAAACACAGCAAATGACAGCTGAGGGAAAAACACTGCATAGAGACTCAGCAAGGATCATTAACTTCACTCTGTTATTCCTGATCAACTACAATGCCAATCACCTGCTTCCTTAACGCACCACACCTATTTAAAACATTTGCAATTGTTCACCCCGCTAAGATGTCTGGAACGTTGCCCTAATTTAGCTGACCTTTCACTGCATTCGCGATACATATCCCACCTTAAAGGAATTATACCTGAAAAAAAGCTTGTTAGACTATGTATAATATGGTAAAAGAGATATACATAAAAAAATATTCATTGATTGCACATATTTGTGAATCCATGCCTTTTTAGTAAATGGAAGCTGCAAATGCTAACTACCTTCTAAACTTTTCATTGCGATTTTTTTTTTTCAACCAATTACTTAAAGAGGTGCATTGCAATAGCAAAAGATGGACAGAGCAGCCATGACATCATCCATTAGTTTCTAAAAAGATGAACTGAAGCTCATTGGGCAGTTCGCACCATCATGGCAGGGTCACGCATGCAAAAAAATACAAAAATGCAGTAGAGCTGTAGTGGGCTGAAGCAAGTCACATACTTACAAACACCTCCCCTCACCATGCTTTCCTTAACTCTACAAATTCAAAGCAGATATTTCCGGCTGTAGCATTACTAAATGTGTTCATGATATGGTTGGTAACACTTGAAACATCTTATAGACGTGTTAATAAAAACTTGAAATTTAGCAAAGAGGAGATTTAAGTGGTCTTTAATGAGCCCATAGCTAGTTTTGTTAAGCAATACATTTCTCGTGATATACTGTCACACAGCATACAACAACAGTTTATTGTTTGCATAAGATGTGGCTGCGTTATAATGGGATGTACAGGTGAGCTGACATTTTCAGAAACAAAATGCAAGAATAATCAACATGGTTAGTGCATAAGCACCAAGAGGTCTGAAGAGTTATGGCTGATCTTACTCAGCATGATCTGCCTTGTTCTGCAGGAGATGCTTACCTTATGAGGATAAATCAGCTCATCCATTTATTGAGGTAGCTCAGTTTTGCCATAACTTCTAAAATAAGGGCAAACTCCAGAATAATTTTATGTGTTCCTGACTCAGGGGTAAGTCAGCTGACAAATTTATCCCCCATTAATGATAATAATACCCTTCCAGGGCTATTTTCAGCCAGCGGTACTTGCCATCAGATACATTTTTAGTCTGTTTAAATGCTCTGTGCTTTTTTCCAGCTCTCAGTATTCTGAGGGGAAATAGAGGCTGGTGGAGAGACCTCAGACCGCAGGATGGAACTACGTCAGGCCCATTAAAACGCCAGAAGTTCAGTAAGTATAGGGAGCACTCCTTAGGTTGCACGCTGTTCCCCTTCCCCTCTTGCTTAATGGGAAAGTATATATGCATGGATTCGTATGTGTGTGTGTGTGTGTGTGTGTGTGTGTGTGTGTGTGTGTGTGTGTGTGTAGTGGTTATAAAGTCCAGGATTATTTATCAAATCAACATGAGACCTAAAGTATATTATGTTGATGAAAATTGATTAGCATTTAGCTGACAGACTATTCCTCATTTGACTCCCTCCTATCTATTTAGTGGTTTACATTTACCATTAGTGGCTCATTGCTCCTGAGTCGCTGCTGTGTTGTGCATGCATTTAAAATGGAGAGTGATTGGAGCACTAAAATACAGAATGCAGTTGCTGTTTTGGGTGTTTATAAAAAGGTAAATATTAAGGCTGTGTAGATAAATATATAAACATAATGAAAGAAAAACATGTCGTTTCAGTTTCCCATTTAAACCTTGACTCTATTACTCTCTGTGCCTCACTTTCCTATGTTTATCCATTTAAAGATTTCTTCACAACCCACAGTGACAAATATGGAGGAAAAAGCTGGCAAATTAACCCACACCCTTTTTACATGGTGAAATTACTTCATGAAGTAGGATTGTTTGACCGTGCTGCAGTGAACTACATACTAATAGGCACAAGTGCGACCAAAATTTTCAGTTTACCTTTTTTTCAGCCACAGACTCCTGTCAATGCAAAAGTCTGTATGATTTTTTAGTATAAAAAATTCACAACATTTAAGCCCCCATACGTGTGGGATGTTCAAGTCTTTATTTCAGGCTAATTGTCTAATTTTGTGGTAATATTTTTGCCCAAAATATCAAATAAGGTACCTCACTTAATCCCATCAAGGTGTAGTAATCTTGCACATGAATAAGGTCAAATGGTATTATATCAGCTTGTATCTAAATAGTGTGAGAACACACAAACACACATGACTTGCAAGTTTACTGCAGCAAAGGAAATGAAAGAAAAACTTTGGCAGATGACAAGAGTCATGAAGACAAAAAGGGAACTCAAATAGTCAGCTGGTTGATCACGCCCTGTGGCAATCCTCTGGGAGGGTCACATGCTTTTTAAAACCAGCAGCATGTCAGCAGGTATGACCTGCCAATCTTCCTCAAACCTTTCTTCTTGTAACAACTCAATTTCTCTTACCAGCCTTTCCCACTTTGTAACTAAATCTAATTTGAATGACATGTTAGAGACAAGATTTATCAGCAAGTTATAACTGAGTTCACACTGATACCATATGTAGGCAAACAGGTTACACACTATAGTTGAACAGTGTACTTGTAAATACTACAGATAACCTCCAAGCCTGAGGCAGATGACTACTGCCACAAACAAGAGATGGATGAACTTTGGTCACATTTTTCTCCAGCAACGGCAAACGTAAAAGTAGTTACCAGTGTAAATAAGGTCAGAATAAGGCTGGGTCACACTCAACAATTTATGCACAAACTAACTGTCACTCACACTGAGATGACGTAAGTAATTGCGTTCGCCAAATCATGAGATGAATTTGACTTCTTCTTATTTTTAAGAAATAAAAATCTAGAAGTGAAAGCACCAAAATGATGAAACTACAGGATTTAATAGAATACTTTCTTTGTTGTGATGGAGTGATGACCAATTTTTGTCTTAGGTTGTGTCTGAATGTCCGCATTAGTCCGTGACCCCTCATTACTACATAGGGCTACTCTATATAGCACACATGCGAACACATTCTGTTGGTGGTTCAAACTCAAAAGCTTGGTATTTTCTTGCCGTTGGAGATCACATGACTACTGACTGTCACCACAGCAACCACCACAAGTTGTTCCAAATCCAATCTAAACTTGTGCAAAAATATTACATTTTTTACTTATATTGTATTTCATTCTTTCTTTGTTGCATACTCATTCAATAAATAAGGATATGAAATGAAGAATCTGTAGTTGTTTTTTTTTTTTTTTTTTACCTGCTTTGGCATTTAAGCCACTTGAGCCACTTTGAGCCCCTGCAATGCATTATGGGCTATATTGACTTTTCTAGTGACCATCGATGCTCACTGGTCCTCAAGATGCATGTTGAATTATTTTGAGTGCACCCAGTGACCACTATATATAGCACTATACAGGGAATAGTGGACATCCGGGCACAACCTTCATGTCAATCAGACAAACACCAATATTTTTTTTTGTGCAGTCTTTCAGCACTGAAACTCATTACAAAATGACTTGCTTTTGACTTGCCTACCCCATCAGAAATTGTTACCTTTGACAGTCAAAGTCATCTGTTCACCTCAGGAATACAAGTGAATTATCTAGTGCCGTTCAAAGCGGCTGTGAAGTGCATGGGCAGATTTTCTTGGTTGTTTTCCTTTCTTCTTTCTAACTTTTGTAGGCATACAAATACATCTTTAACACAATGATGAAATTACATATAAAAAGACTTAGACATACACTTGTTATCTACACAGCCATGGCTAGTTGCACTGGTTATGGCTGTTTTGCACATAATTGTACTCAGGACTAGACCGCACAGTACAAGTACAGGTTTGTCTCGTTGCACTGGACAGAGCAGTGAACTGCAGTGCAGTTTGGTTGTAGAGCAAATCAGAATCATGGCTGAAAGAAAACCTGTCATGATCCTTTGAACCAGAAAGAGATGGAAGGGGCGGAAAGCTACACATACCTCAGTGTTCACCTGGACAACAGCCTAGACTGGAAATGCAACACTGAGGCTCTACATGCGTAAAACTGACACAGACTCTACTTCTTAGGAAAGCTAAGATCATTCCCTAATTTCATTCATGTTACTTGTCTTCTGTAAGGACAAAGTGAAAAAGCTGCCTCTGTCCTTGGGACTGCTCTGGACCCACTAGAATTGATTATAGAAAGTAGAATGAAGGGCAAATGGACCAACATAATTGGCATTGCACACCCTGTACACAGCATAGTGATTAAATGTCAGTGTTAAGTCAGAGGCTTCTTCCTCCTTATTCCCTTTTAGTCTGGCCTTAAACTGGTCATTATTCTGAAATATCTATTCTGTATGTTACACAGATCATGATGCCTGCTACAGCTATAGGTCATTCTTGGGTTCTCATTAAATTATATTATTTGAACTCTGCAGGTGTAGACATGATTTGCTTTTGATAAGCATTTAGTGGCATCCTATACCCCCAAATGCTAACCATTTTATGGCATTTTATGTCCATGTACCCAAAATCTATCAGGAGACAGTAAGACATTAAACTTTATTTACCACCAGTGGTCTGGTGATGAAAGAAAAGAAGAAAAAGAAAAAGAAATCTTTTCACTTGGAAAGTATGTTGCATAGTGACATATGTTATCCCAGAGCAGGAAAACTCCTCACTTACTCCATATAAAATGTTGTTTTTCTTTTACACGCAGCTAAAAATAGTTCTAGGCAGCCAAACATCCCATATATACACCTAATATGGAACTGGCTATTGAGCCTTTATGGTTCCATATAAAAATAAACAAGCGTGCTGTCATCACAGCGGCTGTTATAGTCTAAAGCCAGGCAATTAAAAATGTGCTGATAGTAGCAGGGCAGCAACCGAGAGTTGAAACAATGCCAGGGCTCCATGTGTGTAAGGGAAGAATGAACTCGCAGCTGAGGTCGCGGCGAAGAACAGCACACGTGGGTGTATTTTTTGGGTGGCATCGTGTAGTTTGTTCATGTTGAAGTGCGTTTTGGTGTATTTATTTTTCAGTATGCAAATGCTGTAAACTTTACTTGTTGTTTGCGCGGTATGTGTGCATGCGAGGGTGAATATTTGTAGCATGACAGCAAAATATTTTCCATTATAACAGGTAAGTGTAATGGGCTCTCTGTGACAGGTTTATTGGGAGCAAGGAGGGCGGCATTGTTTGGAATCTACCAATATTGCTTAGGGAAGACTACTGACGTCTCACACACCCACACACTCATCGCCTTGTTTGGGATGTGGTGTGCGAACAGGCATATGTACTCAGTCACTCATGAGCCTTTCTGACAGTCTGCACACACACACACTAGTTCAGAGCCTCACACAAAGTCCACACTTACGCAGCAGCCTCTTCCAGGAGAGTGACTTCACACTTGACACTGTATTATGCACTCAGGGTGGCCCTCACTCCTGCTTGCCACAATTTGCATGTAGGTAAACAAAAAGAGGAAATTTTATAAAATCTTATATGCAGTTTATCTTTCCACCGATGTGTTTCCAGCTGGTTAAAGTCTAAACTTAGATTTGGAAATGCTGCATGTGAATTTTCCTCCCACTGATTTGGAGCTGAGGTCTGTTGATGAGGTGGTTCGTGTTGCAAAATACACAAACATGGTGTAATTTGTGTTTACACTGTAATTAAAGCTGTGCTGTAAGAGTTGAGAAAAGTGCACCATGTGTGTTTCTGCCACAGTGATATCACTATGTTCCTCTCATGGTTTCTGATAACTAACGTTGACATTTATCCTTAAATATTTTTTCAAACTAATCTTTTGTGGTTGATTTGTATGCATGCAAGGCAGCTTTTTTTTTTCTGATGAATGTTTTATTTTTCTCACCTTTGCCATATTGACAGAGCAGTGAGTCAGTGTGTACTGCAGTGGGGGAGGAGGTGCTTCAGATTCTGATACCACATAATATTGTAGAGTTTAATTATATCAGTTCAGCTGTCAGATAATATACTGCTTGGAAAGTTAGTCATTGCAAGCATTCAAGGTGTTTTGTTTTAAAAATTAAGGTTCTTAAAAGCATAATTTGGCAAAAAAAAACTTTCTGTTAAGTATTTGAGAGTATCAAAACTGCAGGTTAGCACAGCTCAGAAACTATTTACTTACTCCAGTCACACACACATTATGCAAAACATTAAGTTAGAATTTGCAGCATTGGAGTTTATGAGGCTGTTTTTAGTGTCTAAAGAGTTTATAGGGTTCTTGTTGTTGCATGGTTTACTAAACCTCATCATTAAGTCATGAACATATCCAATATCCAAATAATACAATAACTCACACAGAAGATGAAAATGAGCATTCCTACATGACATAGTTCATGACTAACCTTTATTATGGGAAGGGAGACTGATAAAGAGGATCGAAGGAATCACATTGACTGGAGATGATTCTACCTCTTAACATACCTGTTTAAGCGTGCAGTCTGCAATCGGCTGCACATTGGGAGTGAAATTATCTCGTGTGGGTGGGTGAAAAGCAAACCAGACTGAAGGCTTTGGTATGTCTGACTTCTGGAGTCAGAGTCTTGTTTGATAAATGATGTCATCAAAACTTGACCAGAGCAAAGACTTGGGAGCAAACACAGACATAAGCACAAACAACAGCTTTTGTTGTTTGTGCTTTGGAAGAAGTGGGTAGTCACACAGTGAAAGAGCAACAGAAAGAGACCTTGTGCAATGTGTAACAGCCATTTACAGATTTTGCTTTGCAAATTTTTCCTCTATGTCCATGCGCACTGACTTAAATGTATGTAAACTTATTTTCTCTGTTGCAATTTCAATTTTAGCAAAGACCGTTGAGGAGGTGAGAAAAGCATTTTTAATGTGGCTTCATTGTTGCTGAAGTGAAAGCAACATTGCTTTGCTCAAATGTGCAGAAGGCAATCTTAAACACTTCTTAGGAATAAATTGCATTTGTGTGCAAATGTGCATCCTCCTGGTAAAGGATCATCTTCCAAAACCAACAATAAACTGATTACATTAACAAATAGTTTTTTGTGCTGCCAAAGCCTGACAGTGCTTCGGCACAGATCCCCTTTGTAGTTCAAAATTTGTTTAAAAAACATCAGAGAGCCGCAGGGCAGGGCTGCATAACATGATCCCTTATCACAACAAATATGGGCACTGAAATTTCTATTGAGTGAATCCCTCGGCTACAGTTCTGCTTAAGTAAACAAGCAGTAGTACCAAATGGATATTTATCAGCAGTAAAAATAGTCCTCACCAAAGGAAGTATTTATGAAATATCAAAACGAACAGAGGTCAGTGTTTTGTTTTGCTTTTTTTTTTCTTCAAAACAACAAACCTTATGCTTTACATTAATCCACTAACACTTCTGTCACTTCTCTATAAAAAAAAGACCATATGTCCATTCTGCTATACACACAAATTTACAATTTCCTTCATATTTTTAACCTGATTACTTTTCTATCACAGATATACAGAGAGCTCATTTCAAGCTTTCCAGATGAATGGGCAAGTGATCCTGCCAGCCGCACGAAGTTCACCATGATGTAAAAGCAAAAAGGAAGGAACAGAGGAATAAACATGGGACAGACTTAGATAGTTACACCTAAAGTACACAAGTTTAAAAAATTTACATATATGAATAACTTCATCATTGGTCACCATTATATCCTTTTTTTTTTTAAACTAGAAAAGCACTCGGAGAGCGCAATCCTCCGCCAAGGGCCAAATTGTCCAAGTGGTGACCCAGATCACCACCAAAATTAATTCAGCTCTTCCTTTTTACATTTCCAACAACTCCTGAAGATTTCATGAAAATCTGTCCATAACTTTTTGAGTTATCTTGAACACAAACAAACAGACCAACAAACAGACAAATGCTTAGTAAAAATAGCTACAATTAAAATTTCAAAAACATTTTAGGCATTCTACTGGTTGAGAGATGTGACTCATTTGGGTGGAGGTAAAAAGCTAAGTATCACTCTATTTAATTATATATTTGTTATGGTTTTACCAAGTATGTGTACATGAGGTTTAGTCAGGTAAACGACTTGAATCACCAGTTAACAGATGACAAACCTGCATTTCTTCCTCTTTTATCATCTGCACCATTTTGATGTCTGCTTTTAACTCAGCTGTCTAACATACCCCATTGGTGATCCTCCTCTGCTTCCATATAATCTGCTTCAGTTTTATCTGCCCTAGCTGAGGCAGGCATGTCTCTTTGATTGCTTCTTTACAATGTCTGAACCATAGGCAGAACATGTGACTTGCACTCATCCATTAATGCTTCTGGAAAAGAACAAGTGTTTGATATAATTTATTTAATTTGAAGACTTTTCCAGTACTGGTTGCATACTATGTTTTGACTAAACTAAAACTTTACAGATTTGGTACTTGTCAGAGGGCCTTGATGGATTAAAAGATGAAGTGATCTTCTGAACTTTTTTTCAGTTTTTATTATATGTGTCATGCTAATCATACTTGTCTATATAGTATGACATCAGTCTATCTTTGCAAAGCAAGTGCAAGAGTCATGTTTGACAAAACAACATTAATCACTGACATGGATTGCTGGAATCACAAAAAGGTTTGCTGTAAATGGCATTTATTTGTTTAGCTTCTCGTCATGGTAACAGTTAAAGCCATACGGGCTAAATGCCAGCTTTACAGTTATTACAGTGGCACTGCTGCAACAAGGGATAATAATATGACCTAAATAATTTTTCTTGGATTTACTTTGCAATTTATATATGTTTTTCTCATTTTCTTAAATGGGAAAGCTCACATTCACACCAATTGGGAGAAGACTAGATTCAGGTATGTTTAACGTCTGAGCATTAGTGTATGGGAGACTTATGGGAGACTTAAAGAAAAGTAACTATAGTATGTATAGTAACTTTGAGGGAGTAAAAAATTATTTAACTTTTTGCTTGAACATCAGGGGCTTCATGCCAACCATCAGCCAAACCGTTTGCTTAAGTTTTGTCCTACACTCTGTAACGACATACATGTAATTGGGCAACAGTGGAAATGTTATCTGTGACACAATGGGAGCTATAATAATAATAATAATAATAATAAATAATAATAATAATAATAAAAATAATAATAATAAGAAGAAGAAGAAGAAGAAGAAGAAGACTAATAGCTAGATCTACTTAGATCACAAGAGTAATAATTTGCATGTGCAATCTATTTTGCACATGAGACTGAACCATTTGTGGGTGATTTACTAAGGGTGATGATGTAAATGGGCAGCAGGCAGAAACATCTTAGAGAGACCTTAAAAAAATTATGGTTTTGCACATTTTGTGGATTGCAGTATGGTGAGTGTGGAGAGAAACCGCAAAAAAAAAAAAAAGTGACCCTGTAACTGGAAGTGTTGCTTGATTAAACCAACAAACACTTAAATGACTTAAATGACTGCCACAGTCTGTTTGTGAAAAGTTTAGAAAAATTCAATGCTGTCTTCAAAATGGTGCAAATAGTGGATGAAGTATAATAACAGTATAAAGACATTAGAAGACAAACAAATATAATAAGAAATTTGCAAATAAAACAGTTGGGGGCATAGAGTGTAAGTGGGCATTCACTGTAACCTTAACAAAAATTGAGTAAACATGAATTTATATGACACAGACTCTTATTTTTAATATAGTCATATAGTTTTACTTTACTTAGATTTCATGAATTGACTCACATACAAGCCAGCCTACTAACTTGCCAGCTCACAAGATAAAATAAAATAAAATTATGCACAGACCCAAGATATTTTGCTACAGCACTGGTATGCTTTTGGCATCACAGATGCACTGCTCAATCAGCAAATGCATCTGTTTATGATTTCTGTACACGTGCTGTGTATGGGTGCAGCCATTTGCCTCAATTAATCTGGTCAATCCAGTTTTGAAAAAAAAAAAACTTGTTTGATCTCATTTAATGTCTGCAGAGTGTGTGGAAACCTAATGAATGTGACCATCTGAGAACACATGGCATTTAGGACTGTGAAATACATACAGACATTTATACTTCATACACCACTCATAAATGTTAAAAACAACACTTTATGAACATCATGCAAGGCAAGGAGAATTTGAATAGCACAAGACCATTTAAAATGCTTTACATAAAACATTAAAAGCATTACAGCCGGGGACGGGTGAAGCATTAAAAAGTACATTGAAACAAACTTAATAAAGAAATATAAAATTACATAACAACAAAAAGCTAAAGTTAAACTAGATAAAATGCAAGAAATAAAAGTGTGTGGAATTTATTCTTTGGATAGAATAGCATATGATTTCTGCTGCTTAAACAGTTCAAGATTGCCTCTGTTGTATAGTTTTGTTCCATTGACTATTTTAAACAGGAAATGGAGATACTCTTATTCCACCAACTTTAAATACACCATGCAGAGCTTTCTGCAGAGCCACACTGTTGTAACTTTGTGCATTAAACCATCCCCAAACATTGCTACTGTTTGAGAACACGGAATCCAGGACACTTCTCCACCTCACCGCCATCTATCATAAATGAACTCAGCTTGAAGAATAGCTAACTGGCTCTTGTTATTGTCATGACTTCATGCTATGCAACAATAAGAAAAAACCATTGGACTGATATCCTGTCCGCAATTTAGAACTGTGCATGATCTTTTCGTGATCTTTGTAAAAATCTGAGATAAGGATAAAGTGTCCCACATATTGCAATTTGTACTTGTAGTAAGATGTTTTGTTTGCTTCTGAGTAAGTTAAATCAGTAAGCTGCAATGGCAGACTTATTAATGCATCATGCTGCTTAATGTGAACAATTATAGATGCTGTTAGAGCCAAATCTCTGTTAATGAACTAGATTAGTAGGAATCACAAGTATAAGTTCTTGATTTATACAGACAAAATCGTGAGTTGTATGTGATCTGTAGAAACATTGAAAACCGATCTGACCGGGCCCATCTACGCATGAAGAAAATCCATCCTTTTTTCTCTTATGTGAGAGTCCATGGCTCATTAAAGCCCAAAAGTGTGTGAAGTTATGCCAATTACAGTACAATGAAGCTGATGTAATAAACCCATTAAGTTTAACTGCCTTATTAAAATACTTTGTTTTTTCTTATAATTCCAGCAAAAACTAAAACAATAAAAGCTGAAAATAAATAAATTAACAAAGTTCAGTGTTTTAAATTTCTATTTGAAAATACCATATAACGTCTTTGCAAAGTTTTTATAATATTTACATGACTTTTCTTGTTTCATCTGACAATTGTTTTATTATTACCACATTTTGACCTCTTGGATGAAACATGGAGAAATGAGGGCCACAGCAGATGTTAATGGCGAGATGATAGTGATGGAAACGTGGAAGGAACTAGCAAAAAGGGGCCTGTGCTTTTTTTGGAAGCTGACCAAACCTCAAAGCAACAAAAACATAGCCAGGGGAGCTGCTGCGAAGACAGCTAGGAAACTGTCCACGCAGGACATGTACATGCAGCTGATTTATAACAGAAATGTGCAGCTCGCCCAGCTTCATTTTTCAATTAAAATCTGTTTTGTGCCTCTGGGGCCATTTTCTGGAGTGCATTGGCTATTTTCTGGTGTGCATTTTGTCAGAAAAATGATGTTTTCTTCCTTTAATTGTAAGATCTCTCTCTCCATTCAGCAGAAAGTTGAAAAATACAGGTGCTTGTGGCGAGCACCCAAACAAGTTTGAATCGCAAAATCCACAATGTGGTAACAGAAACAAATCAATGAAATGTAATCTCTTTTACAGAAACATATAAATAAAACAAAACCCAAAGCTGTGCCAGCAAGGATTAGCTGTTGTACTCTCCCACTCGTTTTTCATCTTGAAAACCTCCATTAGTACTCTGCAATAGCACACAGTGTACACAATCTAGTTCATACTCTGTGAATGTTGGACGAGTGAATAAACTTGTTTTCTATGTATGCATTGGTGTATTGAAGAGCACTGCTTTTTTGTTTCCAGGTTTTGGAGATAGCTTTGTTCTCAATAACTTACAGAAAAATGTTGGGTAAAATTAGGAGGTGACTGGGAGAAACAGGGTGTGGGCAGACATAACTGCACATCCATTAATTCAGTGTGACTTTCATCTTAACAGCAATCAAATGCTCACCTCCTTCACTATCTCTGTTTCATTATTTACAAACTATCTGGAATATGCACAGCAATCTGAGACTTGGTGTCCAGTTTAGTAAAATCCTCTAGCAGGTATTTGTGCAAGAGCAAGTCTGTGAACAACTACTCTTATTATGAAGCCAATGCCCAATTAATACAATCTGACATCATTAAGAAACTTTCTAGACTTGGCATGCAGTCTTCTCTGATAATGTCTGCTTTTCCTGCTGTCAATAACTTTTTAATGGTCTCATCAACTCCACAAAAGACCAAGTGTATATGACCGACCCATTCAGATTTAACAGGTTGGTTTGTCCAAATTGGTAGACCTACTGTATACATCACACTGTGTTGCAGGCTGGCAATAGAGTGCCATGTGGTTGGGGATGCTTTGTCATTACTTCAGTTCATCACCAGTTTGCATTTGTTCTGTATGACTAGAAATTTCCAAGTGGAACTTACCAGGAGTAGGTATAAGTGAATCTTGCTCCTGAATGCACAATGTTAATTATAAAACCCAGTATTGTGCCAAAATCTGTTTAATCCAAACCACTGGGTTTTTTTTTTTTTTTTTTTTTTTTAAAAAAAAAGTTATTTATTGTAAATCAATTTCTTCTGACTACATTTATTGCATAGAAAGCTCAGTTAGCAACTGATCCTACTACAATCATAAAGTTAGAATTCAGAGTTTGTGCACACAAATGCTTCAGAGCAAGCAGGAACACAACATGGTATCTAACAAACCAGAGCATAATGCATAATACATAATATTTAGAGCAGATTTGTATTTGTATGTGTACTACCTAGTTTGCTTTGCACTTCTGTATGCTTGTCTGTGCATTTTAATGTTTTACTGACAGTTGAGCTGCATTTTCAAATACTTTTTGTTATATCATGAATCAAAACAAGGTTATTGTTTTGTCAGTGTCTTTTTAATTTTCCTGTGCTCTGAGAATCAACTGGACTACTTACATTGTGTCCCTAAAGAAAACAAAGGTGGTACATGCTGCGAAGATATACCTTTCGTGCTGTAAACCATTTGTTCATGCATGTCTGACTGAAATTAGGTAGTGATGGTCCCTCCCATAACAGTTATGTATTCAAGTAGGCAATCACTGCTGATAAAACATCTGAATACATTAAATTGTCCTAAATATAAATCCTAATAATTTTTTTTACATGAAGATATTTTCAATCAGTTAAGCCCTTGATTATTTCATCAGCTGGTCGTCAAAGGTTGGTGTTATTTCTAAATTTGATATCAACACAAGTATTTTTGTTGCATTGCCGATCAATAAAGTTATGTTTGATAGGCAAGACAATGCTTAGCCAGACCACTGCAAATTAACCCAGTTTTCTACTTTCCAGTGACATTCAGTTTATTGCTTTGGTTATAGAGACCAAATCTTTTTTATTCTTTTTCATCAGAGGGACTAGCAGTTTTTTTTTTCCAGGTTTTCCTTGGACAAGCCTCAAGCTGATGATGCTGATTTGTTACACCTGTCCTTGTTGGTACAAATAGCACTTGCTCCACAAACAATACTTCATCCTGAATATTGCAGTCTTCCCACAAATACCTGGCTAGTCCCAATTTTAGTTTCAGTTTTATCCATATAGATTTCTCTCTTTGTTTTCTTGCAATTAAAACCAGTCTAAATTTAAACCAGCCAGATTCAGACATAGATAATTTAAGTTTGAATCCTTATTCCTTTTGCCTGTGAAGTGTTTATCTTCCTCTTCATGTAATACCAAATGCCTCCTTCGCTGACAGTTTTACCGCTGCTTTACCCAGGAAAGCTCTGATGTGTATGTAGTGCCAGATTTGTCCATTAAAAGGCCAACCAAATAGTCAAGAAAAGTCCCTGGTTGAATGAAGTAATAAGTCACACACAGTGATGTGTGTACTTTATGAGCCAAAGCAATGACTAACAGCTGATGAGTGGAAATATCCATACTTTGAACACAGAGTCCAGTGCTGTTTCCTCCTAACTTTTACTCCTCTCAGATCTCCTCCAATTCTGCCTCCCTGCCAACCGAAACTTTCTTACTTTCATTTCATAGGCATGCTATTTGATCCCCCCCTTTTTTTCTCACCTTCTCCATCTCTTTCCTAACAATTAAACAGGACTCACGTGAGCTCCTCCTCCACTCTATCCACTCAAGCGCCGCCCTGTTTGGCCTCTGTGGCAACCTGAGCTGCACTGCGATTGGCCAGAAAGCTGCACCAAGAGCAGCCGTAAGTGGCAGACAGACATAGCGTGTCTGAACCAAAAACACAGGGCATCGTGCCAGCTGTTGTCCCTGAGGGGTGAGCGCTGTAAAATGAAGAACATGGAACAAGTGCTTGGCTGGCTGGAGGACAAGCCAGTTTCAGTACAACACACTGTACATCTGTTTTGCAAGCATACTGGCAACATGTTAAATACTTTCACAGTCCAGATGATCATGTTATATGGAGCCGAAATATTTTATTCACCATGGTCAGCCTCAACATTAGCATTATTAATTCCACCAGTCATTTCATAAGAGAAGCTGCTGTCATTTTTAAACAAATATCAAACTTAGGACTAAAACCCGCCCTTTGAGGACCAGCTGATGAAATGACTGAACGCTTCAGCAAACGACAGATGCTTGAATCACCTCATGGAAAAACTAAGTAATTTTTTTTTTAGTTTTGAAAAAGCTCTGGCAATGATTTCAGGTCTCAAAACAACATCAGACAAAAGTGCTCTATTTTTGCCTCATGTTGACAGTTCAAGTCATCCATTCCCAGATCACAGCTGGATTTGATTAAAAAAAAATAAAAAAAAAGGAAAAAATGCTAAATGATTTAATGTGTCAGAAGAATTGTGGTTACAAATTGAAACTTAATCAATGTATTAATTCAGGATGAAACAGGAAAGACAGTAAGAAGAAAAACTCTTTAAGGATTTCATATCATCTTAGTCTGTCTGCCCCTGAAATACCTTTAAATCGTGTTTCTCTTTACCCTCCTTTAGCTGATAATTATCCTTTGGCTTCATAAGTCTGAACCTGCTCACTTGTCTCTGTCTCTAAAACAATTATGCGTCATGCAAATACTGCTTGTACCAATACCTAGACTTAAATTTGACACATAAGGTTAAACAGATCGAGCTCAGCAATCATGACATGATGAAGTCCTTGTCATGGTTTGGACTTTGTGTGTCTCTGGTTCTTGTTTCCTGTTTTATATTGAAGTTGTGATTTCTGTCTACCTTGTTTCCCATTTATTAAGTTCACCTGGACTGAATTAGTCCATTCAATATACCTGTGTCTTGTTCTGTTTTGTCTGCACTTTTAGCCAATGGTTTCTGCTGTTTGTGCTGGTTCTTTGTGTCTCCTTGTCTAGTCACCTGTGATTTCCCCATCCTGTCTTTCTTTTTGTTAAAGTTCTTGAATTAAATTGTTGTCCTGCAAATTGCCGGCCTCCTGCCTCTCTGTCCTGCAGTTGGGTCCACACTTCCACGAACCGTGACAGTCCTCAGATAAAATTATGAGATTGAAAAAAAATGATCAGATCCAAGAAAATAAGAGGAGAAAGTTAACAAACAGAAAATCAACAAAGAAACAGGCTGATTAAGTGGCCACTTTTCATTGTTCATCCCCTGCGTTCTCCGATCTAGGTATCAGGAAAAACTTTATCAGACATTGATGTTGTCACTTTGTGGTCTCAGAGTCTCTTGTTAAAAATTGAGGTGTTATTAAACCATGTCTGAATATAAATCATTGAATTAAAGTGGATTTAGAGGTGGGATTATATTTCTGAGTGGCTCAGTGATGAATGTGTGGTTAAGTCATCTCATTGTATTGTCTCCTGTCATCAGAGATTACAGGAGACACCCCCCCACCACCAACTTCCTTTAAGCATTTCTTGTTATTTTGCTGTAATTGTGCGTCACTTACCTCATAAGGATAACTGGCAGTATGCAGCTTCAGAGCAGCTCTCTTAAACCACAACTGTGGCTTCTTCTGTCAAAATATGGACAACAGATTTTTTTTTTTTAATTTATTTATTTATTTTTTTTACAATTTTACAGCATATTTAGTTGGTTTCCAGTGGTAAGAGCAGAACATGTTTAAGAGAAACTCTTAAAATGCATTCACCCAAATTATTGGCTTCTCTATTAACACACTGTATCACACATCTTCTGACATGTGAAAAAATTATAAATAGTATGTCATGTACAGGCATGTGTGAAATCAATAAATGCTGAACTTTGTGCAGATCTGGGAGGCTGCATACTTCTAGCACTCATACAAAGAAAATGTGAAAGCAATTAAAGATCCACAAGACACACTGTCATGTTGTGAGGTTTGTGAAAATAATATACACCGAAGTTCTTTTCATTTTAATGATTGTCTCTTCAGATAACCTGGAAGCTCATTTCCTGATTGTTTGTGACCTGTAAGTGCAAGTAAAGTCTTGCTCTTGGTAAATAAATGACTTGCTTAATGGTCTGGGTGCTTGCACACCTCATAGATGAGAGAATGGGTGAATGAGACTCAAGATAAGGCAAACTCTTAGCCACGAGTGAACAAGGCACACATTTAAATGATAAAATACACCATCACTGTCATGATCTAATACAGGTTAAAAATACCCATGAGTAATCCATTGTACTGTAATTCATTCTTTAAAATGTTTTGCTCTGCTTCTTATGGTTTTAGACCAGGCAAAAATAAGACATCAAAGTCCTGACTCACAGCTTTAAGATGTGGCTAAATCTAAATCTTGAAGGTATCAGGGTTCAGTTAAATTTAAGTATTGGATTTGGGAGTAAATTAAACACAGTTAATAAGTATTTTCTTTGAAGTCTTTGCAGATTTCAGTTAAGAGTCCAGGGAAAAGATAACATGCACAAACCATCAGGTTCACACGATTTG
>NC_136632.1:14158773-14603773 GCF_933228915.1 Telmatherina bonti | reverse complement strand
GCTGCCACAACAAGGCTGCTTAGATTTTCCACAAGACTTACTGCAGACATACAACATTCTGATACAGACAATGAACGATCCTCAGTTCCTCAAGAAGGAAAGTGTCTTCTGTACCTTTTGTAGATGGCTCCTGTGTTGTATTTCTATTCTAGTCTGTTATTCAGCTGAACTCACACATACTTGTATTGGACTGCCACCTAAACATTTCCTCCCAGTATTTAAAGAAAGCTTACTCATGTTTCTCATAAAATTCACAATAATGTCTTTTGTTTTATTTATTTTCAATATGAGCTAATTGTTTCTGCACCAACATACAAACTGAATGACCAGTTCCCAGTAATTAGCTTCTTGACCACAACTGCAATCAAAAGTGTTTTTGCCGATGACAGGACTCAGCGATGGAAGTGTGAAGTATACAGCGAGAATAGAAATGGTAAAAGTAAAGTGACCCTGTGATGCTGACCATCTACAACAACCTTAAATGTTGTCTGATGAAAGTTTGCCCAAAGCTAAATGCGAGTAATGTGAAACTGTCCCAGACTAAATAGAGTTGATCAACAAACTAAATCTCCCATAACTTTTCTTTAGGGGCAATACTGACCGCAAAGATCATTTAATTGACATGTTTTCAATGTATTCTGTGGCATAATGGAGCCGCTGAACTAAAGGTTCAAGTTCATAATCTATTTTGTCATCCATCTTCATTTTTTACAGTGAGGCAAAAGTATAATTTATGCTTTGATCCTGGAAGTGATAAGAACAATATCTCAAGTGTGAAATGACAACATCTCATTAGTAGGAACTCACTGACTACACAAAGTAATTCAAATAAGTCAAGAAAGCTAAAGACAAAGAAAGTTATTGATTGTGAGGAAGTCTCAGGCAGAACAACAAAACAGAAGATTAATACTTTAACACCCTACCCCCTCCTTTCTTTCTCTTCAGCATTCAAACAGGTTATAAACATTTCTGAACACACCAAAAAGGCCCCAAGGGTTCAACTATTCAGTGACTTAATGACTCAAATAAAGCTGACTGCATATGAGGGTTAACAATTAGCTTCATGGGGAATAAATTAGGTGTCTCATTCAAAGCTACATATTAAACTGACAAGTCCTTTTAATGTGCCAACTGTTTGTGCAAAAGTTACATTGTAAAGCAAAGCCATTCATCAAAAGCACACAATGAAAAACATTTATTTGATATGAGAAGGAGAACGGTGCCAAACACAGACAACCACCTTTTTTCACAAAAAGACACCACAGTCAATACAATGCATGTGACAAATGTCAGTTTGACAAGTGCTGCAAATTGGCACGTGGCCACTGCAGCAGTGTTTAGATTTAGATACTTATGGTCCTTTTTTCAGCTCTGTTTGTAGTGTCTCCTCTACCCCTCAGTATATGAAATGCTACCCAAAGTCAAACAGATCGGAAGTTACTCAGGCATGTGCTACAGACCACGATCATGCAAAAGGAAATTTATTTGTTTTTATGATAATAATAATTCGGAGGACTCAGCGTTTAGGCCTTGGAGTTGATATTTAAGAAGCATTTCTGTTGCTTTGAAACTTTAAAGAAACCACTTCCTAGTTTGAAAAAAAAAAAGGTTTAATTTCCAACATCATTTACTCTGACAGTTTTACATACTACAGGATACTTTGGATAACAAGGCCTGACTTGCACCACCCAGCCACACCAAGACTACAACCATCCCCACTGACTACATACAGACAAATTCTTCCTTTTTTATAGAAGCAAGCAAAAAAACAAGGATCCTCTATCGCTGTCTTGCGGCCAGTAATTTTTCTTCAGGGGGCCCGTGGGAGCCATACATTTTCACATATGGCAAGGCGAGTCAGGATTTTATGGGATGAATTGTTTTGGGATTCTGTGAGAAGAGAAGGAGTAAAATTTTAACTGTCTGTGGCAAGACAGAGTGGGAGAGTTATTATTATTAAGATATTTTGATCCACTCATTTCTCAAAAATGGTTCCAAACTCAACTATAGGTTGTCCTTTTACAATGCCTTGAAATGCGAAACACATTATAAATAGAAGATATATATTTTGATGCAACTTTCCAGGAGCTTCTTCCTTTGTTCTTGCATTTCCACATCCCATCTCAACACACCCTGACAGGAGAGGCAGTCCATTCCATTTTAGCATTGTCATTAATTGTTATTACTAAAGACAGCTTAGTAATAACAGTAACAAACAAACATTTGTTAATCTTCACAGTTTGTTATGAGCTTAACACGTGGATGCCAGGTAAGTTAAAGCAAAATTGAGAGCAACCTTTGATGAATCACCACCAATTATATGGAATCAGTCCTTTACATTTAGAACAATGTATCAGTGTAGTCCTTAACTAGAAAATGTTTTGTATTTTAAGTTAGATTTTGGGTTCCTGACTGTTTCAGAGAATGCCCCCACTTTCCTGAATTTTTTTTTAGTCAAAAAAGTGTTTTGGCCTTTTGACTTGACCTCATTGGACATAACTGGCTCTCATACTTGAATGCACTGCCCCCTGGTGGAAAAGGGTTCCACACTGGAAGCATATAAAGATAAAAAAAAAAATGTGGGGAAAAAAGATTTTAAAAAATGTGAAAATGACATATGGTCCTGTTCAATTTTTATTCTCGTTTGTAGAGAAGAAAAATGTCTGTTTAACTATGAAGGTAGCAACTATGAGTATAATAACAATGAAACAAAGAGTGCAACTGGTTGCTTGCTTGCACAAAGCACACAAACATGAAAAGGTAGTAACTGCTCAAAGGGTAAATGATAGCAGCTGATATTCTCAATGGATATAGTTATTTGGATATAGCAAATCTGTCCCCAATCAGGGAACATGTTTCCATATACAGGCTATCATTTTAAACCTCTTTGTCTTATTATTTTCCAAGATTATTAGGAAGCTCACAAGCTCACTTTTGCTATTGCCAACTGTTTTCACACACAAACACATGTAAGACGTCCGCTCCAGGCTTTCATCAAGTAAAGAAGTTATTACATTTTTGTGACAGTTTTTGAGTATGTGTGTGTTGAGAAGGGGGGTTACCTGTCATGTGCAATAATTTCATGCTGATACAAGTTTCTCCACTGATTTGGTTGTCAGTGACAAGCACCACCTCAGGTGCTGTTGACATTATTTCTATGGAAACATTGGTGACTCATTCATTTTAGGAAGAGCTGCAATCCAGATTTAAAGGAAATGTATGTACTTTCGCTTCAAAATCCATATATTTTCCGAAGAGACTAAAACAGTGTTTTACACACAAATTAAGTTATTTTGAAAAGGCAGGCACAGCTGTGAGTAAGAAGCCACTTAAACCCTTTTACTAATGCATGTAGTAGCATTTCTACCTTCAGTGCACTAAAGCAAATGAAGAGCAGAAGTTGCATCCAAAAGCGGTACTACATCCCTTCGGATAAACATGTAAGGTACAACAACATGAAGGGATGGACTTTCTAAGGCAATAACTAGTTTGGTATTTTTAATTGAACAAGGATTTTATGCCAGAGCATCTTTTAAACTGTAAAAATGGATCAATTACTTCTTTTCTCATTAATGAATTGTTTCCATCAGTTTCAGAACCTCCTCATGGGATATGGCAGCCAATAAATGTTAAATGTCTGTTTCCATATAAAAAAAAAAAAAAGTCAGCTGGCTCTAATCTAACTGCTCTGAGCACAGGGCCTTCATGGTAATCAGTGTGTGCACTCAGGTGTTAAGTTTTCATTCATTTCAATTGGAGCCAAAGCCTGTAAGGGCCTGTGACTAGTGCAAAGACATTTGACATTGGAGCAATTGCTCATTAAATTGGAATCGAGAAAAGTCAGACCAATCTGTAATAACATGACATGTCCTAACAGGAATCGTAACAGGATCTCTTAGTAAAGAGTCTTCTCCAGCCCTCAATGTGGGCAGTTGCCACATAAGAGGTGACTGCCTGTTTCAGAAAACACAAGGGTTTGAGAGACACATCTCACAACCACAGATAACCTGATAAAAAGTCTTTATAAGAAGGCTGGAGAGGTGATGGTAAGTTACAACACCACATGTCAAAACCAAAATTGTACTTTGATTAGACTGGTTGTGACTGTCATAACCAGATACAGCTGTGACACAAGGTTGGCAACAACTGCTCTGAAGATGTCCTACATCACTCAGCTGGTGATGGATGTCATAATGTTATTTAATCAATTACAGAAGGATGTGCCGTTTACACTCAGATGTTGTAAAGAGGATAGACACTCGGTTTGGTAATTATTTTCCATGTAGTTATCTGAACTAAGTTGATAACATTTCCCGTTATGTGCGTTCTTCTGTGGCTCATGATCACCTCTAAAAATAACCCTCTTTGAGATGTCTCATTTCTAAATGTCTATGTAGCACCTTGATGCTATGGTGTATTCCAAAGCTTAAAATGTGAGTGGCCGATAAAAGCAATTCAGCCACATTAGCATGACCCTTTTTTATAGCAGAAAATCAAAATGCTTGATGTGAGTGATGCTAGATCCTGGCGAGTCTGTAGAAATTAGATACAGTGAGAGAATAAAAACCTCATAAATACATAGAGATTGTCAGTTTTGTTAAAAATCACAGACATTACCTCAAATGTGCCATGAAAACTATAAAAGTCAGGATTTTCCACCTCAGTTGAGTCACTGGTTATTATCATCATCACCTTTCAAATTTCTTTGTGTTCTTGTTTTTGTCCAATGAGGCTACACATTTTCTGACTTGCACTAACTTAAAAGCTCTAAAGGGAGTTTCTTCAGGATACAGTTGTCTTAGGTTTTTATTCTCTGTTAGTGAAATTGCATTTTCATCCGGGAGGATAATGTCCTCCATTTCCAATCCCCACTTCCACCTCCAGACATAAAATCATCATTAATTGCATCTTTTTTAGACTCTTTTCTTTATATTTCTTTAAGTTCAGAAGATTAATGACTGCCTTTTAATGATATTGCTAATTTCTTTTGCAGCATGGTCCATCTTCAGATCTCTTAAAAAGAAGATGGGACCCCATAAAAGAAAGTTTGATGGAACAGAGTTGGCTCCTCGGTTCCTTCCAACCCCTCCACCCTAAACAACCTGTAAACCTCTGATTTATTCTTATTACAGCTGAGACAAATCAAAGAGTGGCAGGAGCGCAGACAGGAAAGGCAGTGACGAGGGAGGGACTGCATTGGCCCAAGGCTACAGTCCGCAGACAGTACACAGACTTTTAAATGGAGTGGACTGATATGGCATTTTAACGTGTCTGTGCAGCAAACTCCATTTCCTCTTGTCGTCTGGTAGGAAATCAAACTCATTTTAAAAGGACACATGTGGTGTGCGCTTTGATGGGGACCCCTGGAGTTGTCAGGTTATAAAATAAAATGAGTGATAATGTATAAAGTATAGTAGTTATTTAAAAGTAAACAGAGCCTATTAAGATGGGGTTTTTTTTGCTTGTTTGTTACTCCAATTCCTCTGAACTGTGTCGAAAGCCTTACTAAAACATATGAAGATGTTCGAATTGTGTGTAGAAAACATGTTTTTCAGTCATTACTTGTCCAGATGGGACCCTTTGACAAGAGCAATGAGTCAGATGGCACAGACCTCTCCGTGCCAAAGTCACATGATTGTTGCTCTAAAGCAAAAAGAGCAATAATTGACCAGATGTTTCATAGTTTTGGATCCCTTTTAACATGATACAGCTGTGTACAGTCTTGTTGATTGACTGGCTAAATCATCCAACAAAAACCTGCTGGGAGTATGTTCGCAATCAAAATGTGTAATCTTTTCAGTATGCTGAAGAGTTATTCTTGGACAAGAAATGCTTTCAGCGATATCTTTGCATGTTGTTTGCTGATGTGACAGATCAGCTACAAAGTGCTTAATTCATGTTTATTGACCAGTTACTTCCTAATTACATGCTATTAAATCTCAAGAGTGCTTTAGGGTTAATGACAAATATTTGGGGTATTTTTGTGATGTAACTCTGTGCAAAGCAGCAGAATTATGGTAAAAATCAATGTTGTATTGTTACTGTTTTGAATTATTGTGGAGAAATAATTGATTTCATTGTGACTTAATGAGTTAATGAGGTTGGTGTTAATCTCATTCCACATATTAACAATATTTTTTTTCTGTTTGGTCTTTGAGGTTTGTGAGAAATTGAACACTGAAGCGCAAGTCTATTTTTTAAACAGTATTGAGTTTGAAACTTGTACTGTGTTCCATTGTCCTGCTGTTTCCTGCTTCTTCATGTCTGTAGTTTCACACGCTACGTTTCCACCATCCAGTCGTTTGTTTCCACTTTTAATTCTCACCATCCACACATAAATACCACCCCCTGATTTCATTACTTCTACTTATTCTCCTCATCCATTTTCCTCATCAACACTTCTTTCCTAATCTGTCATTTGGTGAGTCTCCGATTATTTCTTTTCTTCTTGCATTTTCCACTCTACTCTTCTCATTTTCCTGATACTGTATCTTCCGTCCTCCTCTTCAACCATGAAATCTACACCCAGCTGAGTTCTTCTGGGAGCCAGGGTTACCAGATGGCATAAGGCAGAACCCAAACATCTGTGTTACCCAACTCGGCCCGAACCAGGCTCCAAAGGATATGCAGCTGTGTAAACAGCCCGTGTGTAAAAATGCAAGCTATGCGGCCAAGCACAGGGGTCCTCACCAGGTCACTATGAAAAGAAATATTAATAAGGATAATAATGGCAAAGGAAATACCTCAGTTTAAGATGTGATGCTGCTCTTGGGTGACAGTGGGGCATGGGAAAGATACAAAACAAAGTATTTAGGGTGAGATTAATCACACTGGTGTTCATGGCTCAGTAAAGATGCAGATTAACACAAATGAAACCAACAATAAAAATGATACTAGTCCAATCTCTGCTCAATTAAAACCAAAACAAAACACCCCACCATGAGCCGCCACCTTATCGTGGTGGAGGGGTTTACGTGGCCTGAAGATCCTAGCTGCTCTGTTGTCGGGGGCTTTATGCCCCTGCTAGGGTCACCCATGGCAAACAGTCTGATCCCTCCCTGAGACACCTAAGTAACCATTGGCAGAAGTGTTCCCTTGTCCAGACGTGGGTCACCAGGGCGCCCCTTTGGAGCCAGGCCCGAGGGTGGCAAGAGCGAGCGTCTGGCGCCTCACTGGCCTCCAGCTTGATGCCTGTACATCGTGGTTTACCCCGGTGGATGTGAGGGTAGCCTCCCTCTGCCTTTGGGTGGGGGTACGGGACCTGACTGTGGTCTGTGCCTATGCACCGAACAGCAGTTCAGAAGACCCACCCTTTCTGGAGTCCTTGGAGGGAATGTTGGTGCTCCCTCTAGGGACTTCCTTGTTCTGCTGGGGGACTTCAATGCTCACATGGGCAATGACAGTGAAACCCAAATGGTGTTTTGTTGTTTGACTTCTGAGCTCGTCATTGATTGTCCATAACTAATACCATGTTCAAGCATAAGAGTGTTCTTATGTACACCTGGCATCAGGACTCTCTTGGCCACAGCTCGATGATTGACTTTGTAATCACATTGTCGGAGCTGCAGCCACATGTCTTGGACACTCAGGTGAAGAGGGGGCGGAGTTTTCAACTTACTGGTGGTAAGTTGGGTAAGATTGTGGAAGAGGAAGCCGGTCAGGCCTGGCAGGCCCAAACATGTGAGGGTCTGCTGGGAACATCTGGCAGAGTCCCCTGTCAGAGTTTCAATTCCCACCTTCAGCAGAGCTTCAACTATGTCCGAATGGGCTGTGTTCTATGCCTCTATTGTTGAGGTGGCCAGCCGGAGCTGTGGCCATATGGTCGTTGGGTCCTGTCATGGCGGTAATCCCAGAACAAATTGGTGGAGGAGCTTTACAGATTGGACACCATCAGTCAAGCTGAAGAAGGAGTCCTATCAGGCCTTCTTGGCCTCTGGGACGCTGGAGGCAACTGATAGGTATTGACAGGCTAAGCGGGATGCGTCTCCGGCTGTCGCCAAGGCAAAAACTCAGGCGTGAGAGGAGTTCGGTGAGGCCATGGAGAATAACTTCTGGACGGCTTCGAGGCGATTCTGGCCCACCATTTGGTGACTCATGTAGGGGGAAGCAGTACTCCGTCAATGCTGTGTACAGTGGAGATGGGTAGTTGTTGACCTAAACCCGGGACGATGGGGATCGACGGAGAGAAAACTTTGAAGACTTCCTCAATCCTACCAACACAACTTGAGGGGAAAAAAAATGAGGAAGCAAAGCTGTGGGGACTCGGGGGTGGACTCTCTTATCTCTGGGGCTGAGGTCACTGAGGTGGTTATAAAGCTCCTTGGTGGCAAGGCCCCGGGAGTGGAGGAGATCCGCCCGGAGTTCCTCAAGGCTCAGGATGCTGTGGAGCTGTCCTGGCCAATACATCTCTCCAGCATCGCATGGACTCGGGGACAGTGCTTCTGGACTGGCAGACTGGGGTGGTGGTCCACCTTTTTAAAGAAGGGGGACCGGAGTGTGTGCTCCAAGTACAGGGGGATCACACTCCTCAGCCTCCCTGAACCAGCTCCATTCCCTCTTTGGCATCCCCGAAGGGTCATGGAAGTTTGCCCAACCAGTCTACATGTGCTTTGTGGACTTGGGGAAGGTGTTCGACCGTGCTCCCTGGGGGCTCCTGTGGGGGGTATTCCCTTAGTATGGGGTACTGGACCCCCTTGTATGAGCTTGCTTTTACTCACTTAAATGAACTCAGAGAAGAAACGAGATTCAATATAGATACCAAATTAGCCTTCACTAGGGGTTGCCACACTGAGAAAATTATGCCAAAGTTTAGTTGTATATTTCTTTTAGCCTTTATTTATACAGTTGATCACAGTGAGACTCAATATCTCATTTTCAAAAGATGTCTGTTTCTTCGTCGGTATGGAAACAGATATTTCCCATTTACCAACTTTACCATTTACCAACTACCTCAAAAAGTGGTCCATCCTGTACTATACCATGCAGCTGTGATGATCTCTCCATGTTGTTGTAGCTTACAGATTCATCCCAAGGGATGTACTAAAGGTCTTGGATGTATCTACGACTCTTTGTTTCTCTTTATTGTTTCGAGGGAAAGGATTTAATAAGCTTCTTTTTTAGGTTTGCCCGCCAATGAAAGGCAAATTTAAATATGCATCTTTTTGTGTAAAACAGCGTTTTCACCTTTCAAGAAAACATATGGTTTTTTGCAGCTCAAGATATGTTAAGAAAGAAAAAGTGGGTTTAAGCTCACTTTAAAATGAGTGTGTCACCACCAGTTTCACAGAAGCTACATTAGCACCACCTGGCTGGTACTTGTGCGACCTCTTGCCAGGTCATCATTGTAAATGAGAATTTGTTCTTAACTCACTTATCTTGTTAAATAATAAAAGTTTAATTAAATTACTTGTTGCTTTGCAAAAATATACCAAAGTTCAGTAATGCTACTTTAATTTTTCCCTGACATATCCATAAAATACTTTTTTAAATTTTTTATGTAATTATCTATCAATAACTTATTATTTGTTCTTTTAGAAAGCATGAGCAAGAAAAGTGCTTCTTCTATCCAAACTAGCAGTGCATGCACTGATAGAATATGCTACTTACACAACTTTTCTAAAGTACAGCTATGAGCGGTATGAAAACTACCAGGCATGCTGCCACATACACACTCACAAAAGCACAGAGTACCTAAAAAGTCCCTTCTGATGAAAGCTGAGGCACACACAAAGGCCAGGATATAGTCTAACAATGAGGCAACACACAGTCCAAGACTTACTGAGCCATGCTTGATGAGCCTGAGCTCAACTAGGATTAGCTGCATGTGGACTCCAAAGCAAGCAACAACTCAGACTTGGCTTGTGATAATTCAACAAAATACCTTACAAGACGTATATGTATATCTGAGAACTCGCAGATCTGGGCAGTTTTGTGTGTGCATGTGTTGAGCGGACTATAATAGTTTATCTCACAGGAAGCCATTGGCCTATTCTCCTTTGCCTCAAACTCCAAAACAACACTCAGGCCCACTTGAGAGTACTCTGGTCTTGGATGAGCTTTGCTTCTGGCACAGAGTCATCTGCACAAGAATCTGGCTGCCCACCAAAGACAATATTTGTCTGAGTAGCCTTGTTTCCAACCTTTTTCTGTTTATTACATTCTGCAGCCTTCACTTTAATTTTCTTACTCCAGAATTCCTGATTTAACCTTTAGATTCCATTTTAAATCCCCTCCATGAAGTGCTGGAAGTCTGCAGTGTTTTTAACTGGTTAACACAGCCATACAGAGAGGTGAGATGCATGTATTACTATTAGGCTTTTCTTTGTATTTATTCATTTTCCACATCATATGGTTCAAATAAATATTTGAGTGCCCTATATAAAGTGCTGCATTTTATATTGTAGCCCAAAACATTGGGAATTGGATTTTAGATTAAAATTGAAACACAAAGAAAATTAATATCTCTGAGTTTCATCCATAAGTAAGAGAAACCCTCCAACAGCACAGAAAATGCTCTTTGGATTATGAAATCCTGCAACTGTTTAGTCATGAAGTGGAGAATCACAAAAAAATTGTCACTACTAGATGATGGAAATTAATCTACTGTTCAGTTTAACAATTCCTCCAATGCTTAAACACACACACACTGTGACTGCCATAATAGGTCACCATTTTGGTGTATCAAAAGGCAGCAGTGTGTGATATTCGGCCTGAATGTAAAAATTGCGTCTTTGTGTGTTATTGTGTGTATAGGCTCTTTTCATTTAGCTGCTCTTTGAACTACAGTGAAACCACTTGACTGGCTGACACACGCCATTTCAAGTCATGGTGTTTTTGTGTGACTATTGTATAGCTCATTGTTTGTTTCTTGTGTGGCTTCTTCACTTTTACACTCCACTCCTTGGCTTTGCTTCAGATGGATAAAACACACCACACGACCAGATCATTCTGTCGTTTCAGCAAGAACATCAAACTGCTTTGAAGATCAAAGCGACTTGTGTGCTTTAGCGTCTGACCATGTGCCCTCACATTTCTGCCTTCCTCTTTACTGCGGCCCGTACACTGTAATGGCAGGCAGCCATGGCTCAAGTTCTCCATCATAAAACAGCGGAAACCCCTTCTGTCCATTGTTTGAAAGCCGGCTCGATGGCACACCAACCACAGATCTCAACAGTGCAGATTTGCAAATGTTCTGTGTAACATTAATAGAAAATGAGTGCTGAGGTCTCTTCTGAATGACTTTCCAGCACATTAGTGCCAGGAAGCCGTTCATTTTAATGTCAGTGGTGTATTAGAGCTGCTATGTACTGTTTTGACTGTAACTATCCCAGCATTTAATCTAAATATACACATGGCATTCTTCTTCTGCCGAGCATATCTTTAAGGCATATTTAAGTAATTACTGGAGATTTTAAAATAAACACATCCGGTGAACAGGCTCAGTTTTGTTAACAGGACGATGGTTACCATCCTTTCATGATGTAAATCCAGTACTGTATAACACTTGAGTTGATGCCAAGAAACCATGACATATGAGCTCCCACTAAAATGAGGTGGAGTGTAGCTTAGAGCTGCTGTTTGCAATCTCAGATCTACAGTGTTCCTCATTTTTTACACTGTCTCAGCTGGAAAACGTTTCATCTTCAGTACTTGGTTACTCAAACCAGCTGGCATCCACGGTATGTGACCACAGATTAGAAATGCAGAGTTAAATCTGCCTCAGTTAATAGGCCTACATTTTCTTCTTTTTACTTGTGATAAGCATCAGCTGACTTACATTTTTTGTTCTAAACGTAGAAGAAAAACATGGACTTGGTCATGCAATAGATGTACTTAATTTCTCAAAAGTGGCACCTGCTGCAAGCTGAGCAAAGTATGGGTATTTAATTCAATTCTACTAAACTGTTGCTGCCTAAATCAACTTCAACATGGCAATACTGTGCTGCACAGGATAAAATGACATATGCTCATATGTTTGTAATTCACATAAGTTTTGTGGCAGTTAGATTAATTACACTAACACCACTGAAATGCCCTTATTTTGAACTCAAGTAGTAATTTGTATTCAGAACGCAATCTTTCCTTTGAATGCCAATGCTTAATCTGACCTGTGACGTAAAGCGTTTTTGACTATTTTAAACTTAATTTGCTTAATTAGCATTAAGCGAATTTGTTTGGTGAGCACTTAAATTTAATAGACTTTTATTTATACTGAATGTACAGAAAAAGTCACTTATTCCAGCTTTAAATGATGGTAAGGGAAGTAGCCTTCATACCCTGACCATTCTGTATGGGGCATCTTAACACTTTACCTTGCAGGGGATAAGGCTTTTCTTTTTTCTTTTTTTTTTAAATCATACTATATTCCAAAGATGATAAGATATTTAAAGTTTTTACAATTTAACATTAATGAAAATTATTCAGAAATTGTTCCATCATGACTGAATAATTGCAGTGTAAACAATGTGGACATTTATTTATTTATTTGTTTGTTTGTTTGCTTGCTTTTTTGTCATTGCTGCATTTCTCTGACAGACTTTGTCTCTCTCTAAAGTGCTCTTTTTATGACCAGCCATGACATGTTTACCATCATCTTAATTATATACAATAATTTTTTTCCGTTTTGTTAAAGTATTGCCTTTTTTTCAGGCTTATCTTGCTCTTCTCTCAACTTAAAGAAATGTGTTGCTGCCAACAAACCAAAGATGAAATAGAAAATGTAGGAATAAGAATACTTCAACATTTGTAATCTTTTCAAAGTTAATTTGTGAATGAAATATTAGTTTATCAGTCGAGAGAAGCATTGCTATTTGTTTTTAAACCACATTCTTCACAGGTCTGCCATTTTCCAACTGGGGGTGTGATGCCTGAGTCGTTCTTCCTGTCATTATTTGGGAAATAAAAATATAAAAGAAAAGAAAACAGAATTAATAACTCACATTGTGCTATTTTTTAAGAAAAGTTTAAAAATAAAACATTTGAAAATAACAGTCCCCAGTTAAAGAAGAATTCTTCAGAAATTTCTTCTGAAGTTTCCACACTGAAAGAAGGTTTTACAAGATTTCATTGGTATCTGTTAAAGCCACTGTTTCCTGTCTTTTCCGTCTGTAGATTCACTGTCTTGGTATTCAGTTTGGCATTCACTGCTCTCCAACTATCATCAAGGCCAATCCCCACAGTCTGGCACCAGTCAGCGGTATTACAGTAACATCCGGTCCTCTATTCACAAAGAATGCTTGCTTTGGCTTACATTTGGATGTGTTCTCCATTAAAAGCCTTAGCACTCTCAGTTGCTGCATTATCTGCACTCATTAATGATTGTCAAAACAAAAGAGGAATGTTACATTGGCAGACATGGAGGAGGATACTTAATATCATATCTAACCTTTGCCTGCTTCAAATACCAACGAAAGGTATTATGAACATCGTTGTAGAGAGAGAGATCAAGAACACTGAATGAATCTGGGTTAATGACAGGGAAATGGAACATGTGCAAACACATTTTCAAGTTATTTCTGTATATGCTAACTTCAAATCTAACCTATCAGTTTCTACCTTTAATTTGCACTCATAATTGTTTTTCTGCTAAATGTTATTTTATCATATTGACTAATATGCTAGCTTTTTTTATAACTTCGATGAAAACATTGTTTCTAAAGTACATATTAATTTTACAACGAGCACATATAGTTTTTCAGTCAAGCCTGGAGCAGAGTAAAACTACTAGCATCTCTAAAGCTTCTGGGACATTTTGGATTTCATTATTTATTCAGTAAAAACATTTTAATGGATTTTTGGACACTGTTGTCACATTGTCATGGAAACATTAAAACCCTGTAAGTGATCAATTATGCAATTATGAAGCACCTGCCCATCATGTTTAGCACAGTGCTTTTTGGTTTGATAATGGAAAGTCATATGCGTGCTTAATAACTAAAGGTACAGATCTTATCTAAAGTGACTGAGGTGTTAAGACTGTATTTAAGTTTCTAACATAGATGTTCTATGGGAGGATATTTCGGGCCTGCAAAATGAAGTCAATGACAAATTGTCATCAACTTGCATTTTTATTAAAGGCCAACAGGTCTTGTTCCTCTGACATCCATGTTAGATAACCTGGTGATTTTAAAATCTTCCCATAAGTGATTGTGAGCATGTGTGGTTGTTTGTCTCATTGTTGGCCTGCAATCTTGCATTTGATTAAGTATTATAAACACGTATCACAAATGGATGGATGGATCTTACAGATAACTTTATGTACTACCCCAGTAAGCATTTTCCTAACAAGTTACAGGTTCCCGCAGTGTTTCCAGCTATAGATCCATATGCAATAAAGTAGTTTATGCTTTAGGGCAGGGTTATTAATGTGGTTACTGTGCTCTGAACATGCAGAGTCCACAGGTCCCCTCAGGCTTCAGGTCAAGATTGAATGAACAAAAATGGCAATAATTAAACTGGGGGCTAAAAAAGCAAAAAAAAAAACAAATGGGTGATGCAATAACAGTTATTTATATACATACTACACATGCCTTGTTTCAAAAAGGGACTGATGTGTCTTTTGTTCTCACATTATGTATAGAAGAGGTGGGATCTCAAAGTAGAGGTACTGCTAACACGATTTTGAACTGGCGATTGAGGTAGTCAGAGCCAACTGGATGTCTGTGTTTAAGGGTGAACTGGTACAGCTGACATACCAGATTTACCAACGACACTGTTGTCACTGGGTTGTTAGCTTACACATTGTAAGCTTGCACTGTTGCTTCCTGAGTTGCCTTAATTCAGCCTGTTTAAATTACCAAAGAAAAATAGCGGTATGCATATGTATAGATTCTGTTTGTTTTTTTGCATAATAAGACACTACATCTGTGTTAAATGGCTTAATTTACACCTAAAGAAACATTTATTTTCACAAAAAACAGATCAAGCATAAGACAAAAATATAAGGAACTGGTGAAAACCAAACCAGAACTTAAAGAAAAATTAATGTCATAGATATTTTACACAAATCTATTATTCCAGTAATTTATCTCTATATATTTGCTGTGCATTGCACAAACCAGTATAAGTGAACAGAATGCTGAATTACCAACAGCATGGGACCACACATGGATTTCCTCTCAAACACCTGCATTTCCAATCTGTTCCTGATCAGTTCAGATTATTTTTAACCAAACCCTACCCAAACCCCTCCCCCTCACATGGTCTTCCAGATCCCCTATAACTTTTCTGCAAAAGGTAAAAGGTGCTGCATATCATTAGCTAGAATGGCGAGAGGTGGGGAGAGCATGTTGGGTCAGCCAATTCTACCATTAGCTAATTCTAATGGTAATAGCCTGTAGCACTCTGTGGCACCTTTCAGCCTGTTCTTCCTCATGAGAAAAGTTTTTGCTTTCCAATTTAATGTTCATTTACATCTTACCTCATACACATGTGAAGCTTTTTGTTTAGAGACAAGCTACTATAGCAGATGAAAATGATTGGAAGCATTATTAAGATTCATTCAGCGAGCTCTGTTTTCTGCTGTTATAATGAGCTGGTCCAGGGCTCAAACCCTTGGGAGCAGTATAATCACAGTTTAATGAGCTGTGTCAGGATCAGCACTGAGGGCTGAGGGATTTAGAAAGTTCCTGACAAGACTGCAGGCCTTACCTGTTACCCCAAACGCTCCCATTACAGAACATCTGGATTTAATGGCAATAAAACACAACTTTTTTGACTGTTATTTACACTAGTATTAGGTTTCCCTGATCCACCTCATATGTAGTTGCAAAAAGCCTTCAGTAGTTTTGTTCAGTTCTGCAGAACTTTTTATCTCAAACTCTTATTAGTGAACTGATATATAGCTTTTCACTTACAAAAAAAATGTAATTTTTGGACTATAATCTGAAAACTATACATATATTTGGGGATTTAAGTGTAAACCACCATTGTTCATGCCAGTGAATGCCAGCGCAAGGTCATAACATGTAAGCATTTGACATACAAGCACAGACAAATAAACACCACTACTGATTTACTACTTTGATATTTTCCTGACAATTATGGATTTGCACTGAATTTTAATCACTATTACCAATGCAACAATAAACTGGTGTGTGAGAACATGTAATTTTAAAACAACCAAAATTTCTTTGTAAAGAGTAAATGTTAACAGGGGTATTGGTCTTCAACAGATACCTGCATGCATGTACTATAACAGTGCAGCTCTCTTTTTTAAAATAGGGCTCAGTATATAGAATGACATGATAACTGGAAAGACTAAAACCATTTATTCCCTTGTAAGATGCCTGCAGAGTACTTTCCAGTTATGATTAGGTGCAAGTAGATTATAAACTACTTTCATACATCTCAAACACAGGGATGCTAAACGGGATAATTGGTTGATTTGAACATCAAATAATACTTTGACTCAACAGCTAAAACAACATTTGCTTCTTCATGTTATATTTTAAACACAGAGTGACCATCCAATGAAACATGTATACATGTAATCTATAATATATCTCCATAACTGGCTCAAGCGATATTTAGGCTCTGACTATAAGGAGACCTTCTCTAGAGGCAGTTCTCTGAGCCACCAACAGACAAAATACATTTCAGGACAGAGCCATTATTTGTACAAGTGGTTCACATAAGGCCACTGCCAGAAATACTTCTAAATGAGACTAAATGTAGGAGGATTTTTGGATTCACAAATTCTTCCACTCTAACGAGTCCTGTCAGATCTTCAGACACGCGCCTCACTTCTTAGGAATTTATCTGCAGGCACTACCGAGCAATGTTTATATTCTTGCATTACTATGTTCAGACATGTTCTATGCTCTTTTTTTTATTGCTTTGGTTTTTATTCAGTCAGTAATAGATATTAATGATGGTCAGGTGACAGCAGCTTGGAGATCATTGGTGCAACTGGTGACTCTTTAACCTCTGGACCACACACTTTCAGGTTTATTCAAACTTTCAACATCTAACTGATTGTAAAAGCTTCAGAAATGTAAACTGCATTTTTGCAGGGCGGGCCAGGTTCTCCTGTTGACTACTGTTGCTCTCTCTTCTTATCTTTGGGTCTGCAAGACAGAAGACAGAAATCAACAGTACGAGCAATCACACACCACGCTGAAGAACTTCTATATACTAATTGACAACATGTGTTAAAGGAGGCAACTTGATACGAAGCTAGTGTACAACCCAAACACAAACCACCTGCTGTGGTTTTTGGAGAGAAAGAGGTTTATCTCCCACCACACCACCACAGCGGAGGCCATTCTGACTCCAGCGGTTCAAATAAGGACACACTGGCCAGAGTCCATAAGTCAATCAGCTTGTTCAGTCTAAAGTCTAAAATTACAAAGGTTTGGCCAAAATGCCTTGGCAGCATGAGAAAATATTATCTTCAAAATCCAGTTTCAAAAAAACACTTCAGGGTCACTGCTTCTAATATAAAGGAAGTTTCAACCTGTAGTGTTTTTTTTAACAGTGTAATTTTCAATGAGTGTCGCTCAGCAAAGACAAAGTTTCACCTTTCTACAGCAATTTATTATCTGATTTTGTGCCAAAATGTTCAAATCTTCAGGGTGTTTTGCACCCAAACTGGGTCTAATATCATTTAGAAGATTTCATTAAATGTCTTCTGTTTGCTCTTTAGCCAAATCAGAGTTTATGATTAGGTGCAATTGCACTGTAGTTTCCATTACAAGACATTTTTCTCCCTTTTAGAGAACTTTGTACACATCAGTTCACAGTTCTGCAGAACATCCTGGTGTAATTTTGCTCAAATTATCCATTTATAAAGTGAACGATTTAAGACATTTGGCATGCTATGCGATGATAATTTTTTTTCTCTCTCTTTTTTCTTTTCAATGAGTATCGTTCAGAAAATCAAATAACTATTTATTGTTGTATGTTTTTTTGTTTGTTTGTTTTTTTTTAAAACGGCAGATATTACAAGAAATTTTCTTTTTCCTGCTCCTTATTGGGCACGGTGCTCTGTGTTGTTTTCTTCTGTACTGTAAAGTCTTGTTTTACCTTTTGTATGACCATGTGAGAAATAAAAAGATTTTTAAAACAAACCCCGCTCTGTCCATCTATTTTATAGGAAAAAACCCAGCCAACCTGAGATGGCTGCCAGCTACCGCACACACACAGACACACACAACTGTTCTTGTCACTCCCAGGATGCAACACAGTTAGTGGCTTGGACAGTACACAGATAAGATAATAAACAGCCCCGCCACTTCCCTCTTTCCCACATTTATCAAAACAAGGTCCAGCTACCTCGTGTTAAAAGTTAACTCATAAATTGCTTGCTGCTCATGTTTATGCTCAATGTAATCGCTGATCAGGTGACAAATTTATAAAAAGTAAACTCCTTAAAGTGCCACACTTGTCAATTCATATGTGAAATGGAAACTGCCATTTGCAGAACACTATTTAATGTTGCTAAGTGGGTCAGATGTAAGATTTTAAATCAAAACCAACTTTTGCTGTTGTCTTTGTCCAAACCAGGGGCGTCCAGCTCCAGTCCACAAGGGCCACAATCCTGCAGGTTTTGTTTGTATCCCTGCTCCAAAGCATCACATTCAGATGAAGCCATCATTGTGTAGAACTTCATTGGCTCTTGGATATATTTAATGCAAGCCAGGTGTGTTGGAATAGGGATACACTGAAAACCTGCAGGACAGCAGCCCTCAAGGACCAACTCTGGTCACCCTCGGTTCAGACAAACTGAGCTAATAGTTACACCTTGATAGTGCACATGTGTTTTTTGTTTGCCCAAAATCTAAAGTGAAAGGTGTACTTAAGAATCAGTGAGGGAGTTCCAAGCTCTCTGCTTCAGCAAAGTTCAGCTGAAAGCATGCTCTGACTTTTAAACTCAAGACTTTAAATGTGTATGGATGTCTCTTGATAGCATTGTTATTTTGTCCAAATATTCTAGACTGCAGAGTATTATTATGTATGTTAGAGGGGCTCTGACACAAACTGACTGATGAGTACCAAAGCTGTAACGTTTTAAACTCAAAATTTGTCAAACCTTATGTGGTGGTGAGCACACATGAGTGTCATGTGGCTCAGGTTGGCCCCTCCCTGCTAATCAGCAGGTAGCTATAAAAGACACCATTTCTTTTGTTTGTTGGCTGATTCTGCGTTGGTGGTGGTGACTGTAGCTGCCCTCTGTACTCCTCCTGGCTTGGTTTTACTCTCAGGGTGATCCACCTGCTGCTGTTTTCTTGGCATAATTTTATTGTAGCGTTTCTTTTGTTCATCAGTTTTGTTTACTTCTTTTGTTTTAGTTAAGTTTGTAAGTTGACTTAGTTTCCTTTTGGTTTGAATTGTTTTCTTTAGGCAGCTGGGAACCATTAGGTGGACGGGCTAGGCACTCATGGTTGGGGATCCTCACGTTTGGTTTGTTTTGATGCACTGGGAATAGGAGGGCTCCACGGTTATAGTTTGCAGTGAAGTGTTTTTGTGTTCATAAGGTGAGAGGTGGCAACACACTGGGGCACTCCTTCCCTGTAGGCTGCTCTCCGCTGGTGGTTGCAGCTGGCCTGGTTTCTTTAGTTTATATAGTTGTTTGGTGACTTGGTTTTAAATAGGTCTTAACAGTGATTTTATACCCAACTATCTTTATAACTTTTGTATTAAATAAATAGTTTAAACTGCCTCACACGTCTCTTCTCATTCAACAGGAGCGACCCTGCATTTATTTCCTTGAGCCCTATGCCCCAGGTGGCGTTGTCTGGCACAAGTTTTAAATAAAAGTTGACTTTATCTCATTTTACCTTTTGTTGTTCAGTTTATTTTTGGTAAGGCCTTACCACTCTGCCACACTTACATGATCTCTAAGGAGGTGACTTCGCGGACACAACCGTCCTCCGCTTCGGGTCGGACGGTTCACGCCTCCACATTGTCTATTAATATCTGATAATGGACACCTCATCGGGCATTATCCCTTACATAAAACATATACATTTATTGTACATTCTTTTTGAACATAAGAACATTTAGAAAAAGAAAACCATGTCATGATTTTTTTGTCATCTAACTCCCATTTTTTTGTTTGTCTGTCTTGATCTGCTAGCAAATGTTGCAAAGTGCCCAAGTCAGTTTTCATTAAATCAGGTTGAAAAACAATTGAGAATAAAGCTTATGCAAAGAAAAGAAATAACTCACAATCCTTTCTTTTTTTCTTTTTTAATACCAGGTGTAATGTTCATTATACAATGTAAAGTCAATACATTTTCATACCTGCTCTTGCTTCACTCACTGCAGTCTTCAGTCTGAACAGTAGATGAGAAAAATAACCCACTCCACTGCAGGAAAACACTAGAAGGTGACAAACAGAATGCATCTTTCTTGTCCAAACATAAACACTCACATTTAAATTGTTTAACTTTTTTGTTGCAGGATTTAATGATTTCATAGGTCACATAAAGTTTCCACTCTATCTTTGCCTGCTGGCTCTAGTTATTGCACCACAAGCGCCAACAGGTTAAGACACTGTTGAACTCCTTCAATCGACCTTGTAACATCCTTTTTAAAGTTAGTGATTTTTCACATTTTTGGATTTTAATAAAATATTTTGCTGATTCATTTTTATATCTTGAAATTTTTCCATGTTTTTGTCAAGCAAAGTGCCGTGAAAATTATTGTGTAAATGTTGTTTAAAAGTGCCCAGCTCTCACGGCCAATCAAAATTGGCTGCCAAACAGAGAGAGGTAAAATCTTGACTTTTTTTTTCATCATTTAAAGACAAGCTTTATCCATGGACAATGTCAGAGTTTTTAGTTTACTATATTCTGTTTAATTCTTGAGTTTGTTGACATGATGACCATCAGAATTTGAAAACTGCATAATCAGAGTATTTCAGTAATCAGATGTGATGTGTTTACATGCGCCGCAGAAATGTGATAATCGACAAACCATAGTTTTTGTTTTTCAGTACATTATTAGATTTTAGAGGTCCTGCCTCAAGTGGAGGAGTTTAAATATCTTGGGTGAGGGAAGGATGGAGCGTGACATTGACAGGCAGATCAGTGCGGCGACTGCAGTAATGCGGACTTTGTCGTGGTGAAGAAGGAGCTGGGTCAGAAGGCGAAGCTCTCGATTTACCAGTTGATCTACGTTCCTACCCTCACCTATGATCATGAGCTGTGGGTCGTGACCGAAAGAACGAGATCTTGCGTACAGTCGGCTGAAATGAGCTTCCTCCGCAGGGTGGCCAGGCTTTCGGTCATCCGGTAGGGGCTCAGCAGAGAGCCGCTGCTCCTCCGCATTGAGAGGAGCCAGTTGAGGAGGCTCGGGCATATGCTCAGGATGCCTCCTGGACCCCTCCCTGGGGAGGTGTTCTGGGCACATCCGGGAGGAGACCCTGGGGAAGACCCAGGACATGTTGGAGGGATTATATCTTTCAGCTGGCCTGGGAACGCCTTGGGATCCCGCCCGCAGTGTTGGCAGATGTGGCTGGGGCCCCGGCGACCCAACCCCGGAAAAGCAGCGGAGAATGGATGGATGGATATTAGATTTTCTTCAGCTCATGTATGAACGTATTTGTATTTAACTCAATCTTGCTTGTTATTTCATTAAATCTGGCATTGTTTTTTTGTTGTTGTTTTTTTTTTTGCTTTTTTTAAACAAGGCATGCTTCATACATTTGTTACCCTGTTACAAGGAAGAAGAATAAGAAGAAGACACAGTAACAAAGGAAGTTACTTTGTTACAAGGAAGAAGCAACAGAAAGTTGTAATCAGTTGCCACTAATGCCTCATAGTAACATTCAGAGACCTGCAGTACTCCTCATGCAAGTTGGTTTTTATTTGTGCTTCTAGTTTTGGATTCTTTCCCCCCAAAGATTTCTGGATGTTTTGTAAAGTTACTGCACTGCTCTACTCCGGACTGCTTTTTTTATTTTACCTTTTTTCTGGCCATTGCCAGTTTGCTTGTTTATGTAAATGTTTGGTTCTTGATATGTAACTTGTCTTTGGTGTACCTTCTTGTTGGCCCTCTTTTACAGTAAAATGTCAATACCTTGATTTAATTTCAGAAATTCACTCAATCATGACATACATAATATTTGTTCATATTTGTCCCAAACAGATTATTCCTATGTTTTCTAAACCCACGTCAGTTCTCAAGGTTGAAATATGTCAAATCATCATTTTAAGACAAGACTGTTGGCCTTGATACTGCTTTCCAAATCTCCTTCTGGTTTGGTGCAGAATTGCTCAAATATACACAGTGTGCGTCTCCGCTCAGTAGGTTTATGTGTTTAGTGTAGCATTTCTTTCTTTAAATTTCCAAATCGCTGTGGAGTCATTTTCTTTAGTGGCTCACATGACACCTGGAATATGATCAAATTTGCTCTCAGGAGACATAGGAAAGAACAAAAACTTACTGAATTACACATACACACACAACCTTTTTAATACTGTGGAGTTCAATCTATTTGCCATGTGTTTGGGAACTCTCCCTGCCAATTTTTACCAGTCCTCCATCTCTCCTTGCTCAACTTTTCAAATCATGTAAAGCGGATACATGTTGAATATATTTCAGTTCTTTTTTTTTTACAATTTTACTGTAATGGATATTCTGTGTTAAAAGCGTCAGCCTGTATTACATCACTTTGAGGTGCAGACCTATATTCTCTGACCTTCAACAACTGACTCAGTAACATCTGCGATCCCCACCAGTGGAAAAAAGTGTGCCATAAATTTTTCCAGAACTTTCCCGACCTATGTTGGGCATAAACCTACAGGATCACAAATCACTGTGGAGACTGGCTGAAATGGAAAATGAAGAGGACCAGAATGATGTGGAAATATGTCATTTTCATCCTCACATATTACTTTCCCCCCATCTTAATAGAGAGCAGCATAAGCCAGCATTTATTTATTTAGAACAAATGTTCTGTGTATTAAGAAGATATACATGATGGATGAAAAGCCTGTGAAAAGTGTATTTGGCTTTTTTCAGAACTTTATTATATATAAACATAGCAGGAAAGAATATATTGCACACTGAGAAGCTACAAAGGAAAACACACACACACACACACACACACACTTGAGTGGAAGTATAGATTATCTAGTACAAGAAATCTGTCTTTTGACGTATTTGGAAGAGAATGAGCATGACCACCTTGAGAAAAGCAATTCTAATCCTTGGGAATGAACACACAGGGTGATGAATAGCTGAGTGACAGTTTAAAGACAGAGCCTATTTTTACAGGCGTGGCAACATTACTCACAAGCAGCCCGTACAGTTGTCAAGTAATTTTCTCTCTCCACAAATAGCAGCTCTCTCTCAACACTCTCTCAATATGCTCCATTAGGCCCTATATAGCAAACACACTTAGTTAAAACTTATCGCCAAAATTACCAAAGATTGGAAGTCATTAACTCACTGGCTGCCAAAGACATCTGCCATAACAATGACTGGTGGCCTATGACTTGATAAAGAAAGCTAATCATGCACACAAATAGCAAAACGCCTTGAATTCATATAAAAATACAAATAACACACAAAACACACAGCCAAATGTAAATGTGTTTGTAATGTGAAAACCATTTGGTTTTGGATATTCTCCCTCTTTATAGTGAGCTGTAATTGTCAGTCAAGCTGTTTTTAATGTAATGCTGTCCAAAGGACATTTCAGTGCCATTGCAGGTATACGCAGATCATATTTCCTCTAGATTATCATTCTAACAGATGGAAGAATTTACAAGAAAGGATATATTATGATTGTTGTGGACTCTAAACTGGCAGCCTCGTTGTTAATTTTGGCATCCTTGCAAGACACTGAGAGGGCTAAATGTGATGTAGGAGCAACCACTAAAACAAAAAGTTATTGTGCATAAGTATGCACATGTGAATGTGTGTACTTGCACATATATGTTTTAACAAGACTTTTTGCCCATAGAACCGCAATGTCCATCAGTTGAACCACCTTGTGGCTCAAACCTTATGATATAAACAGATTCTCGATTTTTTTTTTAATTAAAAAAAGGTTATTGTAAATTTGTGCACATTTATCTTGTATCATTCACCTTTACTTACCAGCAAGTAAATATTTCTGTTTATTCTGTAAAACATCTGAACTTCCAGCTGGTGGACTGCCAAACACTAATCCATGTCTCCCAGTGGTGCACCCCAATGACTGTCTTGCTCCTTTCTGACCTAGCACTACTGCAAGGTTGATCATTTTCAATCGTTTCACAAGTTCAAGGTGTGTTCTAAACAACAATGAAGAATTGTTTTTGGTGAGGATTAGGAAATCATAATGTTTATGTTCCAAGCACATTGTATCAATGGATCATGGGCTTGTATTTGGGATGAAGATAATTAGACTGTAAATCTCTTGAGGTGTAACACAAGAAGAAGCAATGTTTTCTTAAAATGCAGAAATGCTCCAGCAACATAACTACCCATATACTGACATAACTTTTTTACTTATCCACACCCTGGGTGGAAAATAGTTGAGAAAGAGCAAAAAGCTGTGCACTCTGCCTCATAGCCAACAATTTGTGTCGACTTCCCTAAACGTCATGTCATGTAGGTGTAGTACACTTTCACACAAAGAAGATCAGTGTCACATGCATATGACCTGGAACTCTATCTTGCTTTTGCAAAGGCAATAGGCATTATTTGCCACTGAGCTATACTACTAATGCTGCTGTGTTGTTTCTATAGTTTAATCAGTGTAGATTTAGTAGATTCAGTGTATGTAACATCTTCTTCAAGTTTTTTTCCTGTTCTCCTTTGCAATATTTTTCCAGTAAAGTCAACTTGATTTTGGGTACTGCCTTTTTCTTCTTTCTCAGTTGAACACCTACTGTTACATTGTGCACACGTGATCCTGTATTACAAAAAAACGTGTAATGTGTGGTTTTGGCCACACATCCAAAAGATGGAGATATCTCAAGTGCAGAAATTACAAGATCGTTATAGAAATCTCCAAAGAGCATGAAGGGAAATAATGAAAATCTAACTATGTGTTTCTTATTTGCAACCCTAACTAGCCATGACTTGTAAAGGAGAAAAAAATTGGTTTGGATTAGGCCTAAACTTGATTCTGTGACCCTTCTACAAAGTAGGAAATTAAACTAAAATCAATCGCAAGGTATAAAGCATTTCTGTTCATAAAAAAGTAAAGTTAAAGTGAAACTGTCACATTTTGCTATAGCAAATATGTTTATTTATATTAGACATACAATATTTTGTGAAATTTTGTGCATGAGCATGTTTCAGCAACTTTTTTAAAGTTTTGCAATATTAGCATGTTACACTTAAAATAAGCAGATATAACAATTTAGCTCACAAATTCTGGAGTGAGACTATGTTGGCACAAGTTATAAGGAGTACAAACTCCAGATCTAGTCAGAGGCTACATTATGTCCACAAATACAAACCTTATGAAAAGAGACGAGTCGGCATACAGACTTTTACAGACCAGACCACCCTGGAACTTGTCTGACAAAGAATCTCCTGCAACAGCTCCATGTGTGCATGTCTGTTTGTTCACGTCTTCTCTGCTGACTCCAGACAGACTCCTCTTCCTTCTGATCTTAAAATGGTCAGTTTTTTTAAATGACCCTTTGAAAGGTCATCTTAATTGAATGAGTGAGTGAGAGAGAATTTTAGCCTTTGTCATCAGTTGCCTTAACAAATGGTTTTGTAATAGCGGTGTAGATAAACTTGGACACGTACAAGAGACCACATGCAGAGAGGCCTGACTAACTCACCCTCAGGCCTGGATGTCTATGTGTGTGGCCTGGGCTTGAGGCCCCCCACACCTACCTATCTTCTTTCTCCCTCTTTTTCAAGTTCTCTTTCTGAGCCTCACCCTTTTTCTTATTTCAACAACGCAGATTAGAGAAAATCAGAGGCCACACAAATAGGTCAAACACTCAAACCATCCTTTATATGTTCAGCAAACTTATAATTTGCCTCCACAAGTTTGAAACTTTTTGAAGCAGCAGTGAGATGAAAACTTCCCTCTCCACTCCACCCTCTTTCTCCCTCTCACTCTCTCTCTTTATCACTTTTCTCTCTCCTCTTCTCCCTGACTTGCTGTTATGGTCTCCATGTGCTTTCATGTTTCCACCTCCAGAGTGTGTGTGCCTGTATGTATGTGTGTGTTTTGTGCAGGGGGGTTGGGGGGATTCAGACCGCTTGCATGCTTGGCAGGGCTGCAGCTGGACACTGCACCTGCATTTTCAGAAAACACGCTGATTGTGGCATGTTAAGTGTGTGTGTGTGTGTGTGTGTGTATGTCTCACACTCTTCTGAGTGACACCATATTTCTCTGTGCCATTTTTTTCTACTCTTTGTTTCTGTTTTGTTATTCCCACACTTCTGCTTTCAGAAGTCAGGTTAAATCAGTGTGAGAGGCTATTTATGGGGTTTGGCCCTAATGTCCAATATTTGGTCCAATGTAGTTCTTGTACATAAAAACTGTATCAGTGTCAAATCCATGTACAGCCTTGTCAAAATAGCTATTGTTTGAGGATTTTTGGGTGTGTAGGTACAAAAAAGGTAAAAAGGATATGACACTAAATAACATTACACTTTTCTTTTTTGACTAATGGCAAGTGCTGTTTAGTTGCCACACCTCTGTGCCACCCTAAATTACACCATGAATCATGTAATTAGCAGGAGCTACCTCCTGTATATGCTGCATAGCTGAATCTTACTGCATGTTCTCGCTTCCAGTTGGATATTTCTTACATTTTATGCAGCTATTACTAAGTAGCATCAGATCGAATACAGTCAGTGTGATAGAGTGAAAGGCACTTCATGGAGAAGATCAGAGTTTCAACAACCATTGTTGTTTCCAAGTGTCAGACAAGAGAGCACTCTTAGACTGAAAACACATCAGTGCATTTGTGTGTGCTGTTGTTGGAGATGTTCAGCTGCAGGGGTTACTGTGGAAATACACAGATAGAAGCTTTTGGAGGTCAATCCTTGCTGGCTGAGATTAATCAAAACCATAATTACTTTCTTACTAACAAGACAGGTTTTTCTTCTTTTTTTTTTTTTACTATTTCAACTGCAGCCAGGTGTTCAGCAGGAAACAGTATGTGACACTGGGTCTGGGGTTCAAGCATCTATGCACGCATGCACACACACTAAAAATACACACAAAAAACTCTGGTTGAGCAAACATTGCAGCCGCCGTCAGTACTCTTCTCTCACCACATCCATTCATCTTTCTGAGACACCTCCTGGCCTGTAGCATTGCAGCACTGCAGCTTTTTCACCTTGGAAGCCAAATAGGAAGCTGTGGTATGATTTTCACATTTGTTGCTCCACGACAACTCAAGTGAATATACGTGTTTAGAAAATTGGTTTCCATCTTTTTTTTTTTTTTTAGATGCAGCCTTGTCACAGAAACTTCCTGCCATGTTTCAAATATGCACAATTTCTACTCTCAACAAACACACCTGTGTCAGAGCTAAATACGTTATTTACCCAGTTGAGAGCTGTAAGGAAGCATGTGGTAGCTGTGTTAAAAATTTTCAAAATTATGAGTTTTGGGCCTTTCACAACTAAACCATATATGCAGAATTCAAAATATGTGAATTTTGAACTCTTTTTATAACTCCTGATTTGTTTTGAATGTGATTTTTCTGCTCTATGTGCATCTTGATAGCAAATGAGTCAGCAAATGAACTCATTATTTACATGGTAACAGGTTTGGGCCCACCTGGCTTAGCTAGCAGGCATATACTATACACATCACTTCTTACACAATACACAATGACACTGCAGCTGTGTTATGTTTTCATGCTGACAAAGATGTGCTTTCCTCCATGTGGGCTGCATGTCAGCTTTGTTTTTGTGACTCAGAGACTAAAATAGTAAAGATGCAACCCCGAGCCAAGGCTTTTTGTGGTGAAAAGGAAAAATACCTTTAAATTAACAAATACAAGCACAAATGTTTAGTATACGGTTGCTATGCTGATTACCCTCACAGTAAAAAACTTGGTACACACATTTTAAGTTAACACAAGTCCCCTTTATAGTTTCTAGCATGAAAGAAAACCCATGGTGGAAATTTTAATCTAAGTCACCAATGCATTTTTTTATTTATCATTATGACATCAATCAACATCTGCGGATGAGGAGGATGAAGAGAAGAGATGTATTTACAAAAGAAAAAAAAGCTAAAAAAAAAAAATAATGTAATGAAATGGTTTTATGACAAATGGACATTTGTTTTAAATTGGAAAAAAAATACACTACCATACAAGATTAAGACAATAACTCCCAAAATCACAACCAGTCACTATTTAAAACGTTTTTTCTGTTATCATTGTTACAACTTACTGAAAACTGAATCATTCCTGAGCAACAGGGCCTGTTTGTAGCTTTCTTGGCCGACACCATGGTGGCCAAGATGGAACATGCTACTGCCCCCTGCTGGGCGTATAAAACAAAATCACTTTGGACTTTTTGGGTTACTTTGTAAAAGGACAGGAAAATAAATAAACTTTTCCTTGAACGACTACTTACAAATTTAAAGAAGCATGCTATCGTTCTAACACAGTAGTATTTGTGGCGATTAATTGTGTTTACTGAATATTTTCAGTCAAAAGAGAGCCAGAAATCAAAATATTTTATCTGTCCATAGTGTTTTATTCTGTGTTGCTTAGAGCAGCATCTTCCTCTTGGAGCAAAAACTACAGGAACAAAAAGTCTCATTAACTGGCAAGAGATGGCAGGGCAAGTTCTCAAATAATGATGGTGTTCGCTGAACAAGGAGGCGCTCAAGTCTTTCTGTGCCTTAATGTTTCTTCTTTTTACATTCTGTCTCTTCATGCAGCTACTGTTGCATTATTTCTTGGAAAGAAATTTCATCTTGTTTCCTGGAAGAAATGCGAAACAAACAGGAACAGTTTTTGATGAGAATGAGCCAAGAGAGCTTGTTTCCTCACAATAAGGCAATTCTGATGATGAGTAAATCGGAATCAGCCCTACCCAAGCCTTTGAGAAACCTATTGACCCTTCGGTGTTCGTTTTCATGGATGGAGTCCAGATACTCTTGCACTCTTACTTCAAACAGTCCTGTTGGAAGAAAACAGACAAAATATAATGTTGGATCTACTCATGAAACCTGAATCTCTTTCCACTGTGCTTCGGTACCTCTCAGGGATTGTCTGTGGAGCTCCCTCTCCTGGATGAACCAGCCAAACATCTGGGTCTCCATGAAGACCTCCAAAAATCGACGCACTGTCTTGGATAGGATCGCTTTGCGAAATCCTTCCCGCTGGAATGAGTAAGGCACAGGTGAGGAGGAGGAGGAGGAGTAGCCGTCCTCCCGTTCTCCTGTGATGAATAGTGGATAGTGTCCTACCAACTCCACAAAGAAGCGAACAAAGGCCTCAGAAACTACAGTGCTTAAATGGCCAGTGTCTAAAGAGAAAGGAAAAGAAGTTGTTTTAAAAATAGTCATCGAACAGTCGGTATGTCCCCGTCTTTGGTCTTTTCTGAACTATCTTAGTTTTAACTGTTTATATTTGTACATTAAGATTTACATTTAGCTTCTCCACAACTTCAAAAGATAATCTATTTATTATCTATCAAAGACTCTTACAGCTTTATCGAGTACTCACCGCTTGTTGCATCGCCTCCTCTTTCAGTAGCAAGTTCTCTCCGTCTCTCCAGAACATTCTCCAGAGCCGACTGGAGCTTAGGCGGCAGGATCGAGTCCTCATCATCCAGCTATAGGTGTCCAAACAGGAAGGAAAATTATCTCCATTCATAAAGTTTCACTGCCTTAAAAACACACAGATGTACCTTTAGAAATGGTTTACCTGTCTAAGAAGTCGACTCTTTACAAGATCCACTACAAGAACCTGCGCACAGATAGGCTCATTGTTATTAAGCTTTTTTACGGTGTCAAAAAAAAGTATTAATCGGAAGAGCTTTCTGACCTCCTCCAGGGGCAGCTCAGTAAGCTGGGGCAAAGAGCTGGACAGCAAGCCAACGATGAAAGGAGTCGGGGTGCAGACGATGTCAAGCATAGCTGAAGGCAGCACTGGGATGTAAGTGTGCTGCCATACAAAGGGGTAAAGCAGTGCCACAACTGCGTGGCAGCACTGGGAAAGAGTACTGCAGGGCAGAACAAGGAAAATGATTGACAAATGTGCAGGATAAGGAGCTTTTTTTTATGATGAGTGTTTTTTTGTTTTTTTTTAACAGGTTATAATTTCCTGTTTAAACATCAGACACACATAGATAAAGTCAGCAGGGAATGAAAAATGAAAATTAATCTACTTATTCTCACCACATGAGGGCACCACAGGCTAAATCCAGTGTTGCAATGAATAGTCCCAAAGTAATATCCCAGAGAGGAAAGTAAGAGCACATATTTCCTTTACTGACATCACTAGACTTTGCATTTTTTTTCTACTACTTTGGCCCCTCTCTTTCTCCCTCTCTTTCTCACTCCGACTGGCTTTTCCTCAGCAGGACAAACAAACTAGCCACAGCAACAACTCTACACCCTCTCCTTAAAAAAATATCTCTTAGCATGAACATTGGATCTCCAAGATGTCTTAGATTTATTTTATAATGAGGGTCTGGGCCACCCACATTTAATCTATCTTCATAATGAAAACATCCTTGGTGATTTCACCTATGCATGTCAATCATGACATAATTGTAAGGAAGATGTTTGAATAAAAAATATAACCTACTGCAGTGGAGACAGAAAAATATGGCTGCCTAACCTGAGCTTGTCTGCAGTGAAGATGACTCGTCTTTCCAGCAGCAAAGAGCCAAACACCTTGAGGAGCAAACGCAGACTCAAACATGAGAACAAGCACTCAAAGTCCACGTGCTCCAGACGTGAATCAGAGGGTCGACAGAGCTCCATAACCTGGAAAACAAACAGTTAATGACTGCTTGTATATGTGTTTACATGTAGTCTTAATATTATATAAAAATAGAAATATCTATATGTTGATTATGTTTCCTCAGAATTACAATGCAAGGCTTCTGGAGTAAAAAAAAAAAAAAAAAAAAAAAAAAAAAAAGCCCTAAATGTCAGGTATCTCAAAGAAAAAGACTCAGATACAACCTCAAACAAATGTGTTAGACAAGAAACACTCTGCAAGGTAGCTGTCCAAAATACAAGCTGGTAAACTAGCCACTCCCGAACCGCACCCCCACCCCAAATGGGATTTCAAAATAATTTCTGATTTTTCATTGGACACACCTCCCCTCCATTGTTCTATTGTCACTTACCTCAGTGCCTGAACCAGGAAGAAAAGTTTTGATGTTGATGATTCTGCCAGGAGCTGGGAACTGAGCCTCCATGATAGCTCTCATAAATGGCTGCACCAGAGCAGGAGACAGGGCCCGCCGCCTTTCCACTTCATCCAACACCTAACACACACACACATATATATGTGCACACATTATAAAAGTGTTTTATAATGTGTTACTAGGAGAGCAGTGTGTGAGGTTTACCTTGGCGAACAAGTTGAAGCAGCCAAGGTGACTGACAATACAATAAACCTCTGGCAGACGTCTGCCTTTTCCACTGGGCTAAACAGACAGAAAAAAAATATGAAGAATTTAATTTTATACCACCAAAGTATTTTTTGGGTGAAAAAGTATTAGTCTTCTGTCAGATTTTCAGATGACAAAGTCATTTTTCCTTTAAAAAGTACAGATCTGGACATACTCACATTTGACAAAATGGAAGCATATTTATGTGCACATCGATAGCAGTAAAACACACAGTGTAGAGATACATGAACAGGACCATATGGACACCCTCACACGTGGTACAGTTCCCAGTCTCACATACTTCCGCCCAGACTCTGAGATGGACTGTTTTCCCACAGGCACCTCAACTATTTTGGCACGCTTATTTACTCAGCCGCCATTATGGTATTCAGTCACTTCCTGTTCAGAAATAGCACACTTATTTATTCTACCCATTGCTATTTACCAGTAAGCGCCGGCAGTATCCGAACCTCCTGCTCCCGTCCTCTCCAGTCAAAACAAAGGAAAACATCTCACTGCAAAAGAGGTTTTGGACAAATAAAAATATAATTTGTGTATTTTCATAATACACAGTTAAAATACAGATATACATGCCATATGTAATATTGCAATTAAAACTTTTGTAAACAGGCAGCCTGAGCTCCCAGGCATCAGGTTACTGAAGTTACTGTCCTTCTTTCATAACAGAAATTCTCTGAATTTCTATTAGCATTACAAATATAACAAACATATCACATTACAAATGGTCAAGAATTCTCATCGCTGGAGATTTTAATCTCCAGAAAATCCCTTTCACTCTACCATGAAGGAATTTTTAAATCAAATACACTGTTTTGATTTTGGCCCGCATGTCACACAGCCAAGACATAACAAAGGTCACACATTGGACAATGTTTTATAATTTTGTCTCGTTTGCATTGTCTCCCTGTGTATGCGTGGGTTCTCTTCAGGTACTCCGGCTTCTTCCTCCCATCAAAAGACATGCATGTGAGGTAATTGATCGCTCTAAATTCTATCCAGGAATGAATATGAGCATGAATGATTGTTCAGTATTATTATTATCAATAGTAATGATATTAATAAATAATACTAATAAGTTTATTTAATCCTTTTTAAATTGAATTTCCCATTGTCTTCAAACCGGGAGCTGTGTCTGCTTAATCTGCATGTTCACTGCTGTGGTGATTGCCTTTGTCTGGGGGTTGGTGGTGTCCTGTACTGGCCAGCCATGATCTGGGAGGGTCGTATGGTGGTGGCCTCTATGTTTGTGGGTACAGGTCCCTCTGAAGTTAAAAGAGGCCCAAGATATTGTTTCTTCATATCTGTATTAAGCCTGATATTGGGACTATGTTTGTTCATGGGGTATGGGATTAGTGGCTGGGTTTGTAGGTTAGGGTGCTTCTGTGTGCTTTACCTGTGTGAGTGGAGAGAGATAATGACTAGATGTGTGTTTTTGCTTTTAATTTGGTTGAGTTCTATGCCATGGTATATGAAGCTTATGTTCAATTTTTTTATCCTTTATATTTCATCATTGTTGTTGTTGTGTAAAGGACTTTCTGGTGCTTTTTTGCGTGAAAAGTGTTATATAAATTAAATTTAGATTAACTGACTTTTGAGACACTGAATAAAATGGGAAATTGCAGTATTTCATTCACAGTCCCATTGAAGGAATGCCACCTTGGGTAGGTCTCCACTGGTTCCCAGTCTTTTGCATCAGGGAAGCAGAATTGAGGAATGATCCTTAACTGATCCTCTGTTTCCCTCATGAACTTGAAGCTTCGTTCCAACTGAAACATATGAGAAAACCAGAATGCATGTATAGTTACCCTGAAGCTGAAAGCTGGTAACATGGTTACCACACAGTTTGACCTCCTGGCCTTCATATTTTCTGAGAAGATTTCTGACTGGCAAATACATCACATATACAAAACTCAACACAGTTTTTGTTTTCACCAACGTCACTCAGTTATAATTACTCAAGCCACAACCCTGGACAAACCTAATATCTCACAATTCACTGCACCTCATTTTCATATATAGTACATATTGTTCTTTAGGGAATTTTGGTGCCTATCTTAGGTCAAATCTAACAATATTTGTACATTCAAAACATTAAAGTGGCACTACTGAAGTTTGGCAGCTCTTCACACTTGGCAATAGCTAACAAAGGCTAGCAGACATCCAACATACATCTTGTCTCTTCTGTGTGTTCTTTCCAGCCAGTACAAGACACTCAAATGTTGATTTTTCTTATCTCTTGCTCTGTCCCTTTTTCTCTATGTTTTCTCTCTGTTTCCTCCAAGAATATCTTCTCTGGTTTCTTTGCTGAGTCAGCCATGATGTGTGTTCAAAACATCTTGATGCTAAATAAGCCATTGACAGGAAGCGCATCACATAGAAATTAGCTAAAGTTCTGTAGTGAATCTTTAATGCTCCCTAAAATACCTTGGATCTCATGTTAATATCTCCAGATCTCCATGTGCAGGTTTTGGAAAATAGTGTACTTCACGAACAGTCACTGCCTTGTAAAATCCAAATGAATTGACACATTTCCATTTCCTTATTTCATGGACAACCCTGAGTCAGTTTCTAAGTTACAACAGGTCTAGCAGTCCTGCACCATTTGGAAAACAGACACGTTCAAGAACAAACAGACGGAGAAAATGTGGAAATAAATTCACAAATTGAAGGTGCAGTGACAAAAACAAAATGTCCAGAAGCCCCTGGATCCACTGACAGGCAAAAAAAAAGCTTCTGCATGGAAGAATTTTGGCCACTATTGGTCACCGTGTATTCACAGAGTAAAGTAAATGCTAATTACTTTATCTACAGTATGAACCTTAGTGGGAGTGTGTGAGAGAGAGAATGAGTTGGGGTGGAGAACCTCGGCCTTCTCTTTTGAATGTTTTGAACTCTCCCTGTTCCAACACATCAGATTCACATGAATGAATCAATGCGTACAATTTGATAAGCTATATAATACATTTGATTTGAATCAGATGTGTTAAACCAAAGATACATGGAAAACCTGCAGAATTCTGGCCCTTAAGGGTCAGATTCCCTAACCCTGATGTATAGTGTCTATGTGTGTGTGAGAGAGAGAGAGAGAATGTGTGTGTGTGTGTGTGTGTGTGCAAAGAAAACGAATAGAGGAGCGCTGATGCGTGCATCTGTAGATACTACCTGTATGACAGGAGTGAATAAGTGACATCAATTCTAAACCAATAAACAGTGTGAATAGATCAATAACTGCATCCTGTTCCTCTGAATCACTATGGGAAGGTGTATGAGTGATTCTGGTCTTCCACACAAACCCAGCTGCTCCCTTGTTAACGTTGCCCTGACAACGGGGACACTTTGTAACTTCAACTGACAGAGCACAGAGATGAATGAGAGATGAACAAACCCCTCGAACAATCGAGTGCTATTCGCAAAATAAAAGTTATATTAAAACAATTCTTGAATCGTGAGCGCCAGAAGGCTTTGAGGAACACAGGGATGTAATTTATTTTACCCTTATATGAAAGGAATTTAAATGGCAGCGTGTTAAAATTGAGAGAGTCCAAGATGGGTCCTGTCAACCAAATCCCATTCATTCCTATGGGGAAAAATGTTGCACTTTTTTTGCAAATTACGTAAATGTCGTAAGACTTTTGTCGAGCAAAAGTCAAAGCACACTTCTCCTGGCCACGATGCAGGTGGCAGTAATTCTTACACACTGTGCCTTTCAAAATGATAAAGTTTTGACTGAGTAGAGCTGTTTTCCAGGTAACCGCAAAGGTATAAGCTTATTGCAACACTATTATTTCATGCAGTATTCAAGTTTAAAATTATGAGTGATTTGCAAAATCTGGACTCAAGTCATTCATTTTAGGTTTCCAGGTCTTATGGCTTTGGATGCACAAACAATTCAATGTAGGAATAATTTATGAGATGAAGTTCATTCATTCATTTTCTATACCGATTGACCCAATTCTGGATTGAGGGGGCCTGCAGCCTTTCCCAGTAAATAGCAGGCGAGAAGCAGAGTATGAAATTAAACTAATAAAGTAAAATCAAAAGAGTCTGTAAAACTCTGATAGCTTGCTCCTTACAGCCAAGATTACACACACTCATCTGCTACTGACCTTAGGAGGGAACTGCTGTGTGACCTCCGGCAGATAGTGGCTGCCAACCTTGGACTTTTGCAGAGATACAACCAGGAAATATTCAAACAGCTTCCTCTGGTGGAGTTCCTGATCCAGCGGGCCGTTTCTGGTGTTGGAACCGTTGTACTGGACCTGCCCCTGTCTCGGCTGGCTCAGTATGGACTGGACTGTCACAAGACGCTGACGGTGAACTAGGAGGGAAAGAAAAACACAGGATATAGCTCCAAGATATCACAGTGAAATATAAAGATGTGTGAGAAAACGTTTGATTACCTACCCTTTGATCTCTCCTCAAGTTCACTCTCAGAGTCACTGTTCTCGTCAGTAACTGTGAATGAAAGCAAAAAATAAACATTTACACTGAAGTCTTAAAAGAAATCAAATAAAGTTTTCATTTTTAAGATCATTTCATCATCATGACCTCTTCCTGAACTTGTCTCAGCATAATGATAAATTCTTCTCAGATGCTTTTTCCTGGTCCGAGCCTCAAATACGCTGTTGATCCTCAGTACGACCTGCGGAAAATATCACTCATTGTGAAGAAATATAACATCTCCCCCAGTGAGGAGTAGAAAGTCAACTTCACTCAACTCAACTTCATTTGCAAAGCAAATTAATTTGTGATACATAGGTTTTCTCCTGAAGAGGATAAAGATAAAGATAGTCTAAACAGGAAAATAGATTAAAGCTTAAAAGTATATTTGCAAAAAATGTTCAGTTTGAGTAAAATACATCATATATTGTCAGTACTCTTGTAATACGCAAACACAAACCGTTGGTATTCTGCGGCAGGTGCGGCTATAGGGATCTGCAGGCAACCATGGAATATGTTCAGGCCCAGTGGGAGTGGATGGAGGACTGAGCTGAGGTGGAGATGAAACACCACCACTGCCAGTGTTGTGGATCTGCTGGTTGCTTCTCTTCAGGTCCAAGAGTTTAAAGCTCCTTCCTGAATTCTGCCTGAAAAAACCAGGTCTTGTTCCCTGCAGTACCAAAACAAAATCAATCTGTCACCCATAATCACCAAACCAATTTTTTGCTGCTATATATTAAGCTGTTTGCTTCATGAACCTTAGTAGTATCTGCACCAGGAGAGGAGGGTAGAGACTGCTGAGAGCACTGACTGTCCAGCTCAATGTCCTCATAAGGGTTTTCCTTGGACAAATCTGCAAGAAGGCCATGAAGGAGATATTCCAGATACTGAGTAAATTAAATAATAAGAAATTTAGTTGCATAGAAAAGTTTCAGTGGTAAGCTATTCATTATTTATTCAAGTATATTTTTGAGCAACCTTAGCAAACTACTTATTTGTGGGCATTTTCTGGACACTCTTTAATTGACATCTGTAATAAATTTGTAAGAGCAAAAGAGTTTAAACTTCCACTTCTGAGTTTTAGTGAATTGTCTATGCACACCTTGATTAAGGTCCAGGTCTGGTGGAGGTCTGTACCTTGATTTGCTGCTGTCTTTTGGGATTGTCCGTTAATTATGACCTAATTTCAGCAAATCTATAGTCGTGATACATATGACTTCTCATCTGACACTACAATACTTTGATATACAGAGGAGTTTAGGTCAGGGTGTCCAGGTCTTGCGGCTGCAAAAAAAGCTCAAATTATTACAGCTCTACCACTGTGTTTGACAGTTGGTGTGAGGCTGGTGTGATTGCCAAACATGTCCACTTTGGTCTTGATTGCTCAAAGAACATTGTTCCAGAAGTCTTGTGGAAAACTAAGCTGATGCTTCTGCTGGCAGCCCTTCTAAACAAGCCGTATTTGTTCAATCTTTTTTGTCTTTGTGCTTTTATGAACCTTTTTATTTCATATACTAACTTTGGCTGGTAGAATTAGAGATGGAGTTGTGGTTTCTCTGAGATCATTGCTGATGTCTGTCCTCCTTGCCACAGTTTTAACACACAACTCAATGCTCCAGGCCACAAAAGTATCAAAACATTTGCTTTCCTATTGGTGCACACACTTCCTGGTGATCAATCAATCAAGCGTAATTGATTCACAGCCTTTGGCTCGTCATGTTATGTCCTGAGGAAGCAGTATGGGTGGACTTAATGTTTTTTTTAAAATGCTGTGGCATTTTTTTCTGAGTTTTTGTTAAATATTGACACAGTGTATTTGCCATCTTGTGTTGATCTCATTTTTAAACTTGATAAAGACCAAAGTTTGTACAAAACAAAAAACCCAGCTCACAACTAAAGAAAATATATGTATGAAACAGATTCCAGAAAACTCAGTAAAAGAGAAAACAATTATCTGACCAAGAATGTCTTCATAGTGATGTTCCTGAGACAGTAGATGTGTCATCAGTGGACTGTTTGATTTGGTAAGGTCTTCAAACTCAAACGATCTCCTGCCAATGTGAACAGAAAAATACAAATCATTATGTAGGAATAAAAAAACTTTTTGATGCTTGTCACTTTGTCAGGAAGTGATTCGTGTTTTCTAAAGCCTCTATACCTGTTGGCGTTGTCTCTGACTCGCTCTGACCTGGGTCTCCCATAGAAGCCCGATGGAGGCTTTGAGGAAGTTTTCAAGGCAACAGAAGGCAGTGGTGGGAGGTTCCTCTGCCCTCTTACATCCCTTTGACTTCTTCCCATGGCAGCTACCGCTGGATGCTGGAAGGTACGTCGAGGTTTAGGTACTGGGTTGATGGGAGGTGCACCTGGCTCTGTGTACACATTCTCCTGTTGCTCCTTCCCTTCTTTTATCCCAGATGACCAACTTTGATCCCAAATTTCAGAATCTTTATTCTTCTTTTCCACTTGTTTGTCCTTGCCTGGTGGACTGAAGTAGTTTCCAAGCTCTGGAGGCGTTTTCCCATGCTTCTCCCCCATAGCTTCCAGCTTTTTAAACAGAGTGAATACAGCCCTCTTCTCCTGACTTGTTTGTTCTGCTCTCCTGTCGTTGCCTTTTCTAAGCCTCCCTATTTGCTGCTTCTCAGTGGCTGAAGGCGAACAAGACCTTGAATCTGTAAGATTTTCTAGATTCTCTTTCTCATCATGACTCTTTTCTTTGTGAACTACAACTCTTATACAGTTATCCCTTGATTGGTCCTCACTAGGCCCACTATTCACCCTTTGAGGCTGATTTCCTTGTTTAGTAGATGAGCAAGGCCTTGAATCTCCAGATTTTCCTACATTTTCTTTTCCAAGATCCTGCTTCTCTTCATGGGCAACTCTCTTGCAACTCTCACCACACTCCTCGTTTATTGTTTTGTTGTTGCTTTTTGTCAAGGATTCTGTCCTTTTAATGCTGTCAAAATTACCCAAAGTAGCAGGGGTGCGAGGAGAAGGGCTGGATTCCTTGCCCTCCCATAGAGAAATTTTATCCTTAATGTTGCCTGCGTTAGATCTGGTCAGTTTATTTCCTACCATGAAAGCACAATCATTGCTGCGAGGGTCAAAAGTTGCCTTCTTGTGAGCCATCCCAGATATATCCTTCTGGTTGTTCAGGTTGAGTAATGGCCTTAAGGGATGTTTTGGTGACCCCTCTCTTCTTTGTAAAGCTTTGTTGCTTTCCGGTGAAGCACGTCTCCCACTATGACAGCCCTGCTTTAGCCTATAGAGAAGAAACAAGAAAACTTACTCCTTTAGATTCCTGCTGAAAAATCCATTTCAAGTGTGTAATAGTAATTGTTACAGAATTTAACTGGAAATGTATATAAACTTATTACATTTTAGTCAGTTAAAAAAAGGTTAAAAATATATTCAAATTTAATAAAATGTTTACAAAAGGATAGCTGACATCTGCCATTGTTTCCGAAACTTCCCACATAATTGTTGCGGATGCCAGTTAAGGGACAAGCCAGTCTTTTTCTAGTGGCAGTGGGAAAACTGAGCCTGAGAGTAAACGCCAGAGGACAAGCTTATGACCGAGCATCTTCTTCTCATCAGCTTTGCTAAATAAACACATACTTGGACTGGGGCCCATTTCATCTGACTGTTAAGTTTTAATAAATAAACGAGAGGAAATGGGAAGTCCTAAGTTGAAAGACCTTTCCATGGACGTGATGATTAAAGCGCAGCTAAATGTTCTTTTTTTTTCCCAGGCTCAGGAGTTAATTGTGTCCGAGTTTCTCAATCATATAATTTCTCTGTGATAAACCTGTGCAGATGCAAATGCTGGGTTATGAAACAACAAAACCAAAAACACCGCAACTTCTTAGAAAGCACAAACACAGCAAGACTTTGACACTTGTTCTGTTTTCTGAGTTGTCCTGATGTTAAAGCTCTGCTGTGGTTCAGGAAGCTGCAGGTGAATTTGATTAGACAGCTGCAGCAATTTACCAATCAATCCCTTCTTATATATGCAGTTGTTTGATGGGACTCAGATGATGAAAGAATCCTGCAACCATCAATATATGCTAATGTTGAACTCAGTGGTTGTGAACCATTAGTTTGTTTGTTTTTTAAAAGAGGAAACTAAAACTTGCCTTGATCTCATATATATGCTACCTTGCATGTTGGATGGACCTATTTTGCACCCAAGTGCCTCATACTCCTGCATTTTTAATTTGATCTTCTAGTTTTGGGTTTGTTACAGTTTTGTCCCTCCAGGCCACCACACAAACCTGTTGACAGTGGAGTAGCATTCTTCCTTTACTGTCATTCTTTCAGCAGCCTTCATGATCTCTGTACACCTGTAAACGGGAGATAAAAGCATTATTCATTGTTCATAAACATTCTTGTGTTGTTTTTCCTCACTTGACCTGTAATTAGTTTTTTTTTCCAATAATTTGTCCCCTTGTAAAGTCTAAATATTTCCTCTCAGCTGGTAAAGAACAGCATTTAAAGGACAGCTGGACAGGCTCAAGGCAAAACATAACAGTACAACTCCCTCAAGCAGTTAAACATTTCACTCGGCAGTAATAGAGGAGCTCCTGCATGAACACATCACTCTCCTTTCCTTTTTGTATCCTTTAGAGCTCTGTCCTCTGCCACTTTGTCCTCACAGGGGTCTAACATTTGACCCGCAAAGTTACTAAAATGCTCTGCATACTTTCACATGTCTCTTGGTCCAACATTTCAAAGTTCAGTGTCCTCCAAGATACAGCCTCTAGTGATTTCCCAGATCTGAGGCTGCTGTCATCATTTGTTTAGTTGATTTGTAGTCCAAATGACAGTATGCAGTGCATGAACAGCAGGGCCACATACTGCTCTTAAAGCTGCAGGCTGATAAGCTACTGCACAAAAAAAGGATCCAGATGCATAGTTGGCGTGTCATTGAAAAGAAACTAAGCCATCTAACTGCAGAGTTGATAAGGGAAACATGTTATTTATCTTTTCTTAAACATACAGTACATTTGCACAACTTACTGAGTGATCTTCAAATGGTAAAGAAACCCTCATGCAACTTTTTTTCCACCATCAATTTAATCTTCATTACATACGTTCTAATCCTAAATTTGATAAGATATAGACTCATTCTGAAAAAAAACCCTTTTCTTTTGAAAAGAAGACTTGAATGAAACAATTTCCCATTCATAAGTTTCAACCTACAGTACAATCAAATTCTAAAATCAGACCATTAGACCATTTTCTTACCTCCATCCAATGTACAGTTTCCACATGCTTTTTAGAAAAACAGGAGCGTAACATATTCATCACTGCTATTACAAAATCCATCGGAATGATGTCCAAACCACCGTGTTGTTAAACTGTATGTCCAGGTTTCCTGATCTCCAATAGGTTTTCTATCTTAGAAATAACTTTTGCAGATGTTTATTAAGGAAAGAATAAAGAATCAAAATAATATCTCCCTCAGCCTTACTCTTTTCTTATCTCTAGCTTTCATTTACCCTCACTGTCACTCTGGACATGACCATCTTTCTCTCTCACTCACACTCTCTCTCTCTCTCGGGCGCGCGCACTCTCTCGCGCTCTCTTTATCTTTCTCTTTCTCTCCCCTATAGCTACATGGGAGTTTGTAACACATTAAACACATTGTAATAAACCATTTCCTCCAAACTTGTGAATCAAAAGTTAATTGCAATTTCAATTCTCATCGTCTCTACAGTTGCTTATGCAGCTGACAAATAGTTTGTGCTGGATTTTTTAAACTGAAAATTGCTTACATTTTGCAAACACATTTAATCTGAAATATTTTATACAAACTAGCTCTGTGCTGTTGTTCATGGCTTACCAATATTCGAAGGTTGGATCCCTGTTGCAGTGTCAGGCTGTGAAGTAGCACGTTCAATGCTTATACTTTTGGCGGTGAAACTTTAAAAAGGTAGGGAAAGGTCGCAAGCAAGCCAATGGCAGCTGGACTTGCATGAACAAGTGGCACAGCAACAGGTGAAAGCTGGACAGTGGTTCCTATTCATTTGGATTTTTATGTAATTCAACTCCTGTCCTACAGGTGGCAGCAGTGCGCCACTGGGCGCCAGTGGCATACAGAGGAACTTGCAGTAAACACTGTAAACAGATTGTTGTAGCCGCACCAAGAGCAAGCTAGCTAGACAAACCCCGGACGGAAAGGTGAGAAACCGCTGCGCCTTTTGTTGTTGTTTTTTTGTCGTTTAAGCATTTATTTATATAGGGTGTCTTTTCTTGATATTTATTGTGACTTTACAGTTTAAAGAAAGGGACTTGTCACACAACGGCTGAATGTAAATGATGATATCGTTTTATGCGCCTCTTCCCCCTGTTGAAGCAAACGTGGAAATACACTGTTGGTCGAGATGTTGAATATCTTCCCTCTTAGAAAAACAAAATGTTTTCGGGTACCATTTTTATACAGAGAACATTAATTAATGCGTTAACTAATATAAGTGTGGTTAGTCAACAAGTAACCTGGTTTTCTTCAAACTCTACACGGACAACTAAAGCTTTGTAATCTGATGAAATCGTTTTCATAAAGGAGTCCTGCCTCAGGTGTGCGATAAAATTATTTTCTGTCAGGGCTGTACCTATCTGACTCTAAATGTCTCATAAGATGTTATGTTTTGTTAATAGGAACTTTGTGACAAGCCAGCCACTCGTTTGTGGCGTTTCTGAGTAATTGGGATAGTTGTAGATGGTGTAGTTAAAGATACATGACAGCATTTAAAACTGGCCGGTCGACGATTTACAATAAATGTTGGTTGCATGTCTTGTCATTTATTTCTCGTGAAGTAATTTTGCCTTTGCATTATGGTAAAATAGAAGTTCCTCTGTCAGCTATCCATAATCATGAGTCCTGGGAAGTATTAATCAAGTAAAATAGTATTTTTTGCAGGAAGTGAGAGTTAAGTAATTTACTTCGGACACATGCACTAACCACATTCAATGATGTCTCAAAATGTAAGCTTGATTTCTCAGAAGTAAATTATTTCCCTGCATTTTGTGAGTGATCTTATCCCATACCCAGATGCCTACAAAGGGAGCTTGTCTGAAACTAGGGAACAGAATATCTATGTCAAGATTTTGAGGATTAGGAGAACCAGCAAGACTCTTAATGACCTACAAAAATGCTCCATTATGGCAGTGATGGTCTGATTAAGTGGATGGTGTGTGACTGTCATAACACATATCTCAAATATGAAAAGCAGAGACCTATAAGATTTGGATTCCTGTTAAAGCGTGACAAAACGAGGCAGTGTTACTGTTGGATGGAGTGGTTGGGGGTGGTCTGGCTGTAAAGGCAACCAGTACATACTGGGTTCATTGATGGCCATGTATAAGACAGCATTCAGACCAGGTATTTCTGTATGTACTTGGCTTTCATACCATAGAAATGGCTACTTTTAGCATACCTACTACTACTGCCCATCTTAATACATCAAAAACATTTTAGAAATCCACTTCTAAATCTGTTACACATTGAGCTAAATGCTTCAAGCTAAAGTCCTGTAATAAATGATTGAATCCTGAATATAAGGTTGGTGATTTAACGTTGACTTCCTTCCTTGGCAGGCAAATATTTCTTTCCCTAGTGATGTGTTTGTCCCATTTGTTTTAGTGGTGGACTGTATCGGAAACCCCTTCCCCTTCACCATCCTCAAAGACTACCACCACCACCTCCTTTTCCTCTGCCTCCTTTTCCTCCCTCCAGCTGCCCCTGTGATGCCTCCCTCGTGCTGTGGCTATCTGTCACAGTACACTCATCATCATCTGGTTGTCTTCCTCCTCACCTTCTTTAGGTAATCAAGTCACCCAGCTATAACAAGATTAACTTAAGGGTTTTAAATGTTCACCTGGTTTGTATTAATTTATGTTCAAAAGTAACTGGAAATCTGATGACTAGGTTTTGTTTTCAGTCAGTATGTTGCTTGTTCAAGTAATTTTTTAGGCGAGATGCAGAATACATAATAATGTGGCCTCTGGAGAAGCATGCTGCAGATGGATTTAAGCTGTAAATACAGGTTAAAGGTCTATGGAGCAAGCTTATCACAGGGTAGACTTTGTTAGGATCGCATCGACTATCAATACCCATTTCCAGTGGACATGTCATTTGAAATGGCAAGCAAACAGACGGTTAAATAAAAGAGGACATAAATTATACTTATAGCTATTTTATAATCACTAGATGTGTGTTTTTCTATTATAATCATAACCGCAGATTATGCATTGCATGTTTCCAGAAATATCAATACAATGAAAATTAAGTAAGCCAACTTTTTAATGCCCCTTCTGAAGCATTGAGTTTAGTGATGCTTTATAGTAAAACTTAATGTCAAATCATTTCTGTTTTTTTTTTTTTTGTTTTTTTTTTTTTTTTTTTTACTATTTTAATAAAGCACATTTGTGTCTTTCCAGCTATGTGTTGCTGCATGCATCCAGAAAGACATTTAGCAATGTGAAAGTGAGCATCTCAGCTCAATGGACGCCATCTATCCAGAATGACAGTACATCTGCGTTCTCCCCTGGCAAGGTAGTTATCAACGCAACATTCTGTTCATACCTAAGTGGTTACACTGTTATTCTATTAACAACAAGTGGAAGAGAAAATGAGTTTGAAATGTATAGAAATGATTATAATCTCAGATTGGCAAAAACAAAGCATGTGCTACTATTTTCCTCAAAAAAAGACAAGACAAAAAATGTAATGTGAAAGGAGTCCGGATACTTCAGAGTACTCGTTTAGATAAACTGCATGTAATTGTGTTTTCTGCCCCAGACATGGGAGGACAATCGTCTGTTTGGAGATGAAAAGCAGGCCACTCTGTTTCTGGGAGCTCTGGACTCCATTTTCCTTTTCTCATATGCAGCAGTAAGTGCAATCCATGGTTTACTAATTTTAGAGAAATTAGTGCAACTGCATTATATGGGTACAACCTGCAGAGTTAAATACCTGACATTTAACCCCACCCTGTTCGATTTGATTTTTTTAGATTCAGGAAATGAATGGAAGACCATTTATTAAAGCGTTAAATGCATGTATACTGAATGATAAATAATCCTCATAGAAAACATCCTGGATCCACATGGTGATTTAGATCAGACTCAAAATTTAATGGAATCTAAGTTAGACCACTACCCATCCTCAGAAGAAAAAAAAAAAGAAGAAAATCCATCCAGTAGTTTTTGCATGCAGACAGATAATAGCCAGTAAAACCATAAACTTCTTGGCGGAGGTAATGAAAACACAAACAAACATTAAAGTTTATACACTCTGTGAATGAACTTGCCAGCCACAACAGGCTCTGATAACATCTAACTATCTGATTCTCAATGCTCGAGGAAAAGCATTTGATTACAATCATCTCTGAGCCGTTTCTAAATTCAGCCATGACTTCAAGTCAGAGCAAAATCAAATCAGTGTGGGTCAGAATATACTCTGCGCTACCTGGTTTCAGGCTCCGATCAGGTACTCCTCCGCATGGATGTCCTCATTTGTATCATCTCAGAAATTCAGATTTCATGACAGAAACATATGCTGTAGATTAGACACAGACCTGCAGAATGTAAAAGAATGTCAAATGTACATAGTGATGTGATTCATTCATGCCACGTTGCTTTGTCTTTGTCTGCACAGGGTCTGTATTTAAGTGGCGTGATTGGAGACAGAGTGAACTTGCGCTACGTACTCTGCTTCGGCCTATGTGGCTCTGCTGCTGTGGTCAGTGCACAGACAATATGTTGCATTCTGGTTGTAATCCTAGATTATATCATATTTCTTTGATGCATTTGGTAGCATCAAGCTGTTTTTCAACAGTAAACTTTAAAACTTAAAAAAAAACACACAGAGAGATGAATCTGGTTATGTGCTTGTGTTTACAGGAATTTGTGTTTGGCACTCTGACCGAATGGCTCCACATTTACAACGTCTATCTATACTGTGGTCTGTGGGTGCTGAACGGCCTGCTGCAGTCTGCCGTCTGGCCCTGTGTGGTGGCTGTCATGGGGAACTGGTTCGGCAAGACAGGGTGTGTGACATGTCTCAGTTTACTGTGCTACATTTATCTCCCAGTGCTTCATCTGTTTCCAATGGGAAACTCGGAGCACAGGCGTAACATGCCCCCAGACTTGAAATATGTAGTCAAGCTCATTCCCATCAGCTGCATGGCACACATTCTGCATGCCAAGACAGACATGCCTGCACTACTACTGTGAAATCCATTCACAGGTGTTGCAGCCACAACAGGCTGTTTTCCTCTGCAGAGCTTGAATATCAGCAAGTTCTCGAAGTACTATGGCAAAGTTATTCCTATTACGTAGATGTAGCATGTGAAAATACAACTGGCAACACACCTGAAAAGCATTTATATAACAACCCATGATGATGCTTTCCAGGCGTGGATTTGTATTTGGCTTGTGGAGTGCTTGCGCCTCAGTGGGCAACATACTGGGGGCCTTCCTGGCTTCTAGTGTTCTCAAGTATGGATATGAGGTGAGATATATAAATGTATGCTTTCTTTTTCTTTATTGCTGTAACACTCCCAGCTTTACTCACATGAAATATTAATCTTTGCTCTACGTAGTATGCCTTCCTGGTGACCTCAGTTGTGCAGTTTGCTGGTGGGGTCGTGGTTTTCTTCGGCCTCCTCACTTCCCCAAAAGAAATTGGTATGGACTCTCGGAAACTAGTTAGAAAAGTTATTTTTGTTTACTTTAAAGTATTGTGATGATGAAAAATAGATGTCATCTAGATTTATTCTTCATTTGTGTGTTTTATTTTATTTTTCCTTAATGATCAGCTAGCTTTATATGTTCATTATTAACTGTATTGCTGTCATAATTACATCTAAAGTGGACACAGTTCTGGGTTATAAGTCACAAAATTTCAGCAGTCAGCCTTTAAAGAATATTTGTGTGTGTTTATGTGGGTGTGTCAGGTTTGAGCTCGGGGTCAGAGACTGGACTCAGTCCCGTAGAGACGGACACAGATAGCCACCAGCCTCTGATGAGTGATGAGGAGGAGAAGGTGGAGGTGTATAGCAGACGATCCCACTCAGTTCAGGAGACGGATGAACCTCCAGTCGAATCTCCACAAGCCATTGGCTTTTTTCAGGCTTTCTGTCTGCCTGGAGTTCTTCCTGTGAGTGAGATGGAGATATCTAAATGGATTTACTTTAAAAACAACTTTTTAAAAAAATGAATGGTTCTGCTTTAGAGTTAACCAATAGTAATAATGTATTGATCCTCTCCTTCTTTCGCCCTGTTCCTACTGCAGTATTCCCTTGCTTATGCATGTCTGAAGCTGGTCAACTACTCCTTTTTCTTCTGGCTTCCGTTCTACCTGAGCAATAACTATGGTTGGAAGGAGGCGGAGGCGGATCGCCTGTCTGTTTGGTACGATGTAGGGGGCATCATCGGTAAGCAGTAGGCATTTCATTCACCCTTCATCTTTATTTCCCTGGAGAGAAATAGCTACTTTATAGTTTGTACATATGAAACCGGAGCTTTTGTGTAAATTTCACTTCATACTGTGAAGTTTATCTTTGTCATGTGCGTGCAGCTCTATAATTCTACATTATTTTGTGTCTCTGTGGCAGGAGGAACACTTCAAGGTCTGATTTCAGACTTTATGGGAAAGAGAGCTCCAGTATTGGCTTTCAGTCTGGCAATGGCGATGGGAGCCCTGGTGGGATACAGCCGTAAGTACACTGATCTGCCAAAATGCTGTATTAAAACCAGCTGTCAAGGTCATGTTTGGTGCAACCTGAGCAGCTCTGACTTGTTGAGGCACAAAAACTTGATGCTGATGGTTCGTGCTCTTTTGCTGGGATACTGCCTGCATGGTCTGATAGGTATCAATGTAGACACCCATAGGACACATCTTTGTCATGGCCTAGTTCAGTCAATCTTTTACTTGGTTGCACTGAAACCTTGGAGTTTTAATGATGGTGTGATTAACATCGAAGAACAAGAGCAAGATTAAGTTCTTAATATTATTTGATGAGTCACAGTTTTTGCTTGGCTTTTGTTTCTGCACTGTCAGGATCACCAAATGATAAAGTTATAAATGCAGCAATCCTGGCTGCCACCGGCTTCTTCATCGGTGGTCCATCCAACATGATCAGTTCAGCCATTTCCGCCGACCTGGGGAGGCAGGATGCCCTGCGGGGCAGTCAGGAGGCTCTGGCGACCGTCACTGGAATAGTGGATGGAACTGGAAGCATTGGTGCAGCTGGAGGACAGGTGAGCCAGGAGAGATGATGTGGTTCACACAATAAAAACCAAAATGTTCTTTTAAAACAGAGCTAATTAAAGATAATAACAAAGATGAAAACTACTGGAGGATGAAGAGATGGGAATGATGTATCCTCTGAATTTTTTCATTGTCATGTAGTACGTGGTGTCCCTGATTGAGAGCAAGCTGGGCTGGATGAGTGTGTTCTACTTTTTTATTGTCATGGTAAGACATTTTGGTGATATCACAAGGATCATTTCTGGTGTCTTCACTTCTGGAAACAGACATGACTAAATCATCAGACACTCAGGTGTGACACAACCTGCTTGTTTTTTCTCTAACACAGACAGGAGGCAGCATTGTGTTCATCACACCTTTGCTTGTCAGAGAACTTCGAGCCATGTGGAGAGACAGGCAAGCGCTGCGACGCCAGCTGTGACAGCAGCTCTGGTCAGATTCAGCTTCAGGATGGAGAAAGATTTGACAATTGCTGTTTCTCACAATGAACACCAAAGTCTTTAAAAATGAAAACATACAAATGGACTTTTTGAGTGCGAGTACGAGGATTCAGGGGTTGGGTTGAAGTGACTGGGTAAAAGAAAGCTGAGATGCATGTGGCTGTTCTTCAGTCTGTGAATCCAGAGTTTGCAGGGTCATCACACAATGTATGACTGTATATATTTTAGGGTTTACAAGAATGTACATACTTACCTTTTTAAATGTCTGTATATTTTATTCCATTTTTAACTTAAACATCAGACCAGTGGAGACTATCTGAGGGTCAGAATTAAGAATGTGAATTGTGATTGTAATATAAAAATGTACTTTTATTTATACAGTTTTTTTTGTCATTTTTGGTTTAAATGGAATGTTTTGCACTCATAAGATTTGTCTTATAATTAATTCGATAAGAATTTAGTGAATCATTTATGGTATTTACCTTTACATGATGTGATGCACCTCGACAAAGGTGTTTATTTGTCCACTGCAGGTCACACCACTTCAATGTTGACGTGATATTATGTTGATTGTCAAACTGAGAAGGGTTTGTGCTGCCTACAAAGGAAAAGTAAAAAACTGAAAAGATTTTACTTCACAGATACTTGATCTATCTTGTACATGTTTTTGTAATCTAGGTCAGAAGCTTAACTGTAAATCTTGTGATGATGGGGACTGGTTTTTGTGATTCTGTATCCCTGATTCGATATCTCTTCATCATTCCCTTATTACATCCTTTTCACTTGAATCTTTATACATTGTTTTTTATGTATTTTGAAATTAATTACTCTTTTTAATATTATTTGTATCTGTAAATGGAGTTTTCTCTGTTGCACTAGCTGCATGTTTGTTGGGAAACTAAACTGTATATCTATGACTTGAAGAGCTAATACAGCAATGCCACAAATGCAGCTACTTTCTCTTTTTTTATTTTTAACTTTTTTTTTTAAGTGATAAGATTTAAATTGTTTGTTTTGATCTAGATCAGAATAGATGATGAAATCTTTCTTTCTTTTCTGTAGTTTAACATTAATCTCCATCCTCTGAGATGAGCCAAACTAGACTGTAAGATGAAATTTGGAGTTTTGAACACAATCTGTGGTTCAGATTTGTTTTTATTTTAATTCATGGTCATAAATAGGTTCAAATAAAACATTTTTGCAAGATAATTATACTCGGGAGATTATTATGTGTGGAAAACTAACTTAAAGCTTCACTGAGAGCAAAGTGAACATGAGAGGTTTTTCATGCCATGTTGTGTCAAAGCCACCAGGGGGTGCTATGAGCACAAAATAAAAGATTATTCGTGTTTTAGATCAGGAATAAGGAAAATAAAAACTTATTTGGGCAATTTTTTAAAAAGGAAAGTAAACAATGCATAAAAAAATATATTGAATCCTGTATCTATTTCCACCACAAATATTTTCCTGTTATTTAACCATGATCTTTGACGCTTTTCTTTTTCCAGACCTTACTGAGTTTATGTCTTCTACATATTTTATTACCTTCCATTTAAAGTTATTTAAGTTGTTAAATTGACTTATTTATTTGAGTCAAGCAGGTGATCTACCAGTTAAAGGCAACCAAATCTCTCAGGGTATCCAGTAGATGTCTGTTTCTGTCTAGTGTGTTTAACACCTGAGAGCAGAGAAGCCTAGGCTCACTTTATAACTTATTTCTTTTACTTTATTCTTCAAGTGAAAATATATATATTTGAAGTGTAATTTGCTTTCAGAATAGTAATGGGTAATGGGTAGTAATAGTAATGCTTTTATTCTACCTTTTGTAGATTACATTATCATGAATTTAAACTTTTACATGCTGACTGAGTCCTGTCGAGTTTAAAATGTACCTCTAAAGAGGCATTTCAGTTTCTCTGATTATTCTTTTATGTGGGCTAATTTTGGATTGAACTTGCTGGGATGCATATTTTAATTATATATGTGTTATTATTTTGGTCCGTGCTATCATGATGACCTCACACTGCTGGAGATTTGTCAACTGCACAAACATGGGAATCCCTCTTTTCTACCTCGATAGTGCTCCATGGGATTCAGATCTGGTGACTATGGAAGTCGTTGGTGTACAGTGAACTTATTGTTATGTTTAAGAGACCAATTTAAAATAAGCTTTATGATATGCAGCATTATATTGCTGGAAGTAACCGTTAGAAAAAGGATATTCTCTGGTTATAAAGGGGTAAATGTGGTCAGAAACATATTCAGGCATATTCATGCCAAGTAAATACAGCCCCTTCACCATTACACTACCAGCCACCTAAACAGTTCATCCAAGGCAGGATGGATTCATCCTTTCATGTTGTTTCCACTTAATTCTGACTCTACCATCTGAATTGTGCAGCTGAAATGGAGACTCATCAGGGCAGACAGTTTACCAATCTTATCTTGTCCCGTTTTGGAGAGTCTTTTTAGATTGTAGCCTCAGTTTCCTGTTCTTAGCTGACAGGAGCAGCACCTGGTGTGATCTTCTGCTTCTGCTGCTTCAAAGTTGGACATGATGCTTGGTCAGAGATGGGATTCTGCTTATCTTGGTTGGAACAAGTAGTTCGACAAGACATTTTCATCGAGAAAAGCATCACTCACTGGATATTTTATTTTTATTCTCTGTAACCCCTAAAAATGGTTGCACATAAAAATCCCAGTAGATTCACAGTTCTTGAAATACCAGCTCAGACCAACAAATATGTTCGTTTAAAATTACCGAAATCCCCTCTTTCCCGTCTTTCTTATTCTCAGTCTGAACTGATGGAATCATCTTGACCATGTAAGCATACATGTATTTACTGAATTGCTGCCATGTGATTGGATTTTTAGCTATTTGTGTTAATAGCAATTGAAAAAGTGTACCTAATAAAGTGCCAGAGGTGTTTTAACACACATCTAATTACTTCAGACTAAAATACTAACAAAGCTTATGTATTATATAGGTGTTGACACTCGCTGATGATCAAATGCATTCAAGGAGCAGAACCTGGCTGTTGCTTGTCATTGCTAGAAGCAGTAACATGTTATTAAAATGATAATATTTGACAAGGTCAATATGTGTTTTTTGTTTAACTATAAGCAAAAACTAAAGTTTGTAGCCTGGTCATCTTGGGTGTTCTCTTTCTTTTTTCACAGTCAAAAAAGGAAGTTGGTGTTTGTGCTGCTGGACCGGGTTGCTCTGACCAACAGTGAGTTAGTTTTCAGTTTTCAGTTATTCATGAGGGAAAATTGTGTTTGGGAATTACCTTAATGATGGTTGCCAAATCATAAAACTATTTTATTTTTCAAACATCTGCAATTGCCTTATCTTAAATGTCCCCAAAAAGCACAGATAAAATGCTGCAGATATGGATTTTATTGAAGAAAAGTTATACTAGGGAACATTCAGTCAGCTGTGTACACTTTGCTGCATTTGGCAACTCCTATTTGACTGTTTCTTGTAATGTTTTTTCAATTTGCTGGAACATTATGAGCACATATATAAAAATAGCTTGGTCCACTTCACTTCAATGTTCCACATTGGTGACATTATTCATACAGTAGGAATGTGACACAGTAATATACTGTTGCCTGCGTTGACCTTATTAAGCTTAATATTTCCCAAAAATCTGCAGACTTGTATGATTTTGCAGGATAAAAAATGGAAACATTACTTGTCTGAAACAACCCATAAGCCAAATATTGTTGCCACTGTGTGTACGTGAGTGTGGAAAACCTGGAGTAACCTTCCTGAATGAGAGGCGTTGGCTCACTAGCTGCTCTTTCAGACAGCTTTTATTCTACACCACTTAAAAGCAGTCTGCTGCCAATCTCGCTGCTTTATAAGAGCCTAAAGGCTACAACAACATGAAACAGGAGACTTCTCAGTTGCAATAATATTACAAAATAATTATGTAAGAAAGTATGTGTAATAAAAAGGCAGAAGACAGGGTTAGATGGTGGCAGAGTACTCGCTGCAGCAAACCCAGAAGGGAACAGGTAAAAGGAAAAGTTTAATGAACAGTCTGCTCAAAAAGGTTTTATTTTTTATTTACCTTGATTGTTGGTGCTTTTTATTTCAAATCTGGTTACTGTAAAGCTATTTGAAAGATACTTTATAACCAACTTTGATTTATATTGTCCATGAAAATACACTTTTTTATGTTTTCTAAAAGTTGTAATAAACATATTAGGTGCTCATGCTTATGAATGCTGTATTGTAAGATTGCCTTAAGCTTATTTTCTTAACTTTGACACAAATCTAAAAAAAAGGTTTAGTCTAAATAGTATAGTTTTGCATTTTGTGCAGCTTCATTTTATTCTTATTTATTATAAGAATGGGTCTAAAGAGTTCAGGTCAATAATTCAGTTTAAAAGTACTTTCACTGAACTAAATAGAAAAATAAAGGACTTCTGCTTACATGTTAAGTTCGTTTCTGTTTTGTTTTTTTTTCACTCCACAAAAGCACAAACTTTCTCCTTCTCATTGAAGGAGAAGAAACGGAGTTTTGTGAGCCCGCTCACGTTGCAGTTCAACGTGACTTGAGGATGTAGGCAAGGTGCCAAAGCAAAACGTGATGCAAGCACTACACGAGAATGTGTGTCACATTTGAGAAAAAAGGGGAAATGGCGGCCACTGCCAAGATATTTGACCTACTTCTCGGCGCCCAGAGACCGAAGTGAGACAGAAGCGCGCCAGTGCTGCAGCAACAGGTTAGTATCGGAACTTCTGCGCACAAACAAAATCAGAGGATTCATCCGTGATGATGACAGGGTAAAACAAGCTTTTGCATTTACCATTTTAAGTAGTTTTACTGAAAACTTTGCTAACATAATAAGGCTTTATAACGTTTTTATCTCTTTTATTTTGTATCTGTGCATGTTTTCTTGTAATTTGCCATGACTGTCAACAAGAACTTGCTCAGCTTTGGGATCATTGTAAGATGTTGTTCAGACTTCTGGCTGCGCTGGCTGGTTTCGATAGATACCACGTGACCATATCTTCGCGTATAGGACGTCCCACTTGTCTCCTAAGTCCATAACAAACAAGTCACAGATAAGGGGAACAAGCACGACGTTCCCGTGGGCAGTGTCTCTTCAAACCTTCTACCTTGACACAGTTGTACCAGCGGGACTGTCATATACACATTTCATCCCACAGAGACGGTGAATATTTATAATTTGTTGACGAAACGCTCGAGCTGTCAAACTCCGCTTTGAGATATTAAAGACATTAATGGTAAGAACAAAATATTGACATTCTTGACTATTTAGCGTAATGGTTTGTTGCGTATTTTAACGTTAGTTTGGACTTATGTACGTTTAGTTAAACGTAACACTTGAAACTGTTTTTTTTTTCATTTATGCGTCTATCACTGACATTTCTATTTTGCATGTAAATGTTGGATGGGAGTATTTAGTTCTTGTTGTTAGTCGACATGAGAGAAGTTATGTTTCGTAAAGTAGTGTTGGCAAGACGCGCACCGATTCTGTGTCGCATCTCATTGACCCACATCCGCGGTTAATCAAACTGCGTCACGACGCGCGCTCGCCGCTGGAAGTCGCTGGCTGTTATTACATGAACTGTTTTTAGTGTTGCAGACATGGTAGTTTTGCATACTTTTTCTTTCTTTTTCTGTTTTTCTGAATGTAATTTTGTTGGAGTTTTTCATTGCATCTCTAAAGAGTTGGGGAATGGGGGGGGGGGGGGGGGAGGAGGGGGGACTCCCTCCCGCCACAGTGGAAACCGGACCGCACCTACCTCATTTTCAACGCAAACAACTTTCACTTGCGAAAAATACGGGGAATTACAATAGTGATGTTAAAAAAAATTGAATGAATAAATTTTAGAAAATTAAAATGCAACAGATCTTTAATTGTATGACATTTACAACTTTTTCAAAGCGTTTAATTGACTGACAGGTAAAAAGAGTGGTTTTGTGAACCTTTTCGATATTCTGCACCGTAGGTGTTCAATAACTGCGCAACTCTCTGCAACTCCGCCTCGGGCCCCCTCTGGATGTCTGAAACAGCGTGTTGAGGCTGCTCTTTGGCTGATATGATAGATTATTGGTATTTCTGAGCTGCCATCCATATTATTTTGTGAAATTTCTTTGCAAATCGGAGAGTTGCACTTGGCACGTAGCATTCCTCCGAGAATCACCCAATTCAAGGCAATTACACTGACTCTTATGTAGATGCCTTGAAATCCCCTGGGGGTATTTTGAAGAAAGAATGCAAATATATGCAGATCAAGGCGTTTGCTGTTGATTTAACTAAAGTAAACTTGAGTCAGTTTTCAATGGAGATGAGGAATTAAACATTTGAAGCTAGAAATTGTGACAAATCACATGCTTCTTGTTTATTATTACCATGCTAATTCCAAATAATTAAATTTTTAAAAAAAAAATTTAAAAAAAAAAAACCTACTCCAAATACTATAGAATAACTATGTATTAGTCACAAAAGAGAAATTATAATGTTGCTTTTTAAAAATTATTAGTCATAATGTATAACTGGCATTGTGCGGGGCTGCTTTGTGCAAGATTGACCTCTGTTGAAGCAAAGCTGCAGAAACCTCTGTCTGAACATGCTCAGTTTTGTGTTTCTTTTTTAGTCACTGTGTTATTGAGAAGATTCTGAATATTTTTTATTGATTGTCAGCTCAAGGTGCTCCACAGGAGTCTGAGCACTGAGCCAGCTTTTTTGTTTTATTTCTACATGTTTCCCGAGTTTCTTTGAGTCACTGGATCGAATGCAGCTGCTCCAACAGATGGCTGCAAAGCAGATTATGTTCTCCTCCACTGACTTGGAAGCCATGAGCATCTTGATGCAAATACTGAAGGTCTTAAATTTTAAAAAGTAGAGTCTGCCCTGTACCGCTTTGTGGACAATCTCTCTGTTGGATTTTCTAGTTTAGTTTGTTGTTCAGGTGAACTCCCAGGTATCTTTGGTCTTTCACGAGCTCCACCTTTCCTCCTAGGATGGGAGTAGTGCTTTGCTTATTTTTTACTTAGTCTAAAATCTACAGTAATCTCCTTTGTCATGTTTGCATTCAAGATGAGACGATTGTCCCAACACCATGCCACGGTGCCGACAGTCAGTCCCTTTGCTTCAGCCTTTTGTTTATCACTGACACACCTCACAACTGCTGAGTCACCTGACTATTTCTGCATATGACAGGACTCTCAGTTCTGTTGAAGCGCAAGATGACACAGCAGAATTGTCATCTAGAATAATATGCTGTTTCTATTTCTAAACTTACGTAGAATCACAAAGACCACCGTTGGCTCATGTTTGATGGGTCACTGCCAGAACACAGCCAAGTGGTCACCACGGGTCAGTGGGGGATGGGATTGTGATACACCTTCATGTAATATATTACCTGACAGTACAAGGAGTTAATTAGAAATGTGAACTGGAAAGTCAAGGTAGAACTCCATCTGGGAATTCAGCATCGTTCCTCTAATTAACTGAGACAGATGGGGAATGCAGGGTTCATTTCTCACTAGAAGGCTTAATGGACTTCTTCTCCTTTTGACCTTTTCTTTTAACCTTTGACTGGCAAGCACCAGAGCAGGTGGAGAATCAGACTCATTTACACGCAGCAGCCAGTCAGCATTGTCAGAGATTTATTTGGTGTCAGTTTACATACCTGTTGCTGCAGTAATTATTTAGCGGTTTTGCCCACATGTGTATTTGATCATACAGGGGCAACCAGATGCTGCTTGGGTGTGTGTGGTTTTAGCATTTATTAGCTCATATATATGTGTGTGTGTGTGTGTAGTAAAAGTAAAAGCCTGTAAAAATCCGGATCACACTTTGTTGAAACACGACAGGCCTAACAAAAGGAACCAACTCTGCGCCTTTCTTTTCTCATGTTGATCCTGCTCTTCCACAGGGACATGGAGATGGCTTCTACATCAGCAGCAACAGGAGAACCAGCAATGACATCTGAGTCAGAGCTCTCGTGCCTGGGAGGCATTGAAGCTTTAAAGTTGAAGGTGGGGCCGGTGCGAAGGATTCTCTTCGGGCCTGTTGACCACCAGGAGCTGCAACAGGACTTCCAGCGGCTGCTCTGCATGAACGTGGAGGTGGCGAACAAGCGCTGGAACTTTGACTTCCAGGGCGACATGCCAGGACAGGGTTCCAGCATTGAATGGGTGGAGCTCAGGTGCCAGGATGTGCCACCGTTTTACCGCAGCTGCAAGGTGCAACCAGCGAGGCGGCCTGGAGCTGGGCTGACAAAGGACTCCAGGAGAACATCGACTTCATCGGGCGAGGGCTCCCCCATGTCCAGCAGCTCATCTGGATCTGGAGATGAATACCTGGAAGTCACAACCAGGGGTTGCTACCGGCTTCAGCGGCTGGGGAAGCGCAAGCAATCTGCCATAACAGGTGAAGCTTATCAAATATGACTTATTACATGTAATACATCATGCTGTTTATATAGAGGCACTGGTACCTGTGCAAAGAGCAGAGCTACTCCTCACATAAACAATGTGTTATCATGTGCTTTTCTCAAGGTAAACATTTGTCTTGGCTTTCTTGCTACATCTTCACAGAGTATACTGATTTTCATGGCTCCCTTTCCCTCCTCAGATTTCTTCAAGGTGAAGAAGAGGAAGCTTCTGCACTACAAAGCATCTTTTGTCCAGTAGAGAAATACAACAGGATACCTTGGAAGACCCCTGAATGGTCGGCGTCCCGCCACTCTTCACCTCTCACAGATCAGATGTATATATGTAGCAATTTGTAAGTGACTGCCCACAAACCAATACATGCTTGGGGTTTAAAGTGTCACCCTCCACATGCCTCTAATTCCTCAGCACGAAGAAGCTAATTTTTTCACTAATTAATCAAGCTACCACCCCAGAAATATTTGTGTATAAATATTGTGTATACTGTACATTCTATATACGGTTTTACTCAGCTTTTGAATATACTGTGAAGTCATTTTCAATGCACTCTTTCGGGATACTAGAACAGAAATAGGTCTCTAGTTCCAAGAGGTTAATTTTCTTTATGGATGGCGTTTGACCTCAGTCCCTGACCCTTTTGTCTCCCTGTTGCTCAAAGTCATTGGAGCTTTTGAACTCACATCGCCTTTAGTTTCACCCCCAAGACTCCGAATGCTTGGATTGGGTGAGGGGTCAAAATTTCACCTGGGGTTCAAAATGTGGCGGCACGACTATCGTTACCTCCCGGTTAAAAGGTTAGACGTGGAGGTTGGACTCTTGAGAATTAAGAGTTAAATTCTGGGGGGAAAAAAATATTATGATTCCTATTTATTTATCTTCCATGATATTAGATTGTGGTGAAGATGAAAAAGAGTAAGATGATAGACATGTAATGTTTAAAACGAGGTAAAAGTGCCATCGGCCCTAAATTTGGCCTTTGATTGTCATGGCTCATGTACACGCCAAAGTTTCTACTTTGAAGTGTAAACACCATTATATCATAGCAAATAATATATAAATGAAAAACTATAGTATATATCTTTTTTTTTTTTGCTTTGAATTATTTGCAGAACTGGGTTATAAAAATCTTTTTTTTTTGGTAACAGAGCGAAATGTATATGTAGTGGTGTGTTTAAGTCAGCTTTATGCTTTTTTAAAATGTAGCATTTCTCACTTGCCTTCATGCGATGTCCATCTTGTAGGTCTCAAATATGCCTCGTTTACTCCATGAAGGGAATTTTGTTTTTTACCATAGTGTTGCAGCTCAGATGGAGCACACGTTTTGGTTTTTCCTTCCCGTCAAGTACGTTTTTATAAGTGTGGTGGTGTCGCATTGCAGCTTTATACGTGTTTGTATTGTGTGTACATATGCACGTGTGAGTGTTGTTGAGTTTGTTGAGCGTTTTCATCAGTTGTAAATGTTGGGGCAGCTGAGGCAGTTCTACTAAAGCAATTACTTGGTTATTAAGTCAAAATAACATGCTTTTTGTTTGAATTAGTATTTTGGGGGGGGTCACAGAAATTTTAAAGATTCATTTAAATTTGCTTTGTTTTTGTGATTCATCTGCACAATCCCCATTTTTTCCGTTAATTTCTTTATACTTTTATTTTTTGCAGCAGTAAATTGTATGGATTCCTCCAATTGTACTACCTCATGAACTTACAGTAACACAAGTAAACATACAAATGAAAAAAAGAATGAAATGCCGCTCAGGTTGTTTTTACAAGCAGGAAATCAAGACAGACAGACTCTGTTGTGGTAAAATATCAGGTAGTGTGTCAGAGCAGGGCCTCTGTTCACACAGAGGAAACACTGATCCCCTGAGAGGTTTCGGGTGGGTGGGTTTGATCTGCAGACGACTTTTGTTGTCTGTTATTCTTATTGCTTCACTTTGACAGCTTCAGAGCAGAGAGACAGTGTTGGGGGTAAGGACAAGAAACTAACATTAAAAAAAAACTTCATCTAAGCCCACTTTTCTCAATGAAGAGATGTTTCCAGCTGGACCAGTTGTCTTTAAGTTAGACATGTTTTTGTGTGGCAACCTTTGAGTTTTTGTCTCTCTTTACAAGTCGGCTGCCTTGCTGTCTGCAGAAAGGGCATGAAAGTCGTCACATAATCACATAGGGTTTGATTATATTAGACACAACAGAAATGGCTTTTAAAATACAAATAGTCTAGATTACTTGCTTACTTACCTACTGTGTGTGTGTGTGTGTGTGTTTGTGTGTGCTTTAAAACTTTCTTTGTATATTAACTTATTCTCAGTTTTTGCCTTGTTTTGTAGGAAAATAATTATAAATTTCCTTTATTCCACGATAATAAATTGTATTATCTCTGAAACCATATCTTTGCACTACTGGAAACCTTATTTCTGAGATATTTTGTATGGTAATCAAAGAAAAAAAAACATTTAAAATTTTTTTTTAAGTAGTTTTTCGTCTGTTGATTCTTCATTTCACTATTTTATGTGGTATCCCACATTTGCATATTCATATCTTTTAAATTGCAACCTCATTGGTCTTTTTCAACTTCTAAACTGAGAAGTCTATTTTTAACAGAAAAAAACCTTGATCTCACTATGCTCAAGCAACACTTGCCAATTCACCTCTTGCAGCTACATGTGTGGAGTTTTTTCACTTTGTATATGCATGATAATATGACAATACCTGTATACTATTTGTAATAATGTAATGATAATTTAATACTGATTTATCATTGCAACATGTCCAAAGTGTAACAGCTGTATGAGTTCACAGTCTTTCTGACAGTAATATTTGTATAGAAAATGTTACGAGACTCTATTGTTGAGTTGTTGGTGCACTGTTGCCTTTTATAATGATGATTTTATATAGCGTGTTAAAACAAATAAAACATTTACAGATGATAATGAAGTATTTGTCTTGAGTTCTTTTTCCTTCATTTGTTGTGAACTGTCGCATGTAATAACTGAAGCGATCCCAAGTCAGTTTTAATTTTAAAAAGGTGTTTTTAAAAAAAAATAAATAAATAAAAAAAATAAAATAAAAAAATAATATATATATATATATATATATATATATATATATATATATATATATATATATATATATATATATATATATATATATATATATATATATATGTCTACACACACATATACATATATATGTAAAACTGCTATATGTAAATTTGCCATCCTGGTAGTTTGGTCCACTGATGAAGGGAGAGAAAAAACATTCTGGTGTTGGTTTTGGCAACAGACAACCAAGCAGTGGACATGGGACCGCTGTTTCCATGTCTTCTCACAGCTTGTTGATAACTGCGACTGAGGCAGGCCCAGCAGATGTCCGGTCAAAGCCAATACACACGTTTTAACTTGAAAAAGGGCAATGTCCTGGTGATGACTCCTTTAAATCAGATTTCATGTATAGGCGCATGAAAAAACTAGATGTTTTTAACCTTGATTTAAAAGTGTCTACATGTGCAAGTTTAATCTGCACTGGTAGTTTGTTCCACTTGTTTGCAGCAAACAGGAAATTCAAATAAAATTAAAAAAAAAAAAATGCTGTGACTGGAAAAGCGTTGGCGTGTAGACTGTTACCTGTTGCATAAATAAATAAAATGTCTTCTAATTTTGACCTTAAAATTTAGTTCAAATAACACATTCCTTCTTACCCGAGTGTATCAATGATGCTCTGCAGAAAAATACACAGCTTTAAAATGTCACTATGATTCCATGCTCTAGCTCTGTATTATACATAATTTACCCACAATACATTGTGTATCACCTCCCAGGATGGGCTAAAAGTTGGACTTTTACACACGTATATTCTGGGTTTAAAGTAAGTCTCTAAAAATGTTGTTGTCAATCAAGATTGTGCCTCCACTCTTTCATACCATAATCTGTGCAAATAGTTTGTCATATTACACAGTCATACACTAATGAAGCCTCAGCAGCTGTTTGGTTAGCTCCCTGACCTGTATTTACAGCAGCTTCCATGTATTTACAGCAGCTTCTTGTTCCATGTCAAACTCCTAATCCTCTTGTTGTCTACAGTACTAAGCATGTTTTGGTGTGCCCCCCTCCCCTTCTCGTCCTTAATCCTGTGCTGTATATAATGTTTGGATATGCAGTCATCAAGCCCATTGTTTCCTCTCCAGGGTCAGTGCCTGTTGAATATATTATCAAGCTTGTGAAAACAACAGTCACACACAGTACAGTGTGACTTGGGTCAGACGACTGGGAACTGTCATGGTGGATATTGGGTTTAGAAAAGAAGATGCTGTTGTTGTTGTGTCTGAGGTCATTGCAAGGTTTTTTTCTGCTTTAGACCCCAATGTAATCTTTCCCCAACCTTAATCAAGGCCTACCACTCCCTAAGAAAAGACATAGTTTAATTTAGTTAATATCCATAAGATAAAGTCATTATGTGAATGACTGATAGTAATGATACTGATAGTACTGCAGTATCTGTCTCTTATTGTGATGTGGTGAGATTAAAAAACTGTTTGGTTTCACTTTGGATGAGACTTTCAAAAATCAATAGATCTGAGCTCATTCGTCCCACAACAACCAGATAATTTGATGCTGAAGACACTCCAGCAAAACCCCAAGGGAAGTTAACGCACATGCTGTATGTTTATTTTCTCTATGGAGGAAGTTTCTCTGCCGAAGAGGAAGCTGTGATAAAGTGGAGAGAAAAAATGTAAAGAAGCAGAGGAGAAGAAGTTGTTGGCTCACAGGTGCATGCCGGGGATTTCAGTGTCCTCCTGCCCATCAATAGCAGAGGCAAATGTTGGAAAGAGTCCCTACAGACACGAGGTTGTTTACTCCCAACATTATTTCCTGACTTACCACAACAAATGCAACACACTCAAAAACAGAGGTACCAGCTTGTACCTAAAAAGGTACAAATGCTTGTCGCTGGGGGTACCCTTCATTTCTGGTCTATTTTTGCACCTTTTCAAGTTCAACCTTACCCTATCAAGTTATATTTTTTATGTTTTTCACAGCATTAGACCTGGTCCATGCCACTTAGCAATATTATCTTATCTATAATCTAGAAATACTCTTCAAAAACTCAAAATACTGACGTTGTGGGCTACAGCAAGTGCTGTGCGTCTAAACCGGTCTTAACAATACATTTCTTTTGAGGCGACTTTTTAAATTTTTTAAAATAAAATCATCAAATATCAGTTGTAATATGTGGTGAAGTCGTAGGGGGGTATACTGATTGCTGAAGAAAAGCTGGTAAAAGTCCCAGTATGCACCATTCGCTGTAAAAAAATAGTACCAGTACGCAAAAGGATAGAATCTAAAAGTGCCGGTACTGTGTACCGTTGCATACCGGCCCACTTAAACCACTGCTACTAACAATAGTTTTTGTCACGACAAACATTTTTCAATGCTGCAGGTACCCTTATGGTTAAAATGGTACAAATTTGTACTTAATGTCACTTCGAACCCTTTTTCATAATCTGAAGGTGTGCTTCTGGTCTCTTAAAGACCAGAATTGTACTTTTGAGAGAACATTTCTTTAAAATGTACCTATAGGTACAGAACTGTCCTTATCTTGTACCTCTATTTTTGAGAGTGAACAATGGAGAAATTGCTGCATGAGAAATGGTGAAATGGTATTTGTACACCAGTGTGTGTGAAAGGCACAGTCTTGTGAGAACGGTGGGAACAGGACTGACTTCAAATGATGAGCGCAGTTGTGAATGTATACGGTGGGCAAAATGTTCTTGCAGAGGCGTCCTGTGCAGTGATGACTCCATTGCAGGCAACTACTTCAAAATGATGTACATATTCACTATCTTTTTCTTTTTGGGGTGTTATTTCTAACCAGTGTTTGTCCACACACTGTAATTAAAATGGTGTCACAAAATGTGGCAGCTGTCATAGAAGTGGATCTACAGCAAATAAGCAGCTTATTCTATTATAGAACAAAAAAAGAACAGTTATCTCATTAAAGCGATTAAACGCCAACAGAAACTCATTTCTTAATAAGTAGCTCATACATTTTTCAGTCATTGACCTTTCATCTTGTTACATGCTGCACCTTTAAGAGATGCATGTGCCAGTACTGCTGATTTATATTTAGAAACTGACTAAATCAGTTCTCGCCTCAGGGCAACTCATTCAGACTTAAAAGTTTCCATGCAAACATGAAGAATTGTTATTAAAATGTTAAAAGTGGGAGTTTAATCTGCTGAAACCAGCTCGTTTTAATGTGGGACAATGAGTTCATTTATAAAATGGCCAGGTTCAAACTAACTGGTTCTGGGATGCTTGTCTGCTTGCAGCCAAGCGGATAAAATATTTTAAAGCCGTTCATTTGAGATCATTTTTGACATGTTTTCACCTGCAAATCAGTTTCTCATAGAAGCTGCATATGAAAGTGGGAGGGGTTTCATGGGAAAGTTCGCCCAGCTGTGGAGGCCACAGGTGGGGTTGTGGAGGAAGGTGGAGGAGTGGGCCACTTTGGTTTTATTTGTGTGTGAGACTTTGCTCTGGATCTGGAGAAATTCATGGGCACAGAAGGGGAGAAGCAGCAACCTGGCAGCTGGTTATTATCAGTGGGATTCTCTGAGGGATTTCAAGGCTGGATGGGTTAAATATGAAACTGTTTGTTTTGGAAGTGGGGGTGGTGGTGTTAGTGGTGGTGGTGGTAGGGGGGGCCTTAGTTTGGGAGCAGACTTCTTAGTTTTTCTGAGTAGTCGTGGCCTGCGTGTGCCTGCTTCGTGCATGTGGCATGAGAACACGGTGTCCTCAAAGCTGATATCATCAGGCTCACTGGAATATTGTTTTTGCAGAGTGCGACTGTGGGCGTGGGGCGAGGAGAGGCAAAGAGGAGGAGGAGAATGAGGAGGGGGGCTTGGGGAGGGGAAAGGCGGGGCGAGGCCACTGTAAATCGATCCTTTGTTTTTTCGTGGCTGTGTGTGTGTCTGTGAGCCACTTGTTTTGGTTTTGGAGAAAGTTTCAGTGTCAAAATGTGAGAAAAAAAATGAGACTTCATGGGAAAATTTAGTAAAACCAGTTAATTCAGCATGAATGAATAAAAAAAATAGATGTTTTCAGTCTCGTCTTTCTAAATGCTAATTATAAAGAGTTAAATGAAAACAGCAGAATGGAACCAACAAAATGATTGTTTCGGCCATTTTGTCCTTTCCTGAACAGCTGAGTTGAAAAGGTTGTGCACTCCAGCTGATGTGGTTTTCCCTTATCTCCATCAGGGGAACATCTGGTTTCCATCTGCATGTGCTCTTTTGGGCTGTGCATGAGCGTGACAGAATGTGAGGGAGACTAAGAGGAGGAGAGGGCAAGGACAGTGTGTTTGCAAGTTTGAATGAGTGTGTGTGACTGGTTGACTGAGTGGACAAATGAATGACAAATGACTGTGCTGAAAAGAGAGAGTATTATGTGATCATATTACCCGGACTTCAACCAGAAATCTTCAAATGTTGATGTTTTACTGTGCTTGTTAACTCAAAAGTTTAGATGCATCATTCTGGTTTAACACCAGGGTTCATCTGAGAGGAAATCTGCACGTATTAGTTTTTATGGAGTCTTTCTGAAACTTCTCAGCTTCAGGTTTTTGTTTTTTCTTTATTCCTTTTTTGGATAATATATCTGTTTAAAGTGCAGAGAATCGAATTGAAAGCTAATTATGTGTCCATCTTCTTAAATGATCATCAGCACAGAACCCAGATCCAGATGTTGATACATCTCTTTGAAAATAACTGGAAGGTGAGACAAACATGGCCGAGGAGCCTAGAGGAGAAGGAGGAGGCCTCTGACTGTGGAGCGTAGTTCATATTCGGACCTACCTTCTTGGGGCCGCATGGTATCAGTGGTAACTGGGCCAGCTGGCCTGAGGTGCAGCTTTGAAACGGTAACTGAAAGCAAAGGACCTCTTGCTGTATTGACTGCGGACTGACGAAAGACTGAAATAAAAACTGGTCATCGAGAGAAAGTAAAAAAAACCATAAGACCAACTTTTTATGTCCAAAAAATATTTATATACTAGTCAGAAATCATTCCTAATAGCTTTGACATTTAATGATTTTCCTTCAGTGCGTTTTATATTGTGCATGGTAACCTGAATGAAAACTTACACCAGAAAAGTTTACTGCTTTTTTTAAGAAGTCATTTTATTTAAAATATTATGGTAGGGATGGTTTATGACTGTTTATTCGCTTAACATGATCAATTTTTTTCATTATCTAAAAATTCAGGACCACCTTTTTCTGATTTTTTTTTCCTATTTTTTTTTTTATAATGTCACAAATATTTTCAGCGGTCTGGACTACAGGTAAACCAATTTAACCCTGAGAATGACTTAATGTGCTTTGGCATCTTTTTCAAACTTAAATAAACAAAACCTTTCCGGTAAAAGCATCACAATGGGTGGCAGCATTTGGTGTTTGGCATTTATGGTGCATTCAAAGCCAAAAGAACATGACTGCCGATGACCACCCTCATTGAGCCAAGTTCTTCCAGAGGGGTTTCCTTCCTGTTACAAGGAATTTTTTTTTTTGCTTTCCACTGTTGTGTCACAAATGCATAGGGATTGGATTGGAGTCATGATTTGATGCAATCTTTTGGTTTTCCTGAACAATTCATTAAGAATTGGCTCAAAATTATGTGTCTCTCAAAGTCCCTTGTTGTGACGTAGACCTATGAAAATGAAGCTGAAATTATTGAATATATTATGGCATAGTGCCTATTGCAATAACCCAAAGGTTTTTGCTATTTTGAGCAGATCAATTCCACGTGTGGTTCAGTACATTGGAACACCAATATCTGCCAACCAATTTACCCATTCATGCAAACAAGTGTATTTTTTACACTGTTTACATAAAGTGTTTGGTTTTGATATGTACAGTGACCATGAGCTGGGCCAGAAATCCCTTAAGAAACATTTAATAATTAAAATAATAATGACAAAATGTCAACCTTGCTTAGAACACTGCTTTCTTTTTGACTACCTGCTGCCCCTTTGACCTTATTAGCTGTGAGAAGTCTTTCCCTCCTACAACCTCTTTTTCTTTTTGGTTAACGTGTCACTAACCTCAAAACAATTCAAGTTTCAATAGTCAGAAATAACTCTTTGGTGTCTGAGAAGTGTTTAGTTATGATGTTTAGGGTTTTACTGAGTGACTCCTGATGAATCAGTTGAAGTTAAATGTTTGGATTTGTTGCTGTTTGTTAGTGGAAAGTCTTGAATATAGCATCCATCAAGCTTGCAATGCCCAGCATTTATTTATCTGGGTCAGGACCACTGCTGTAGTCTTTTTAAAAGAAAACTCAACAAGGTTAAGACGGCTGACTTTATATCAAAAAACACACCTGCCTCTACAGATGAAGAGAAACACAGTTTTATAATCCCTGGTTGAAGTGAGTGTGTGTTGATATGTATATGTGTTAAAAATCTGGTAAGATTTCACAGAGATATGATCTGGAACTGTGAGCCTGGAGTGGCTTGGGTTTGGGAATAATGTCGTTATTCTGCTCGACTGTGACACTTCATCTCTGCTTTGCAACACCAAATGAAGAACTGCTGTCCATGCACCGCTTCAGCTGCTGCCTCACTTGAGTGTGTGTGCTCATTAAAGCATACTGTATATGTGTGTCTGTGTGAAGGTGTAGGGGAGTGAGACAGGAAGCAACTAGGGGCCCACCTCTAGCTGCAAAGTAGTAGCAGTGACTAACAAGATTCACTTCATGAGAAAAACATTTTGTGTGTATGTGTGTGGGTACGTGTGTGTTGTAAATCCTGATGATATGTATCAGATATGTAGTTTGTGTGAATACGTTTTCACTGTATGTTTGATATGGTGGTAACTTCCCTTTTTTTTGGGGGGGGGGGGGGGAGCACAGTAAAAACTGCATAAATTGAATTGTTTAAATATTTCATTTTGACAACAGAAAGACTGAGTGACACTGTTTTCAGCAGGTTGGCAATGAAATATGTTTAGATAATAAAAATAAGCTTCTAAACATTTAAAAGCCTTTGTTGAAATATGTTTTCCTCTCAGAAAAACAACAAATTTGTTATGATATTATGAGCTCACAAAACTTCAGGCTTTGTGTTGGTGAGAATCACATGTTTTATGATGTAACATGGAGTCATGAATGTCCCTGAAGGCTAAGGATACTGAAACACACAACTACTCTGCAATGGTTTAACTCTCTGTTTTGATCAGATATGAGTGCTAACTTAAGGCCTTTTGGGTGTCTAGTCTCAGCTTGTGACCAGTGACATGAATACAATATTTATAACTCCTTATCATAAACTATGTGTCGGAGTGATTTATCTGGTCGGTATGGTGCCAAACAAGTCAAAGAGTTGTATCACTTTTACATGTCATGATAAAGTGGGTTTTTCACTTTCCCTTGTGGAAGAAAACATGAAGGAATGCCAGAACATATGGAGCAGAAAGGCTGAAAATAGATGGCATACTTTTAGGGAATTGGACTGGTTCCTCTTTATGTTGCGCCATCTGGTGCTTTGCAGAAGTTAGAACATAATACTCCTTTGCTGCAAATTTACAAAATGTCACCTATGAATGAAGTTTTTACTCCACCAAGTTATGCAGACCTATAGCCTCCTCTGCTGGTGATCAACCAGGGCTGCAGCTTTGAATAGTTCCGTATGCGTGTCATTTGTTCCACTTTTTTCATGACAGTAGTTTTACAAATGGAAAATATTAATTCACGATGTGGTTCTTTCATTTTATTTAAAACTGGTTTGCAAATACTATTGCACTAGAAGTGTAAGATTCTCATTATCTTGAACGTTAAACCATCTGTGCCTTAATTCTAAAAGGGGTCAGAAATTTTCCTCAGAGGTTTTGCTCCATATTAACACGATGACATCATCTTGTTGAGGCAGATGAGTCAGCTGCTCATCCATGATATCTATCTCCGTTCCACCACATCTGAAAAGTTATTTGATGCATTTGGATCTGGTGATGTAGAGGTCAGTGGAGTACAGTGAACTTATTTTCATGCTCAAGAAAACATTGACATGGAGCATTATCCTGTTGAAAGTAAATAAAATATCCCCCACTTCATGACACCATGAGCAGCAACTTGAACCATTGATAAAAGGCTTGATGAACCCTTTCATGACTGCTTTCATGTTGTTTCCATCAAATTCTGATTCTACCATCTGAATTTTGTAACTGAACCTGTCAGACCAAGCAATGCCTCCGTTTCCTGTTCTGAGCTGACAGGCGTGATCTTCTGTTGCTGTAGCTCCTCTGCATCAAGGTTGGACATGTTGTGCTTTCCAAGATGGTTTTCTGCATGCCTCTATTGTAACCTGTACTTATTTAGGTAACTGTTGCGTTTTTATCTGCAACCAGTTTGTCCATGTTCCCATTACCTCGTATATCAACAAGTTAACAACCTCTTACTGGATAGTTCCTCTTTTTTGGATCAATCTCTCAATGATTGTGCATCAAAATCCCAATTGATCATTCAGCGGTGTCGGAAATGCTCAGATCAGCACGTTTGGTTGCCATGCTATGTTTAAAGTCAATAAAACCATCTGTCTTCCTCATTCTGATGCTCACTTTGAACCTCAGAAAGTAATTCTGTCCATGTGTATTGACTAAATGTGTTGAGTTGCTGCCATGTGATTGGCTGCTTGAGCAGATGTACCTAATTAAGTTGATGGTGACTGTATATTTTTATGTCTACATGTTAGCTGGTGAAATAACAAAATCTCAACTGATGTTGCATTTACATTATTATATTACTGAAGTAATTTCAATTTCTTTTCCACAGTGGTATTGATCCCACTTACATGGGTCTAATCGTTTCCTGCTTATTGAAGATCAGATGTTCCCAAACTGCACAGGATGAGATTGGTAGATAAAAATGTCAAACTATACGTGAAGAAATAAACATTTTATACATCTACTTGATAAAAAGACACTTATTTCCTTTTTACTATATTCATCATCCTAACTGCTTAGTCCAATAAAGGGTCTCAGGGAAGCTGGTGCCTAACCCAGTAGTTTTTGGGCAAAAGGCGGGGTACATCCTGGACCTCTCGCTAGTCCATTGCAGCTTTTTATAATATTACTATATTTTATTGGGTTATTATCTTTAATATTTTACATTATATTATATATGTTTTCTGAACTGAAATGTTTTTCCACCATGAACACCAAATGGAGGAGACTTGGATGAGTTGTCACAACGAAACCAGGCAATCATGATGCTAAAAGTTTATTTTGGGTCAAACAAGGGACAGTTCTAATCAGGACTCCTTTTAGAGGCTTGGTGGTACAACATTCAGATGGACAGTTAGCCCTGCAGAGTATCTGTGTGCTCGTTTCAATTCAATGTTTAACCTGCAGCATTTTTGTCTGATAAATAAGAAATATGAAATTATTTACATTTTATAGCCTGCAACTCAGTGTATTTTAACACTAAGTGACATCCTTTGATACAAATATTATCAGAAGTTTCTGATTCCCTGGTTACCAGGGTAACGGGTTACCACCTCCTTACATTCAATCCTGATCTCTCAGATCCCAAATGTAAAGTGACCTTAAGTGTGAAAGGTGTATTTGTTTTAACTTTTAGAGCAACAATTTGTGATAGCCCATCTTTATGTACGGTTATGTTTATAACTTGGTACTACACACATTTATATTAAGTCTAGATCTTTCTTTGAGTATATATACACAATATGAAGTACACGTCCCTGTACTACAGGTGTCAGAGCTTGGTCCGCATTGCGGGTAGTAAGTCGGATTCGTTTCCGGTGAGGGTTGGACTCCACCAAGGCTGTCCTTTATCACCGATTCTGTTCATAACTTATATGGACAGGATTTCTAGGCGCAGCCCAGGTGTTGAGGGGATCCGGCTCGGCGGCCTCAGGATTGGGTCCCTGCTTTTTGCAGATGACGTGGTCCTGTTGGCTCCATCTGGTCGTGATCTCCAGCTCTCACTTGAGCGATTCGCTGCCGAGTGTGAAGCGGCTGGGATGAGAATCAGCACCTCCAAATCTGAGACCATGGTCCTCAGCCGGAATAGGGTGGTTTGCCCTCTCCGGGTCGGGAGTCAGGTCTTGCCTCAAGTGGAGGAGTTTAAATATCTCTGGGTCTTGTTCACGAGTGAGGGAAGGATGGAGCGTGAGATCGACAGATGGATCGTTGCGGCGTCTGCAGTAATGCGGGGTCTGCGCCGGTCTGTCGTGGTGAAGAAGGAGCTGAGTCAGAAGGCAAAGCTCTCGATTTACCAGTCGATCTACGTTCCTACCCTCACCTATGGTCATGAGCTGTGGGTCGTGACCGAAAGAACAAGATCTCGTATACAGGCGGCTGAAATGAGTTTCCTCCGCAGGGTGGCTGGGCTCTCCCTTAGAGATAGGGTGTGAAGCTCGGTCATCCGGGAGGGGCTCAGAGTAGAGCCGCTGCTCCTCCGCATCGAGAGGAACCAGTTGAGGTGGCTCGGGCATCTGGTCAGGATGCCTCCTGGACGCCTCCCTGGTGAGGTGTTCCAGGCACGTCCCTCTGGGAGGAGACCCCGGGGAAGACCCAGGACACGCTGGAGGGATTATATCTCGGCTGGCCTGGGAACGCTTCGGGATCCCCCCCGCAGAGTTGGCAAATGTGGCTGGGGAGAGGGAAGTCTGGGCTTCCCTGCTTAGGCTGCTGCCCCCGCGACCCGACCCCGGATAAGCGGCACGAAGACGAGACGAGAAGTACAAAAGTTGAAAATTACAGATGTAATTTTGTAGAAATGGATTTTTCTACAACTTTGTTGTGCGAAGATCCACAACGTGTATGACCCAAGCCGAATATGTAGTGTGTTACACAGCTCCCTGTGCTGGTGAGAAAGCAGGGTTGCAGCTGTAAAATATTGCTAAATTATGTGAATTCAAAAGTTTTTATGAGGTGTACAGTGAGTTAAAAATATCATTGGTGGGATCCATGGGAGGGCCCGTATTAACAGTTGCAAACAGGACAGTGTGCAACATGTGTGCTGTCTAGAGAAATAAGCGTAACCCCACCCTTTGTACAATCAAAACACGGTATACTGCATGCACAGCCTGCTGCGCCTCTCCACAGAGTATTACAACAGCTTAAAAAAAAAAAAAGGCTTGAACTAAAAGTGTACAAAATTGAAAGACTTGTCTACATCGCTGCAACAGAGGCCCAGTTGGGTTTTCTTAAAATAGGGTTTTTGTCTGTTTCTTCATGAACCAGAAATAAAAAGATGATGTAATCCTGTGGTATGCTGGTGCATTTGTGACTCTAGATCTGGTAACTCGCTAATCTGGGAAGGCATACACAGGATTTTTCCCATCCAGACAATGTTCCTCTTTGGGAAGGTCTTCTGTCTTTAAGCAAGACAATGTTAAATCACATACAGCACTTATTTGAACAGCATGACTGTCATAGAAGACTTTCTGGAGTGTACTGCCTGAGTTGCAGATGTCTTGCTGACTGTCTATTCCAATGAGGATGATGACTGAAAAGGAGCCTGCTCCAGCATTTAGTAGGCAAAAGGCAGGGCACACCTTTGAGATGTTGCCAGTCTATCATAGACCCATTAGGTGCGTCATAAAATGCAAATGCCACAAAGAAGACAAGTATTGTTTAAAAGCTAGAGTCCTATATCAGACAAAACTGAGACAACACATTATTTCTTGTGCATAGCTGTGTCATTGTCACAAATGATCAATGTTGCTCACTTTATATGCTTAGTCTATAGAAGAGAAGATGTAATATTTTCCCTTATATTTCCCACTACTCTAAAACCCTCCCAGTTGCTACCACACATCTCAAACAGCTTGCCAGCAAAACCCAAGTTCACCCTGAGGCGGTAATGAAAAGCATGTGTCATTGATTTTCTGTGCTGCCTTTGACCATCTGAACAGCTGGGTGCTGATAGTAATGATTTAATATCTCTGCACTAAGGCTGAAATCCCTCCAACTCTCATTCCTGCCCTCAAAACTCACAAGATGATGGCGCTTGTTCCTGTTGCCTGCTGTACTTTGTACTCCACGTCGCTTTGCTCGAGCAGGTTGTTTGATTGCTCTTTGCCAGGTTATGTCACATTCCAAGGAACATGTTGGAACAGAATTCTCACCTGAAGCAAAGAGGAAAATAATTGCATGCACTGTTTTCATTCTGCAGCATCAGTGCAGAACTGCCTTGTCTCTGATCCAGCTGAGAAATGACATGATTCTTAGAAAACTGTGCCAACCTCTGAACTGAGAAACGCTGTTATTGAGTTATTGAGACTCAAGCTTGTTTTTGGTGGATTGACGTGAACCAACTTTTCCCTCAGCGAGAACACGTATGAACACACAGAAGCTGGAAAGTGTGTGATCACACCTGTATCCTCTTCTGAAATCTCTCATCTACACGTTCTTTTTCACATTTCCTGCTGTTGTCTTTTCTCTTTTATTGGATCCATCACTGCCAGTCTGCTCATATCTCCACCCCACTGCCTTACTAGATGTCGATTAACCAGTCATGGCAGTAACATGTGGAATTTTTCATTACCTCGCCCTAGGGGCACCATGCTGCCTGTGCCTGTGTATCGTGCTGTTTTTTTCCCCCCACTCCTGTCTTCTCTCTCTCTCTCTCTCTCTCTCGCATACACTCACACACTCATTCTCTCTCTGTGCTATTATTCTGAGTCAGCCGGTGTTGAGCTGTGGTTTGTTGTTTTGTGGTCAAGCCAGCTGTATGGGGTAGTAGTAGCTGTCAGTTACTGATCTGCTCTCCATGGCCTGCCGTCCCTCCGGCTCTGGCTCCTACACTGTCGTTATTATCCCGCTCAAGACCACCCTCAACAGTCTGGACGCACTTCGCTTCTACCTATGGGTGAGGTGATATTTGTGCATCTTGTGTCTGTTTAAGTGTCACTAGGTTGCTGTATTTGCCTGAGGTAAATTTACAGGATTTTTTTTCTGCTCTTTCAGAATGAGGGTAGTGATTTTCACATACACACTAAGTTAGTTTCAAATTCACAAATGACGCTTCTGTAGCTTTTTTATTGATTTATGTACATTTCTGTGGCCACCATTTTTGTGATATGAACCAAAATGTCAACATAAATATTTTTATTTACCTCTTGTTTTCTAAGTTAAGTTCTGAGACATTTTGGGAAATATGTCCTTTAGTTCCCTCCATCTGTCGAAGGCAATGCTTGTTATTGTCTAATAACTACTTGTAACAGCTAAAGTTATATTAAAAAATCTGTATTAGGTACATTTTCAATGCATCAACATGTCCAAAACCTAATTGAGTCTCAGCACTGAAAGTACTGTTTGTTGTACTGCATGTTGTGTTTTAGCAAGACTTTCCAGATGACAAGTGGCGGTTGAACATCACTTGAGCTGCGTGCCTTTGTAGACAAAGGGTAATGACAGATGAAAACATGGCCTTGGTATTTATATATTTATTTATTTTCTTGTTTTACTTTTTAAAGTTAAGCTGCAATGTTTAGAAATAAAGACAATTGTAGCTCTAATATGCTATTCCAAAGAACAGATTGATGTTTTAAGTTTATACTCAAATAAATCTGTAATGTCCTGCATAAAGCTTCCTTTTTGTTACCTATTTATGCCTCTGTAGAATTTTGTTTACAAAGTGTTCAGTGGCAACTTGAAAAAGGGAGTTTTTTTTTCTCTCCAAATGATCCAAATGGAAAAGACAACACCTGTGGTTTGGATTAGTTGTTGAGCTTTCATCAGAACTATCAGAAGTCTATCCACTGATGGACAGGGAGTCAGTGTAAAGACCTCAGAACTGGACTGATATGGTCCACTTTCTTAGTCTTGGTGAGGACTTGAACAGCTTTCTGAATTAGCTGCCGTTGTATAACTGATTTTTTTGGAAACAAGTTTAGTCACTGTTACAGTAATCAAGGCGACTAAAGATGAAAGCATGAACTAGTTTTTCCCGATCCTGTTGTGACATCAGATCTTTTACCTTTGATATATCTTTAAGGTGATAGTGAGCTGACTTTGTTATTCCCTTATTGAGTTTTACAAAATTTAGATTTTGAGTCCATCATGACACAGATTTCTGGCCTAGTTGGTGGGCGTATAGAATGAACCTTTAATGGTTTGTCTTTGGCTCCAAAACACATCAGTTTATTTTGTAAATTATACGACTCATCAAGTCATTTAATAAAATCATGGTGCATTTTATGAATCTCTATCCTTGAAACTCATTAAAAAGCATATTTTTTGGGATTTAAGTTGACAGACATATCTAAAATTGGTTATAGGAAGTAGACACACACCAGGCAGATCTGACAAGCTAAGCACAGAATAAATATCCAGAAGCTGAAATTGTGTCTGTGGAAACAAGATATTTATTTTTACGTTAGCTAATAAAGTGCCGGACCTATAAATGTTCCTTTTATGTTGTTTTAATGCCATAAAATCCTTAAAATTTTCACCAAAAAAATTAATTTTATAGATAAAAGACAACAAATATTTTACAGGAGTGCTTTTATTGAACCCTTGCTGATGTAACAGACACCATTTTTGTGGTAGTATCATCTGTTACTGGAGTACAACATACCTTTAAAATAAACTGCATTCTGGGATAAATGTTGACTGAATATGTAGTTATGATTGGAGCCTGCAATAGTATACATCACTCAACTGTCTATGATCTTAATTTTCCAAAGGTATATAACATGTGGAGGTACTTAGAAAGTAGAGTGAGTAAAATACATCTTTATTTGTCATTTCCCACCAATAAGTACACTGGTACCTGTTACCAGTGTACTTATTGGTTACCTGTGTTTCAGTGTCTTAATCTATGTTACAAGACTTTCTTTAACTTTAACAGATAATGGCTGTAATTTTCCATTTTGAATTTCCCCTTCTGGGGTACATTTAATACAGAGCAAGAAATACAAACACTGCTTTTCCTCTGCCAGACATGGTCAATTTTAGTGCCATAATGAGACGCATTTTTCATACTAGCCACCAAGCTCATGTAGGTATTTAAGTTCTGTTTGAACAATAATGTTTAACACATTGTTAAAATTTCCAATTGCATGACTGTTTTCATGACAACTTACATCATGGGACTAGATGGACATTTTTCCTCCGTTTAAAGCAGATTGTACTTTTATTCAGAATTAAAGAAGAATTAAAACTCTCATGTAAACATGGAATAAATTTCAACTGTTGTAGTTTTACAGGTGCCCAACTCAACAGCAACAAATTGTTTAATTAACGTATAAGCTGAATGGAAATTTGTGTCCTGTAATGGACTGGCAACCTGTCAAGGCTGTACCCTGCCTCTCGCCCAATGCTTGCTGGGATAGGCTCCAGCTTCCCCGCGGCCCTTAATTGGAACAAGTGGTTAAGAAAATGAATGAATGGATGGTAATTTATGTCATTAATTGTAATGTGAATCAAGTAAATGAAAGTTCAATATGTTATAATGTATAAAATGAAATGTGGAATTTGACTAATTAATTTTTAGGGCAATGTAAAAAAAAAAAACCAAAAAAACCCAAAAAACAAACAAATAACACTTTTAGGACTTTATTTAGTGTATTTAAGGGTCATTTTAGAAAGATTTTGTGAAATGAATATTAATAACTTCATGGATGCTTATGTTGTTCAATGGTGTAATGGTATTTTTGCACCCTTGCTATCTTCAGTTTTTGTTTCCAGCATCGCTTCCATCTCAGTTATTTTTGAACCAGCGTGGCTAAAATCATCCCAGTGACACATACCCACATGGCAACTCTGATTCTCACAGCTTCCTGTTAGATGTTGCCAAGTTTCCAAATATTTTAAATCTATAATCATAAAACATGTTCTTGGCCCACAAGTGCAACTATACCTGTAATAAAATGATAATAGGTTGTTAAAAAAAATGTTATCTCCACAGTTTCTAATGTTATTATTCTCAGTCTCAGTCATAATGGCTTTTTAAGAAATACAATGATCTTTATAAAAAATAAAAAAAAAACTCCCAGGTGTTTGGAATGTTTTTGTGCTTGTTTCAGCCCATTTAAAGTGAATGCAGTCCAGCTGGGTGAATGGAACTAAATGCCTCCTGCTGTTCTGTAGTTTGTTTCTGTTGTAACACAATACCTTGGGGGCCACTGGAAGACAACAGCCAAGACTATGCTGATCACAGTAATCAAGCTTTTTCAGTCTCCACCCATGAGGTCATCAAGATACAAGTGTGAACCTGTATGCTCATCGTAGAACGGGCTATGAAATCAAAACAAATACAGCCTCAGGCCAGAACTTTAATCTGCTACCTCATCTTCCGCTTTTTGTTTCAGATTAAGCGCATGAAGGAACTAGAGGAAGAGAAGGATGCTCTGTGGTGTGGCCTGGAGATCCTGGAGAGGTCTCGGCTCTGGTACCTCCAGCGGCTTAAAGAGAACCGGATCCGGCAGGACACAGAGAGCAGGAATGGGTCTGGCATCTACCGCGAAGGTGCAGAGGAGGTACAGTGCAAAGCAAAGGCCCCAGAGAAACTGTTCCATGTATGATGTGTTTTAAGTATGATCAGCTGTTGCTTTACCACAAACTGTTATTTAAAAAAATCATAAAAACAATTGATGAGAAGGATGATGAATTGCAGAGCGCCCAAAAGTTGAAGACTCATGGTAATACACATCAATCAGTTAATACAAAATCTTTCCATGGAGACCCACTGTTTCAGAGTTACAGCTTTGCAAATTTAGCTGAGAGCATCAAAATTTTAACTGGTTTAAAAAGGAGATTTGTTTGTAAATAAATATTAGTAACACACAATAATAACTGTGCCACTTCATGTGTGTCAAAGTACCCTGACAGTAGTGTGTTTTTCTCTCCAGGCTCGTGCTTGCCTCCTCAGATCTCGTATTCAGCGGGTTAATGGTTCTCTTGGTTCTGTAATGAGTGAACCCAACGCCATGAGCAGCACTAATCCCTCTATTCCTGAGGCTGTGGCAGACAGTGACCTCCGCTGGCACAATACAGTACTAACTCAGGTAAAGAAAAGCTAATGTTTTAAAATAGTTAGTTATTTGTGTTTTAGTATAATTTAAAAGAAAAAAATAATTGTAAATGTTTTATGCAGGCTGTCTCAATAGGTTCATTTCTTGCTTAGTATCTGAAAACCTTTTCTTCTTCTGTTTTTCTTATGATAGGAGGTGAGTAACAAGAATCGCCAGATCTCCTTGTTAGAACTGGAAAAAGAAGCTCTTCTTGAACAGCTCGAGGAACTGCATTCATGTAGACTGCCGGCACATATGAGCACCTAAATTTAGATTTGCTGCACTTTTACCACGTTTAGTACAAACTTTTAACTGAATGTGACTGCTGATGGCATTTACTTTTCTGTAAATATGTATTTAAACAAATAAATTTCAGATAAATGGTGTATTTTTTTGCTTCTTTGTGTTATTCATGAGCTTTTAGAAAGCCTGACTGACAATTTTGTTAGTGCTGAGTCATTGACCGACATGACATTTTTTATACCTGAAATCATCATCTTGTATATAGATAGATAGATAGATAGATAGATAGATAGATAGATAGATAGATAGATAGATAGATAGATAGATAGATAGATAGATAGATAGATAGATAGATAGATAGATAGATAGGTAGTTTGGCTGCTAACTGCATCTCCTTGTCAAGCCTTGCCTCCCTGCCTCCACTTGCCGTCACTTGGGTTGTCCTCCCTCTCCAACCACATCTGAACGTGGTCAACCTGGTGTACACACACCTGCCCACAATCACCATCATCTCCTTTCAAACTAGCTCACTCCTCCACAGCAGTCATCCGTCTGTTGTCAATCTCCTGTTCAAACCTCCCGCCTTGGCCTTTTGACTAATAAAGAAACCTTTGGATCAGGCACGCCTTTTGCAGTGTGAGTCCTTCCTCGACACTTGTAACCCTAAATGCTCCTGAAGATCCTCAGAAAAATCTCTCCCAGTCATTACTGAATGTCAAGTGTAACCAGAAATGACTGGACCTCATCTGTTTGGGTTCCTCAACAGTTAAACTCTGTGATTTATCAGACAGTCTAGTCAATCTCTTTTAATCCTCTACTTTTTATGTGGTAGCCTATTTGTTATGAATACAACTGTTTTAGCCTGATTTTCTTTTAATTTTTTTAAATTTCTTTTACATTTTTCTCATTTTTAAATTTATTGTGCTATGATAATGTAAGACTGTAATTGTTCACTTAATAGGCAGTAAATACTCCAGAGAGATGACAAAACATTTGCAATGATAAATAACATCGGTACAGAAAATAAAATTAATTAAAAAATTTTTTTTTAGTATTTCCTTCAGAATCTCATTATTCTGGTCACCTCATGTCAGAGTTAAAGTTGTGTGTGTTGTCCTGCAAAAAAAGTGTGCATAAAAACAAAACAGGCGATCGTGTTATAAATCTAAATGTATTTATGTTGATCAAAGCACCAAAATGAAAAAAACAAAACAAAAAACAGCCTAATAGAAATAGCTGACTTTGACCAAATAATATGAACCTTATAGAGCAATGACATATTTGATACTTACAATTTCTGAGACATTTTGCATTATCATGGTAAAAACATTGCTCACAATGCAGTTCAACACAGTTGGATATTGCCCACTAATGGACACCAGGAAGCAGCAGAAATCACATGGTAATAAAAAAATTAATGTATTTATTTATTTAAAGGGCCAAATAAAGACCTCATATTGAAAACTATTTTTTTCCTGCCATGATTTCATGGGTTGAACCATAAATGATTAACTACAGTTTAAGGCAGCGTACTTATAATAATTACAGTATTGTTAATAATAATAAACATCCATTAATAAGGTGTTATGCAAAGCCACAACAGTCTTATTCAACATTAGAAATATATGGTATATGTTTTGTTTGTTTTTTTACTATATGACATGGGGATTTTAATAGAGGAGTTTTCTGGAAGTAATTATAACATCAAAGTAAGGCAACTCCACTTTTCAATGGGAAGCTCTTTATTTTCCTTCTTTTTTTTTTTTTTTATTTAACAGTGAATATTAATTTCAAACCTCAACTGGGCCATCTCAAAAAAGGAAAATATTATTTCCTTTCCTTCATTTTTTAATCCATCTCAATTAAAGCACAACTCAAGCTTCTTGTGAAGTATGTTGCAGGTCATGAATGTGCAATATATTTCAAGATTTGTAATGAGGTCAGTGGAAATAATGATGTTCTTTTTTGACAGATAATGTCAGGTCATTGCGATCACAATTTGGCACCCAAATCCCCTCTTTGCTAATATTTGTACATTGTTGAGAAGTTTAAATAAATCTTCATTTTAAAAAGATTAGAAAGGACTTGCATTTTTGTCCTTCTACATGAATATATGAAGCAATCCAAGGAATTAGAGTGTGTTCAGTTCAGTGTTAAAAGGGAAAGTGTCCAAGCCAAAGTCAGATACTTGTAACGATTACTAACAGATTTGTTTTCTGATCTCTTTTTGGAAGAAATACACACTGCGTTAGCTGGTTTGAGGACAAGTGGTACCATCTGAACTGTTATAAAATACAAGTCCAAGAGTCAGGCTTTGTGATGGCATATTTGTATTGGTGCAAACTCATTTGTACTGCTGTGATAGCAGTATTAATGCAGAGAGATTTATAAAGGAAAAAATGCTGCTTTCAAGACAACATCTTTCCCATCCATGCATTTTTCAACATGATAATGGAAAATCAAACATTGAACAAACTTTACTGAGCAAGAAAAGGAACTGATCTGCTTGCAGTTCCCTACTTCCTCCTGATAGATTATGTTTGATTATGTTGAAAGAACTTTTTGCAGTAAAAATGGAACAAAATAACATCTGTCCCAGGTGTAGCAGACTTAGAATGCAAAAAATGGATATATAGACAAATTAAATGTTTACTTTGTGTTCTCTATAATTCAATGTAATCATAACAACTGTTATGTTGATTTATTTTTATATTAGCCTTTTCCATTCTGTGCCAACTTTTTTCATTTAAGTTTGCAAAAACTGCAGATGGGCTGCACACTGGTGTTGTCAAGCCAGACTTTTATTATCTTTAAATATCATTCTAGTAGTTTTTTTTTTTTTTTTTTTTTTTTTATTTAGTTTTTTTTTTTGTCTTGTCCAGTGTATAAGAAGGCAAAATGGATTTTCTGGATACTGTGTTCTGCTGGGCAAATTATTTCGCAAGGGAAGCAACATGCTCCAGTGATATTCTGGATTTTTATTTTGCATAATTGTTTGTATTACAAAGTTTGTACTGCTGGACCGGAGGAGAGGACAGAAGAGGGACAGAAAGAGAATCGAAAAGAAGAGAAAACAGAAAACAACTTGTAGAGAGAAAATGGTAAATGGACTTGTACTTCTATAGTGCTTTTCTAGTCATACAGACCACTCAAAGCGCTTTACACTACTTGTCACATTCACCCATTCACACACACACACACATACATACATACCCCGATAGGCACATCGGGGGGCAGTTTGGGGTTCAGTTTCTTGCCCTAGGACACTTCGGCATTTCAGGGGAAGCCTGGAATCGATCCCCCAACTTACCAGTTGAAGGACAACTGCTCTTCTGCCTGAGATACAGCCGCCCAGAGAGAGAGAGAGAGAGAGAGAGAGAGAGAAATGATAGTAGTATTTTAGTCGTATTTTTATACTTGGGTTCAGTTGAGAGACAGAAAATAGGGGTTAGAGTTATTATTTAGGTAGAATCGCGAGAGAGGGGGATGAAGGAAATATTAGGAGTGGGGGTACTTGCATTCTGATTGTGTTTGTGTGTGTGTGTGTGTGTGTGTGTGTGTGTGTGTGTGTGTCTGTAAAAGGATTGCATTAATTATTGGATGGATGGATGGATGGATGGATGGATGGATGGATGCTGGAAATAATTTGTCCACACTTCTGCACAATTAACACCTGCTTTTTAAATCCTGAAAAATGCACCTTAAAGCTAAACCGCATCAGTGTTTATCTGCAGTGCGAAACAGACAACCCTGCATGATTGTGTGTCCTGATTCTTCCGTTTCCGTCCCTGCATGAGGGTTCACTGTCTGGGCACGTAGCAACAACCTTTCCTGGTGGTCCCACACTGATCTTACAGTAACTGATAACCATTATCTCCCTAGTCATCGTGTATGTTTGTTGGAATTTTCTCTCCTGCACATAGTGTAGCTTTGAACACACAAATAGTGGAGCTTAAATTGTTTACACTCAGAATTAATGACATACTGTACCCAGATCTTTTCTGGTCTGTTTAATTTTACTTCACACATTTTAAACTTTTACGACCCAACTTTTTTTTTTTAAATTCTTGCTTATTTTGCAGACTTAACTCAGTGGTTGAATTGTGGAGACTCTAAGTTTACAAACCATGTGTAACATGTCCAGTGGCAAAGATTAACCATGGTTATTTTTATACACACTGCTGTGTTGATTGAAAATACAAGTAACTGATTGCCAGCAACCAGATGGGTTTTTAGAGTTTAACAACGAACTTATAATTCAAGCTGACTATAAAATTACAGTTGCATAATTTCCACCTTGCTTCATTATTCTGCATTGCACATTTGTCAGAAATGCTCATCTCCATAGATAGATTCATTGTTCTGATGTGTGTTCATACCAAGGGCTCATGGTGGTGCCTTGCCCTTAGCTGTCTCTTTGGATGGGATATTGTTTATCTGAACTTTGCTTCTTGGCCACCACTTCTCCATTGTTTTAAAGGAAAGTATGCAGGATCAAGACTTTTGGCTGCATCACTTTATTTAATACAGGATGAATTTGCTGTTATTTTGAATAATTTCAGCAATAAATTTAAATGTAATGCCAATAATTCTGCTTAAACATTCCTTCTTTGCTATGGATATTCACATGCAGGCATGGTTAACAACATAAAGAGCCAAACTGAACAATTCTTGCAGGGAAATTGTGTAGCAGTCTGATTAGAATCAGCCTCTGTGTCAGAAAAGAAAACATCCATCATAGCAAAAGCTTTCATTTAAGTAGCTTCATGTTTTCTATCTTCAAAGTGCCACTGAACCATCAAGACCAGGGTACCAGCACTTGGCTAATTATTGGGTCTAATTCACACACTGTGCTGCCAAACACCTTTAGGTGAGGGACTGTCATGCCTTTGTTGCTTTCAGTGCTGTTCTTCCATAGCAGCATGGTTCACTTGAAGTGCACCCTTCTGCTTTGTCCAAATGCGATTTTACTGGCGTACATTATAATGTTTACTTTTCTTTCTTTTCATTTTTTTTTTAAAGTTTATTTGTGGTTTTGGTATTATTGAGAATTCATGGTGAGGGTCTTCTTTCCATGCAGGTCAGCGGAGGTGGGGAACATGTTTCTTGAGTTTCATTGGGGCTGAGGGTTCCCTGATAAATGCATACCATAAGCTATTAGGAGAGAACGACTTCCTGAGAAGCCATACCATGCAGTGGTGGTCTTTGAAAAGCATTCAGATTAAAAGAAAAAAAAAAAGCAAAACAAAGAATAGTTATTATTAAAGTTCAAATCTCTTATATTAAAATGTTCACAACAACTCCTGGTAACTAAAAAAGACTGAAGTTTCAATAGACTTCAATTCCTGATCAAAATAAAATAAAAAAAGGAAAGAAATTTTGCAAAAGGGTCAAATTCAGAAGTCTTTTTGTTTTTCTAAATTTACCAGAAGACATTTTGTGTGTGCAGCCGAAGAGTTGAGAAATACAGAGAAATCTCATTGCTCAGTCATGCTGGTGCAAGTCAACTGAACAGGTTACAAAAGAACCACGGAGGACAAAAATAAAGTCTTTATTCCTTTTTATTTAAGGTGAAAAAATGCTTTCACCGGCCACAACATTTGCATACCAAAAGTTACATAGAACAATACTGCTTATCAAATTCTCTGCTGGGAAAACCTGCACAATTGTATGCACGGGGATGATAGTGTAACACTTGCTACCTGAATTTTTTTCACGCCCTTCTTCATTCAGCAAAACAACCCTGCAACTACTTAAGGACTAAAGCTGACATAAACAAAAAAGAAATGTCTGAAGTGTTCAGCAGTTCTCCAAACTCAGATATCAGTCTGATGGCATCTATGAGAAGCAAACATGCACACTTGACCTTTTTATCTCATGACTATTTATTACCACTATAACCTACTTAATAGCCCATATTCAGCCGTAATGTTAAAGCTGATTATATGTGTCAGCACTGGTTTGCACATGACATCCATTTTCCATGAACTTACAAGCTTACAAGGAAGCTGTGGCATTTCATGTAAAAAGTTAAATTCTTTGCTGCATGACTTTGTATTTGCTTAATTGCAAAATAGAGAAAGTTTAAACACTTTTACAGCTGTTGCTGGATATGCACACTAAATTCTCTCTTTTGTCAAATAATGGTAAGAAGGAAGCAAAATAATCCTGAATTAAAACAAACAACAACAAATAAATAATGGTTTTTGTTTATTTGCTGAATTAAGTGAGATTATTTTAAAACATGTATTGTTTGAATAAGCCAAGTACCATGCCATGGCACTCTTTTTTTGCATGTGAAAGACTAATTGATGTTGTAGTGGCCAAACTAATGCTACAAGAAGCACGCGGGCCACATGAATTCAAAACATTCAGTCTGTATAAAAACATTTTCCTATTTTGCAGTATTTGAATCGTAGGGCCTATTAATAAAAAAATGAAAATGAAAAAAAAACATAGCTAATTAAACAGCTAAAAAAAAACAGCTAATTGTTGTTTTGTTTTATTAAGTTCAGCCGCAATCAATGGCTGGTTTTGGATTCTCCATCACTGCCGCACTCTGTCCTCCGTCGGAGCGCGTCACCCATCTCCATCTCCATCCCAGAAACGTTAAAGTCCAGCAGCCTCTGCAGATGCTTGATGTAGTCAATAGCCGCTCGCAGCGTCTCCACTTTGCTGAGCCGCTTGTCCTCAAACTCCGGCGGCAGATGCTCTCTGAGTCGCGCGTAACCCTCGTTTACGCAACGCACCCGGTGCCGTTCCCTTTCGTTCCTTTTCTGGATAAACGCAGGCTCGAAGGAGTAATCACACATTCCGAGAGGAGCGTGGAAGGGGAAGTATGACATGCGTCTGCAGGGTAACCTCTGGCTGTGGACATGGTCGAGGTATGCAGCGTCATAGTGGAAGGGCAGTCCGAGTCGGAGCGCATCCTTATAGTACGCTGTGCTGTTGTCCATGGAGATGCCTTGGAATGTCAGCGGAGGCACAAGTGTAATATGCTCCATTAGCTCCTTACTGGGATAAGACGTTTTCCTGAAGAAAGAAAGAAAATGAAAGACTGGGATATTTCATAAAACCAACAAAGGAAGAAAAATTGTGCAATTATTATTGATCATCCAAAACTACATAGAATCCACTCACCCAGTCAGAATCTCATCATAGTCATCGCGCATGTTTTCCAAAAAAGTTTCCTTTTTAATCCTGCCACGTTTACATCGATTGTGGTCTTTTAAAACTCCTCTGTTAGGTTAAGACTTTGTGACTGTTAACTTGTTTGTTGCACGAGGTTTTGAAGCTGCAACCTTGATGGGGTGGGTGTTCTCTGGGGCGGGGATGCAGCCATGTATCTTTTTTGTCAAAAAAAAAAAAAAAAAAAAGGTTTACATAAGGTTTCCCTTTTTCCGTTGACAGCTGTCGTCATATGTATGTTATTTGCCCACAGATAAAACACATTGGCTGTTCTTTGACATGGAGTGATTTAAGACCGTTTTAGGATAAATGAAAGATCCAGTTTTTAAAATAATCTATTAATATTAATAGCCATATAATTAAAGCATTATTTGAAAACAAAACCAAGTTAAAGTTAAAGTCAATCAAAGGCTATTTAGGCCAATTAAGCACCTAGGTTTTTTTAAAAACGAAAATTAACCTACATTGTATTATTTAATTCCCTCATTCATTCATTCTTCGTGTTTCAATAATTTTAGGTTTTATCTTTACTGTGTCAGTTCGTCCCCAAAGTTTAACTCATGCTCAGAACAGTAACATAGTGGAGGACAACGCGGGACCGTTTTAAAAGGCTTTGTTTATTTAATCATGAGCTTCTAGAAATCATTTTAGAAAAAAGGTAAAACGAGAAATTTTCTCCTTTAAAAATTATTAAAAAAGAAACCTAAGACTTTGCCATTGCGCATGCGCCATCAGACAGCTCGCCAGTTGTTGTCATGGCCGTGTTCAGGAAGGTTTCGTGTTGGGATGTTGTTTCTTTATACCAAATTAAACCTATTTCCACAACGAAGCAGCACTTTGTGTTGCGTTCGTGTCCAGATGCATCCACACTTTTACCAAGACTACATACATAAACGTGTTGCGTTTTGACTATTTGTGGCGACGTAAGTTAGCAAGGCTAACGTTAGCACTTTAACAACACTGGTATTCTTTGCTAATAAGCTAGCTGCTGGTTACTTGTGTTAAATGGGATTTTAATTGTTACTTTTTGCTGTTTTATATGGGATTGTGTTGCCTCTGGTTTTCCAGAGGTTACTTGTTGAAAAGAACTAGACATTTTCCAGGAATAAATATGAAAAATATGTAACCACTGTGCACTCTTGCCATAAGGACAGCGCTTGAATTCAGGTAAGACATCCAGCTATCAGTTTTTGTTTTGAAATGTTTATTATCTTTCTAAGTTATTAGACTTAAACTTCATGTTTTATCTTTGCAATCAAAGCGTCAAACTGTCTGCGAGTTTGGTTTTCCAGGCTTGGCAAGCGCATTTTTCTGTATTGTTGACATATTTGGTTGATTCTTCAGGATGAATGACATGAACCTCAGTCCTGTGGGCATGGACCAGCTCAGTGTGCCCTCAGTGAGCGCCAGCCATCTGGGTCTGCCCACTTCTCCCACACACAATGCCATTCCCACTCCAGGTATGAAAGACTCCCAGTGAGACATTATTTGATATTCAACTACCTCTGGGATAGAGAAAGTATTTTCCTTTTTTTTTTTTTTTTTTTAATAAGCAGTGAGATAATTGCATTTCACGTGGAGAATGAAAAGCTATGCACCAAAATTTGAACTGTGAAGCTTTGCAGGCTTCAACTTTCGACCTGTCTGCTATTATTTTTTTAACAGTTTGATATGAATGTATTTTGTTTTGAAGTTATATAATTGCAAGCTCAAGCAATCGGTTCAGTCATGATCACTGTTTATTCAGTACTTTTAAAATTACACACCTGTCTTCAAATTAAAGAGTACATATTTGTTGAACCAATGCTGGAGTGATTTACATTAGTACTTTCTATACTGCATGTCACATACAAGCCATTTGCCTCTGAAATAACACGTTATGAGGCTTTTACCTGGGGTTAGTTTGATTCTAGAATAAGTGTAGCTGCTTCTTTAAAATCAATGTTCTTACAGATTGTACAAAATATTTTTGTATGCCTGTTTATTATTAAAAAATGCTTCTATGTTAAGCAAATGGACATAATCTCTACCAATGTTATCCTCTGCATTTTTCTTTGGCAACATGTTTCTTTGGTTTTCATGTTGATTGACTTTATGATTCAGGCATGCCAGTGGCCATCCCTAGTTTGGGTCCTTCCCTTGGTTCCCTCCCTTCCGCTCTGTCTCTGATGCTTCCCATGGGCCCACTCAGTGACAGAGGGGTGATGTGTGGCCTACCAGAACGGAATTACTCCTTGCCGCCTCCACCATATCCCCACTTGGAGAGCAGCTACTTCCGACACATACTGCCAGGTGAGTTCAAGTGTGAAATGCTGAAATGGTAGCACGGGTGTTTGACTATAATAATTTCAAATTGACATACGCTAAATTACCGTCATGTAGACAAATGACAAAAAATGTTGGATCAATTTACATTAAAATTGTCTAAGAAGCCCAATTCTTCTTCCTTTATTTTTGCTCAACAGGTATTCTGTCATACCTGGCAGATCGCCCACCTCCTCAGTACATTCATCCCAGTAGCCTTAACATGGATGGAACTCTTTCTGTGGCCAGCAACAATCCATCAGGTTTGGACCCCTACAGTGGCCCTGGAGGCCCACTGGAGCAGGGCCTAGTACCCATGGACGCAAGACAGGTCAGTGGCCAGGGAGATCTCCATCAGACTGGCCCTCATGAATTGGACTCAACAGGATTAGCCATGGAGTCCCGTGTCAGCAGCCCCATTTCCCCCAACCGGATGGGAGAGGAGCTAGCAAACATGGATGGAGTTGGGGTGGTTGCAGTTTCTGATGCCCAGCAACTCGGAGGGGGAAGGCAACCTCAGCCTCATGAGGCCCTCACAGGGGTGGACTCTTCTGGTGGTGTAATGCCCCTGCATGGACCCTCTGTGCTGGAACTGCCAGTGGTTATGGAACCGGATCATATGGGAGGGAGAGTGGGAACCTCTGGGGGAGGAGGAGCAGGAGCACTTGGGGAGCAGCTCCATCCAAATGGGGAAATGAACTCAGGTGTTGTGAGTGTGGTGCTCTCTAGCTCCATGGCTAGTCAGAGCCAACTGGAACCAGTATCTCTCCATGGTCACTCTGGGATGGGTCTGGAAGCGGTTAATGTGTCCCCGATCACTGCAGAGGTGTCTCTTGGGCCCGAAAACAACCTGGTGTTGGTCAACTCCACCCTGCAACTCGAGGACTCAACATCCAACAAGGAAAACATGGTCACTTCCTACAACATCTGTGAGTTTGTAAATATTTATTTCAACCTTTTTTCTTTTATTTTTATTTATTATATTATTTTTTTAAATATGTAAATATAAATGACATCTTTTAAGACAGGCAAAGTATTTATCTATAAGCGGATACACTGCTAAACCAGAAAAACAGTCTCACATTGAAGATATATGCAGCCAACACATTTGCCATGTTATAATTTCGGCTAAAGTCCCAACATTAATTTCCATCCAGCATTGCGTTAATTTTTCTGCCATATTTCTCCTCACTCCACTTGCAGTTCCACACTGCCTTTCTGTTGTGTTTCCACTATAATCGTTATAAAATCACTGGCTACTGGTTAACATACAGTGATGTAACAAGCATTACAAACAGGACAAACCTGTTACTTTTGTGGTTTTCATGTCTGTTATTTGCAGTTCTGAACATGTACCAGGAGAGGAAAATGTGGAAAAAAATCAAATTTTTCAGCCAAGATTAAATGAAAAATACTTTATAAATAAATAAGAATATAAAGAAATACTGTGATATGATTTTGTTTTTGTCAGCCAGCCCTAGAGAGTTGGTCAGCTGCATAAAGTTTCATAAACCTGGGATTGTGGTTCAACCTATGTGTCAAAATTATGTCTTATACTCACCGTACCACTCTGTTAGTTCTGTCTGTGCCCTCACGGAAGAAAAATATCTATTAATGCAAAAAACTTGGTCGTACAGGTAGTCAGATGTCTTCCTTTTTGAGCACATAACCAAAACTTGGCCAACGAAAGCAACCTGAGGCCAGTTGCTTTGTTAATTGATGTAAGGATTTTTTTAGGCCTAATAGTTTAACAGCAGTGTCTGAAATTCTTCTAACACAAGCATGGGCAAATTTGGTCTTTGAGGACTGCACTCTTGCACATTTCAGATGATCCTCTGCTCCAACACAACTGAATCAAATTGATTGTTTTTTTCCAAAGCAGCTTCTTGTCCGATTAATCCAGATTTCAGGTGGACTGCAGCAGGAAAAATCCAAAACCTGTAGGACTTTGACCTTTGAGGACCAACTTTGGCCACTTTGCCATCCCTTCTCTGACTTGTACTAATTTTTGTTATTCCAGGGTGCACACTCTGTGAGCGATCTTACACCTCAGACTGTCCAGAACATGGTCCAGTCACCTTTGTCCCTGACACACCCATCCAAAGCAGGGCTCGACTTTCTCTGCCACGTCCGCTATGCCTGCGCATCTCAGTGGCTGATGAACCCCTTGGTAAGAAAGTAAACACGTTTACATTAGTGTTTCCCATCAGCTTCACTGACATGAGGCATTATTTTGATACATTTAATGGTTTTATTTAGGAGAGAGCTTGAATGATGTATTTGAACATACACCTGGTTCATGCTGTACAAAATCATGCAAAGATTTTCTTGTGACCCAACGTAGGAGTTTATGCACGAGATGTTATTCCACCAAGGACCTGTTTTGGACCAATGGTTGGTCAACATTGTAGCAATGTGGATCTCTCTGACTGGCCGGAAAAAGACACGCCTCAAATATGGAAGGTTTGTGTTTTTGAACCTCAGCAGTAAAATCATACTTGGCTGATGAAAATAATGAGGTGGAAATAAATTTGCTTCATGACAGATGTACCACAACAATGTGCTGGAGTTTTACATTGTGACGACAGATGAGAACGAATGCAATTGGATGATGTTTGTCCGTGAGGCTAGGTATGGAAAAAAAAGCCATTTATAATGGAAGCTCACTGATTTTTCTATCTGCACCAAATAAAAACATGGCTGTGTAACACAATATGTTTGCTTGTGATTGTTTTTGCATTTTAGGACTCATGAAGAGCAGAATCTGGTGGCATATCCTGCCAATGGTAAACTGTTCTTCTGCACAACCACAGAAATCCATCCTGACCAGGAGCTGCTCTTCTACTACAGCAGAGACTACTGCAGGCTCATGGGTAAGATGACAAAGTAATATGTATTGATGATCAATAGGATGCTTATTCATTGATGGTGACCCTTTTATTATCTTTTATGCACCCAGGTGTTCCTCAAATGCCTGAGGGCCAAATCTGCCAGTGTGGCAAAGAGTGTTCCTCCTTCTCTGAGCTCAAGTCTCATCTCAGCAGCCACAGCAGTAACCACAGCCATAATCAGCCTCCACACAGCCACAGCCCGTCACATCAGGACCATTCCCAGCAACAGCAGCCACAACCTCCGCCACAACCGCAAGAGCAGCAACCTCAGCATGTTCACCAGGAAGAAAAGCTGACCAATGGAACCTCAAGCTCCTCCTCTTCCCCATGGCCTTGTAATAGTCACACTTCTGGACAAACAAACAGTGAAAACAGCAGCAGCATTAGCAGCAGTAATAGAAACTCTAAAAACAGTACCTCAAGAGCAAAAGGCCAGGGCCATGTGCGGGAAAAGAAATTCAAGTGCACCATGTGTTCCCGGGCTTTCAGCACATCCACGAAACTGAATGTGCACTTTATGGGGCACGTAGGGATGAAACCTCATAAATGTGAGTACTGCAGCAAGGCCTTCAGTGATCCCAGCAACCTCAGGATGCACCTGAAGATTCACACAGGTATTTAAAATTTTTGTATGGCTGTTGGTTAAAACCCTAAAAACTCATCTTATCATTGATGTTACATATGTCGCGTTTTAAGTATATAAAAAAATCACTTTAACACTTTAAAATGGCATAAATGCACATCAATGTTCTTGCTTTTTTAAGTATTTAGGTACCTGTGAATATACCGATTAGTGCTTGCTTTATAAATATTTATATATTTCCATGTAACACATGCAGCTCGGTGTCTTCCACTTGACTACATTATCACATAGCTAATAATGTGTTGCTGCACATCTTGTTGATATTTCATTGGATGTGAATGGTGATGTGGTTGTTTGATCTGAACATCAGCACCATATGGCAAAGACAGAACGTTCTCTTTCTATTCATATTAGAACATATTAAAACTTAATGTGGTCCTTAACGAGTCTGCAAAACTAAACACAAATGCAGGATCAGCATGAGAAAGTCTGAAAATAACTGTGTCACTGTTTTCTGACTGATGGGCAACAACAGTTGCTTATCTATAGTCATTGTTGATGTCTTTCCTCCGACTTATACCCTGAATTGATGTCTCCTTAGATGTGAGACTACCACAAAGCATCATAACTTCCAGTTTTCATTACTGATTTTATGTCCTTTAAAAAAAACTGTACAGATATCTCTCTGTGGTTTCTACTTTCCTGTTTAACACCTTCATTTTCCTCCTCAAAAGGTCAGAAAAACTACAGATGTACGGTTTGCGAGAAGTCCTTTACACAGAAATCTCATGTGGCTTCACATATGCTCATCCACACTGTTGCAGAGAAGCTCAAGTGTGACCTCTGCGACCGTGCTTTCTTCAGGAAACATGATCTGAAACAGCACATGTTCTCACACACACAGTATGTATTTAATCATATAGGTCAATAAAGTTATGAATTGTGATCTGTTTGTGATTCTGATTTAAGTGGTTTTATACTGATTTGTGTTGCTCTTTTCCAACAGTGAACGCCGGATTCAGTGTCCAAAGTGTAACAAACACTTTCTAAAAACCAATCACTTGAAGAAGCACATGAACTCTCACGAAGGCCGCAGAGACTTTGTTTGCGAGAAGTGCCACAAAGCTTTCCTCACTAAATACCACCTCACTCGTCACCTTAAGATCTGCAAAGGGCCCAAGAATGAGAAAATGTCTCGTAAAGAGCAGGATGTCAATGAGGAAGAGGAGGAGCATGATGACAGAGGAAGAAGAAGAAGAGGAGAGAGACTTGTTGAGACAGCCAGTGATGAGGACTGCGGTTTAGATGTTGGAGGATATAACTCTGAAAAGTCCCTTTCACCCCCTCATTGATGACTGTGCCTCTTCAGATGTTTTATTTATGTGCTGTACTAAAGTACTGTTTACCTCTTGTGTTTGCCAAATATAACCTTAAGGAAACTGACTTTCAAACATTTGACTGTATTTTTGTTGAACTCTTCATCATCATGTCGTGGCAGTTTTGTTATTTCAGCTTGAGGTGGGTTATGCTAAATATTTTCTCTCCTTAACCACCAGCCACTGTCCTTAAATCCACAGTATGGGTGTCATGTATGACATGTATACAACGTGACCTGGTATGCTTACTTCTAGCTTCTCAGTATAAATCAGCTTTACCCCTCTCCCTACTATCCATTCTGCCTCCATCACCTCGCATTGATTACTGCAACTTCTTCCTCTTTGGTCTGACCTTCACCAGATGGCCATTCCAGCCTACTTCCTCAGATCCTCCTCCTCTGTCCACTTTACTGTGCACCACCGCAGCACCATATGAAGCAGAGCGTTTAGCTGCTATGCTCCAAAATGTTGCAACTCTTCATCATTTCACATCTTATGTATTGATTCTCTTCCCATCTTCAAATCTGGAATTAAGATTCATCCGTTTAAAGTTGCTTACTCAGTTTAGGTCAACTACACTGTCCTCCATTTCTTTTATATGCTGATTTTACTTGTTTTATCTGTTTGGGTATAAAGTGTCCTTGTTTTTCATGAAAGGCACTTTTAAATAAAAGATTAATCTCTTCTGTAATAAGTTGATGAAATTGCTTTTATGCATTTGTAGTGGCACAATCATGTAAATAATGTGTCTGTGTCAGTGTTAAATGACCAAGCCTTCTAAATCTAATTTATTATTTAGCTTCTACTTTCTAATTTAAATTAGGAGATAAAAAAAAAAAAAAAAAGACTTCAAAGATGTAAAGATGAGGGAACAAATGGATGTACGGGGACAAACTTACTGCTGTAAATGAGCAGATGTATTTTTACACCTATGAAGTGTTTTTAAATGAAGCCCTTGATGCTTTCTAAATGTCTTCTAAAATTTTCTGGGTAATGTTCTAGATAGGCCACCTTACAAAGACCTATGATAAATATACATTTAAAAAGGGCACCCAAGATAACCCCATGGGGTTGTTTTGTATTATGATTATATTATAATTGTACATTATACTGTAATAAATATATATTGTATTATTATTATTATTGTATGGATACAATTGGGTTTTTGTTTTACATCAAAAATATTTCAAGAAATTATTGCTTATTTAGTAGGATATCTCAGCCTTTTACTGTATCGTGCTGCAACATTAATATAGTTTATGTGATATAAAATTGAGAACGGTTTAGTTTTGAACCGGAAGAACATTAAATAGCTTCCGGTTTAAGTACAAATTATGCAGCGCAGCAGTTGTCATTCACTTTAGCGTGGTATGAATTTCTTGAATTTTTTTGGTGTTTTATTTTAAACTTGTATAGTTTTGGAAAGTAAAATGCCATTTCTGATGTGGAATTTAACCTGTAACCATGTTAAAACAACACTTCCACCGTACTTCCTTTTTTTTGTCTCTAACATGGCTAACTTTAGCTACCTTTTTATTAGCATGTCAGCTAACTTAACTTAAATACATGAATAATAACAGCACAAAACTACAGATATATTGTCACGCTGTGTTATTTCAAATCAAATAACATTCCTACTATATGATTTTTTGTTCGAGTGTAAATGACTTTATACTTGTATATTGATGATTCTAATGTTTTTTTCTGCTGACTTTCTCAGCCTGATCAATGAACTAAAAGCATGTTGACACCACCGAAGGAGGGGATGCCCAGCATGATCGACAAGGCGCTCAGGATGAGAAGAGAGGAGCAGGCTCGGCAAATCGTCCTCGCCTGGGCTGTTCTTAACGTGTCCCTCGCTGGCATGATTTACACCGAAATGCAAGTCTTTTTATTTTTAAAGGTGCTAAATACATTGTGTTAAATTTCGTGCACATTTACAACAGGGCTTTTTTTTTTTTTTAAACTTTTCTGTCAGGTCAGGGAAACTGCTGAGTCGATACTACAACATCACCTACTGGCCTATCTGGTACATTGGTGAGGATCCACAATAATGTTTTTTTTCTTAAGATTCTTGCCAAAGATTCAAGATTCGAATATTAAAAGCATTTATTGTCATATGCAGAGTAAAGAATCAACTTTCCCTGTACGATGAAATTCTTACTTTGCCCTCCGGATTGAATGCCATAAACATTTAAAGTTTAATAGACTAAGAAGGCGCTCCCAAGAAGTATTTAAAGTTTAACATTTCCTTTTGAAAAGTTATAGCAGAACAGGTAACATTCTGGTACTGTTTACACTTGATTTCTTTTGGAAAAATAGATTAAGACATGGGCCGTTTTTCAGTGCTATGTGAAAAGAGATTCAAAAAAAAAAAAAAAGACTAAATCAAATCCTGAAACTTAGCGTTTCGACTTGGTATCAATGTGTTAATTTTTCTGTCCTCTTTTGCAGAACTGGTGCTAGCCTCTCTCTTTAGTCTTAATGCTCTTTTTGACTTTTGGAAGTATTTCAAATACACAATGGCTCCTTCAACCATTGCGGTAACCCCTGAACAGCATCGTCTTTTGGGTTTGAGGAACACAAGTGAGACGCTTTTTAATTTTATTCTCTTTTGTCTACTTTCAGTGCATTCTGTGATATCCTAAACTCTTTGTTGAATGTAAATTACTTTTTATCTGCAATTGAGACTAGATTGTTGGTTTGTCCTGTGCAGATGTCCAGGCTTCTCCGCCCCAAAAGACAGAAAAGAAGGAAACCCCAGCACCATCCCAATCGTCTTCACTGCAGGGCCAGAGTGTCCTGAGTTTCAGCCCCTCTCGCCCAAGCTCAAGCAGCCCCAAGTTCTCTTCAAGTTGTGTACCAGGGTACAGCCCTTCTCTTAGCAATCCACAAACACCAAGCAGTGCAGGAAGTCCTTTCTCCCCCTCAGTTGCCTTTGGAAAGGTTCATATTTCTTTATTAACAGTGATAGAGGTATGATGAAAAGAAACAAGTATAAAAATCCTATATTTAGTCTTTTTCACTCTCCCCATTCCAGGTGCTTAACTACAGTCCCTCATCAGGCTCTTCTCCTTACTCAAATGGTATTGGGTCTGCAGAAGGTTCTAGCCTGAGGGCTCGCTATCGCACATCTCCTTCTGTGTTTAATTCTCCTGGAAGCAAAGAGGATTATATGGAAGATCTGAAAAGCCTGGAGAGGTTTTTACGCACAGAGGAGGAAAAGAGTCACCGGAGTCAGCTAGGTGTGTGGCCTGTAGGAATTTGTAGCTACCCCAAACTTCTTCATGTATTTCCAGGAATTGTGGAACGTACTCTGTTTTATATTGAGAACATTCATTCATCATATTCATTTAAGTAATGACTTAATTGAAGTAATGACTAAATATCATAACATCCTCTTTGCAAAATCCCGGAACACTGTACAAAGCCTTGACTCTTTTTGGAGATGGTATTTATAATATAACAATTGCTTTTTTCTGTCTGTAGGCAGTTCTGAGTCTTTGTCTCCAAGCCACAGTCCAACATTTTGGAACTACAACCGTTCGGTTGGAGACTACGCGCAGAGCCTGAGGAAATTCCTCTACCAGCCTGCATGCCGCTCTCAGGCGCCATCTGCCAACAAAGATGAGACTGATCTGGGTTCCAAACAGGCAGCAGAGGAGGTCTCCATATTAGCATGTTCTTATTTATGGAAGAAAAAAAAATAAGTTGGTGACTTGGGCTCATAGTTGACAAAATAATGCTCTTAACCTTTAAAAGTTAAAAAATTAAAAAAATGCTTTAAAAATTAAACATCGTTTCACAAATAATCTTTGTTCCTTTGCTTTTCTGTAGGTTTGGGCCAGAATTACAACCAGTCGTGTAGTCGCGGACCGTATAGATAGCTGGACAGCCAAGCTCAGAAACGTGAGTTTTTCACTGTTTGTGATACCTTTAAACATGTTTTGAGCATTTTTCTATAAAAGCCACAAGACTATGAATTTGATCTTACCATGAAGACACTGTCTGCAGTGGATTAGTGACACCATCTTGGTCCCCTTGGTGAAAGAAATTGACTCTGTCAACAGCCAGCTCAGGAGGATGGGCTGCCCAGAGCTCCAAATAGGAGGTAAAACATCTGAAAAAAAATCAGCAATGTACTGTCTGTCCAAACCGCTGTTGTCTTCAAAATGCAAGTCGTGTGCGACCAAAGGACAAAAACAGCTTTCAAAATATGAACTCATTTGAAATAAAAAAAGATTGAATAAAACGTTTCAGTAAACATCATGCTATCATGTCATTTTGACATCTATGTAGCCATTCTGAACTGTGAACAACAGGAACCACCACTGTGCGTTCTGTGCAATCACTGCATCTATTTTATAACCAGCTGTTCCTCTTATCTCCACCAGAGGCGAGCATAAGCAGTCTGAGACAGGCAGCCGTAATGAAAGCCTCATCAATCCCCACTATGAACTCTATTGTCCAATACCTGGACATCACACCCAACCAGGAATATCTAGTGGACCGGATAAAGGGTAGGTTTAATGTTATTGTCCTCAAGACTGTGTTTTTGAGTGTGTTAATTTGTTTTTTTTTTTTTGTTTTTGTTTTGAAAAATCCAGATCATGAAAAACTAGATTGGTATTTTATGACTGTAAAAAAGGTAGACATTGGTCTGATTCTCTGTACATGTTGGTTTTTTATGTTAGAGCTGGCTCACAGCGGCTGCATGAGCTCCTTCCGTTGGAATGGTGGTGGTGACCTGAAGAACAGGAAGTGGGATACAGACATCCCCACAGACTGTGCTGTGAGTTTACTCTCCAAGTTCAGCAAATGCACACAGAGGCACATTGCACTGTTGATTTTACAGCTCATCAATTTCCATATGACCCGATTTAGACATAGTAACCTTGTAACAGGATGAGGGTCCGTGTTCAGCTGGCAAAAAAGATCATAAAACCAGAGTCAAGCAAAAAATAAATGAATGATAAATGGGGAAATAATTCAATTCAGCTTTTTTTGTATAGTGCCCCTTCACAACAGTGTTGTCACAGGGCACTTTTCGTACACATCATTTCAAGCCAAAATAATAATGAAGGAAAAAATTATGAGTAAAAGTCCAGGTTACAATATCAGTTAATTAAAAAAAACTACTGTCGAAATTCAGCTGCCTAATGGCTGAAAGAACAAGTGACTTTGAAAAATTAACAGGTTTTCCTCAAGGAAAACCTGTGGTTGGAGCGAGTTAAAGGCATCATCTCAAACTCACAAGCCAAAATGTGAAAAGGCGATGATGGCCTTCAATCTTTACCTGGGTCTCTCAGAATGAGCTCAGATTTCTCACATCTCGCATCTAAGAATGAGCAGTGTTCCCATGCTCTACACATTTCTTTTTTTTTTTTTTTTTTTTTGGCATTTCATGCATTTTGAGTTTATTTGTCAATGCAGAATAGCTCTACACATTTCTGTTTCTTCTCTTTTGTATGTTTTGTCATAGTTTTGCAGTTTTGTATTAAAGCAAAGGCAGATTTAAAAAAAAAAAAAAAAATTTTGTTCAAGTTTTTCTGTTAAAAGTTTTAAATCTCCACTGTTGTTTCTCCCTTCAGATCCTCATGCATGTGTTTTGCACATACTTGGACTCCAGGCTTCCCCCACATCCAAAGTACCCAGATGGGAAGACTTTCACTTCGCAGCACTTCAGCCACACTCCAGACAAACCTGGTGGGCGATAAACTGTCATCAGGGAGCAAAAATTTATTAGATGTAAGGCTTTTTTTTTATTCAAGCTTTTTTCATCATTCTGTTCTTTTTTTCTGTGAACTCTTAGATGTAACCAAGGAGAACCTCTTCTGCATCCACCAAAGCAGCACCACTCCCCCTCACTATCAGCTCACATACCAAGGACATATCTACAGTCTTCCTAAGGTGACAACAGTCTCTGTGCTATTGCTGCGTTCCTAACAATAATTTATTTTCAAACTTTTACAAAAACCTTTCTTTAGTTTACCTCACACTCTTTGCTCTCCAATTTTAAAAGCCCAATTTAATTATCTGAGGTCTTTATTTGGCCCATTAACAATTTTTAAAAATAAGTAACAGTATTTTTGGGAGAGATTTTTACCATTTTTTATCGCGTGATAGGTCAAAATTATTAGTGTAGTCTTCTGCTTCTTGGTATCTCTTAGAGGGCTGGAGAAAAGTATCAGATTGCGATGAGGAAACTTTCTACTGTAAAGTTATGCAAACTGTATGAAATATATGTTTGGCTTTAACGGGTTAAACAGGTGTTGGAGAATAAACGTAACAGGCATCTTTAATGGCATCCAACAATTTGTTGTTGACATGATCCCATTTTGATTTCTGTTGCAGGGTCGGAACAACCTGTTCCACACAATCCTTATGTTTCTCTATGTTATTAAGACCAAGGAGTCTGGAATGCTGGGGTAAGTCCTGATTGTAAAATCCTATTAGTTTTTTAAACAAAATAAAATAGAGAGATGTGGCCTGCTGCTGTTAACCTGGGTATGGCTATAGGAAAATGTTATAAAATATTGATTAATTTTCAACTAAAAGGACATGGACCAAAGAGCAAATTACAAATTGATTGAGAATAATTAGTTTGACTTTGTTTGTCCTGTGTAGAATACTTAAGTTTTTCCTGTTTTTTTTTTTTGTTTTTTTTTTTTTTTTCCAGGAGGGTAAATCTGGGCCTCTCTGGTGTCAACATACTGTGGATATTTGAAAACTGATGCACAATCTTTTAAAAGCAACGAACGGCTACAAGTGATGTTTTTCCCCATAGTGTTGTATGGCTCAGCCTGAGGACTGTTCATTCAGGCCCATATTGACTAAAGCTTTTCATACTGAAATAATTCATGCGCACTTCTGGACACAATTCTTGCTGTACTAGATGGCATCATGCTGCATTATCAGACATTTTAGGAAAAGTGTTCTCCTTACCCCAGAGTCCTTGTGATACAACTAAGAGCGGTGTTTTTTCTTTCTTTAAAAAAAAAAAAAATCAGCATTTTGACTTTTCTATTTTGAGAATGTACCAGCATGGCAGCCTTGTAAATTAGATACCTCAGATTTGTCTGCTTGATAGCAAAGGGCTGATACCCATTAGCTTGAATGTAAATACAGTATGTGTGGGCTTATTATGTTTTCTTTCGCATCCACAGCCTTTTGCAGTTTGTTTGTCATCACTTTTTAGAAATGGGGAAACTCCTGGCGTGTGCTTGAATAAACCTTGAAAATATAGATTTGTCCAAATTACAGCTTTACTTCAACAAAGGATTGAAGTGTCCTGTAGTTGCAATTGTTTTCCATGTTTCTTTGTAAAAAAGCTAAAATGTTGCCCATAACCGTGTGTAAAAGTGACAAATCATCAAGGTGACGTGGAGATAAAGGGATTGGTTTTAATTTTTTAAAGACCACTGGATTATGAATAAATCCTGTCTGCCATTAGATATCCAAAATGCACAATTTTAATCTGCAGTAGTAGTTTTAAAATGCCCTAACGAATTTAAAGGCCAAATGAGGTAAAAGTCTTGTTCAACCACCTGTTTATGTTTGGTTATCAAAAATATCCACTAGGGAGCAGTCTTGCACTTATTTTATCATTTGACCTTAGTTCTGTACCCTTTATCTGACGGATGCAGCCTACATCACAGTTATATGATGACAGAATGTCACTGATTGGTAACTTTACATTTCTTAACATTTTGTTTGCACATTTTGGAGAATTGATAAAGGCCTCCATAATGTGCGTTTACAACGTCATTTTAAGCGTGAAATGAAAAGTGAGACCTACGAATAAAATCATTCGTGATGTATTTATTGATTTGTGACTAAATTTATATAAACCGACCATTATCTCATAAGGACTGCTTTTGTTTTGTGTTTTTTTGTTGTCTTTCAAAACAAACTGCATTTCCTGCAATGAATCTACCTGTGCCATATTTCATTATGGGAAATGTAGTTAAAGTATGTACCGATTACTTTTATACCTGAATAAAAATGAGTTGTGTGAATGTTTGGATTTTTTTTTCTTTTATGTTCAGTGACGTTTTGGGGAATATCAGTTGTCTGGTTGTTTTTGGTGTACAAAGTGTCCAAAGGGGAATTTTTTTCTTTTAAAGCCGTAGTGGAACTCCAATAACCACAATGCATTGGGGTGCTACTGCGCGTCCGCTCACATCCGCTTGACTCGCTATCGGTGCTGGGAAAAAAGACTTTGAGAAACTGCAGCGATGTCAGTCCAGGTTGTGGCAGCAAAAATGGCAGAGGTCGAACTCAAAGACGTTTCCACTGGCAAAGAGTTGTCTGTCGAATCCCCTTTGACACCAACATCTGACGACAAGACCATCGCCAGAAACGACCCGCACGAGGCCGGTTCCTCTGCCGCTACGTCTCCTGCCGCGGAGCCCTCTGCGAAAGCCGGGGAGGGCAGTGTGGGCTTGCTCACCCCGAACGCCGCGAAGGTTCCTCAGGCGTCGGCTATGAAGCGCTCGGACCCACAGCAGAACGGCGGAGAGGCATTTGTCAACCGTGACGGCACTGTTGCCGAGGCTCCGCGCATGAAAAAGGTGAGTGAAACAACATTTTTCTTCCCGAGAGCTGCTGTAAACGCTCGCTGTTTTTGGACCACCGCTAAGGACTTCACTGTAATGAAAGCTTGCTGGGAAAGCAGGCATTGTGTGACGATGCTAACAGGCTAGCTGGTCCCAGAGCTGATTCAGCTGTGCAGGTTAACCCTTATAATTATGGGCCTGTGTGCTAATAACAGTAATGTAAAAAGGTTGAATTTAAAAAGAAAAAAAAAAAAAGCTATCCATTGCACACAAGCTTGTACTAAATCTTTAGGGCAAGCTGGTAGAAGTATTCAACTTCTCAAGTTTTGCTGAGCTCGAGTATTGGGATTATAAAGACTGAAGTTAAATATACGTCACAGTTATTATTCTTAGATGTCAGATTTACTAAATCATGAACAGCAAAATGACTTACACGCGCAGAAAGAAGACAACTAAAATGCAGCTAAATAAATGTAAGTATGCCGTTTTTATTGCAATAGATAAGCTTAGCCAACAATAAAGGAAGACATCCTTTCTTCTTTCAGCCCCTGAACATAGTCACCAACAACTTCTGTGGGTTCAAGGAAGTTACTGGGCTTGTGCTTTGCTATACAAGTCAAGTTGACATATTACAAAATAAAGCTAAAATATTGGCTTTTCTTGCTTTTAATATAAATTATAGTATATGAGAATATACCATTTTAATGTTTGCTCTGAGTTGCTGTCCCACAGTGATTAGTCAGACTCTTACGTTGTATTGATTCAGACAGGATTTTTTTCAAGGCAATGGCCACAGAAAGAGCAAATTTTTTAAAGGAACCTTCTGAAGAAGGCACAAGAACCTCAAGAATGATCATTGACATCCTCTGATCCTAATACCAAGTGCTTTGCAAGGATTTGATAGTCAGCATAGGCTTTTCTTTTTACCAGCAGCATACACTTAACAAGCTAAATGCTCAAAATTTTCATTGAGAGTTAGGCTTTTGTTTGTGTTTTGGCCGGTTTTGCTCTCACCTGCGGCTTTAATGCAAAAATAGTTTAGTTTACTTTCATTCAACATACGAACACAAGAGAAAACAGTGATACCTGGGGACAGAGTTAATTCGGATGGGAGGCATTCCATACTTGCAGCCTTGCCAAGACGGTGAGCCCTTCACCTAAGACAATTCTGAAAGAAAGGCAGCTCAAAGAGTCATTAAGCAAGAGCTGGATTGTACAGTAAAAGAGTTGACAACTGTCCAGCAGCAGCACAGAACAGATGGTACCAGCGACTGTCAAAGCAGGCAGGCACAAAGAAGTTATCCAGCAGTCTAACTAGGCGCTCAGAGTGCACCATGCTTGGAGACCACCCCAAAGCCTGATCCTAAAGGTCAACAACAGCCACACTTGGACTATTGAGGAGGCCTAGTTTGCGTACAGGACCATGGTACAGTGAGTTAATAAATAAATGCTTGATTTTCTTTTTATTAACTCAAAATACCAGGAGTTTAGGATTCAGTTCCTTTGTAGATGAAAAGGTCATTTCTGGGAGAGTGCCCATTTGGAATATAGATGTCATGTCTCCCTTGAAACTGTTGTTTGTTTTTGTGAATTTAAAATGAATTTTAGGAATAAACTACATATGTTTTTGTATTAAAATAAATTTTAAACTGTATTACTTAACATCCAAGAGGAGTCAGCGTTTACATCTAGACATGATTATGATGATTATAAAATGCTTATTAGGGATGTGACAATATGCTTTTGTTACAATTCGATTCAATTTAGATTATTTTGGGTGCTAACTCAATTTAAATTGCGATTCTCACAATTCTTCGACAATGCTAATTTTTGTAGAGTATAAGCAAACAAAAAAAAATGTACAAAACCTTTTTTGCGAGTCATTTTTCTTCATTTCAATTAGGAAAAACAACACAGTAGCCATGCCATCATTCTGCTGCTATAATGCCCAAGAAAACAAGTAAAAAGATCAATAAAAATGACAAAGATTTCATAGTGGATTATTTTTATTTATTTTAAAAAAAAGATGTTTTTTTTTAACAAAAAAATCAATTTTCAAAATTGTGAAGAAAAAAATCCAGATATTTGTTTTTTTTCCCCCACCCCTAGTTCTTAACCTTTAATTTATGTCTTTAAATTGATAAAAACAGTGACATTTTGGTCATTATGTAACCTTAAGTTTTGTAATGCATTTGAATTCCAAGGGATTCCAGTGATGTTTAGAGAAACTACACCTCAGGCATAATTTTTTACTCAGGGAGGGGCCATCTCTGAATTGTCAGCAACAGTGAGTGAACAAGGCGACACAAATCAGTTTAATGTATGCATGAAAATACCTTTGAAACTGCATTTATGTGATCAAACACTTACTGTATGTAATTTCTTGTACAGAAGGTTTCCTGCTCTTTATAGATACGGCTGCATAGTGGCTCTTACAGCACTCTGCAGTCCCAGCCCTGATAATCTTCTGAACTCGGCTGTCCAGTGCTGTAAAGGTTGCGTGCAGCAGTGGGACTGATGATGCAGGCACGCAACAGTGTTGACTGACTGAGTGAATGGCTAGCTTTTAATCCTTGCCTTTATCGTGTCATCACATAAAGGGGATTAAAAGGCCATCTTTCTGTTGTAGGTGAACCCAGATGTAAGCTTTTTGAGTTAGTGATGAGTGTGATCGTAACCTGTGTGGCTCTGCATGAATATCTCCCGCCTCTGGGAAGTCCACCTTTATAATTTCTGAAAGACTACTGAAGGAAGCACCGGGACTTTACCATGATCTTTGGTTGTGTGGCTCATCATAGCTAGCTTTTTAAGATCTTTTCTCACTGCATATCAGGTCAGAAGGGTCACCTGCCTGATAGCCTGTCCCAGTTCTTTATTTAATGTTGATATATGAAACACAATCACCTTGTGTTTGGTCAGTATTGCTGTTTGGCATGATTACACTCTCACGGGCTGTAGAGAGAAACGTGTGCAGTAATAGGACTTTACAAAACAGTGGTTCAGCAAACTGAAGTAATGTTATGTCACCCACTAATCTGGTGTTCCTGGTAGTGATTACAGGTTAACAGGTTTACTGAGACTTGTGGCTGCCAAAGTTGAGAGAAGTGTCTGCATATTTAGATTGCATATTTAAAAGAGCAGTCCGTGCTCTTTGTTCTTTATTATGAAAGATTGTACTGCCACTGTGCTTTCACCTAAATGGAACAGCATCATCGATTGGCTGCCATCATGGCGTTGTGCCATTTAGCCCTGTAACAGTTTATAGCCTTCATTGCTTTCATTTGGCACCCTTTCTGGCCTATTGAAATTCTTTTAGGTTATACCAGTTAGATGAGCTACTATTTATCAAACCCACTGGACCTAAAGAGGTTTATTTTTATGGAAAAATACGAAATAGTTTAAATAAGTCTTCAGCATTTTTGTTGAATCTTTAGCTATTTTGTTCATTAGGTCCATTTACATTATCTTAGCTTCTCTGAATCATGTTATGTAGAGATACATAATTTCAGGGATTTGTCATTGAGTCTTCATGTCTCATGACTGTGCCACAAAGGAGTGTGTCACTGCTCCCCTCCCCAACACACAAACACACATATATACACATCCTTTTTTATATGCGAGTCACCTCAGTGAATGCGCTGGTCTGTAAATGTAAATGCACGCATGGTGGTAATCGCATGCATTACCTTCAGAGATGTAGTTGAGAATACCTGTTAAGGTGCATTTTGACAAAACAATTATTTGCTTGTTTTTAGTTTTTTAAATATAGAGACAACAAAGATATAATAAAGCCATGTTGCTTGCATTGTTGCACATCATAGTTTTCTTTTAATTTTTTTTTTTTTTTTTTTAATGACCAGATCAAGATTGATGACAGAGTTACAGGAGTGAGTATTGAGGGAATGTGGCATCATTGTGTTCCGTTTAAGAAATGCCATGGAAAAAAAGATGCATAATAAAAGAACGTGGGGTACCAGTGTGATCTTCACACTGCCGCCTCTTTTTCTGTTTGGCTCAAAGAAAAAAAAAATACACTGCTGTGCTTTTGTTTGGCTCACATATTGTCATAATTCAACCACTGAATTGCTGAACTCACAAAGGCTTTCGATAAGGTCATAGGTTACTTCATCATTCAGAGGAATTGAATTATTTTTTTTCATAGGAAAGCTTAAAGTATCCCCGATCTATTGATTGATGGACTGAAAGATTACTGAAACAAAAGCATATTATGCAATTATTTAGAAATGTTGCCACAGAGAAATATTTGTGAAACTCTTTCACCTTTACAGAGTATTTATTCGCTGTAATCTGATATGTTTAAAATGGTGGTAACTTCTTTAACAACTTGTCAGCTCCAATATCATTGGAGAACGCCAGGCAGGCCTGCATATAATATACTTTAAGCTGTGGTAGAAATCAGGTGGAGCTTTTAACCTGTTTTTGTGAGGACCTGGATGTCAATAATTAGTTTTTGTTAATTTAGTCAGTGATTACACTGATACCATTGTTTTAAATATGGTATATATAAAACACTACCATCAACTCAACTAAATGTTTCTCAAAATAAATCTGCTGAAGTGTGTTAGTGTGTATTTTAGCATGTCTTGGTTGTCTCTGCCACTCATGAACTAGGAGGTATATTTGGCTAGCTTTGCCCTCAGTGCACTTAGCTGAGGTTTATCAATCTTTTTAATGACCTGTGAGTGAAACTCAGATCTGTTCATTCTTCCCCTGTTGCCCTCGCAAACCTCTTCCTCCAATTACAGATTCATGTTATTTTTGCTTCATCTCCTCCCTGGTTCAGCTCACTCTGCTAACTTCATGGCAAACTTTTCAACAATACTTCTCAGATAGTGGATCAGCCGGTGTCTTAAAATAAACCCAAGTTACAGACACCCCGGGACACCACTTCCTCCCCTCTTCATCTTGTATTGTGTTTGAGCCGTGTCTAGTTTTCTCACAGTGTCATTGTGTTCTTGTGTGGCGCAGACTGTGTGTGCCCTCTCAGTGTAAAACTTAGTGCTACACAGCAAAGGCATGTGTGATATTGCACCTCCCCAACCATCTTTATCCATGTCACTTGGAGCTGCTCAGGAACTCAACACTAGTTACAGTTTCTCTCACCCCAGCTCAAATAGTAATCTTTTCATCACTGTCCAGATGGCGTGTTCTGGTAGCTGCTCTGCTACCAGGCTGGCGGACTGAATGGATCAAACAATAATATGGATATTGATTCTCTGTTGAAAGTTATTGTCTCGGCTAAATGTGTTGCCACTGATTTTCAATCAATCAAAATTTATTTGTGTATATTTATATGTCCCAGCATAACGGCACCATCAAGAAGAGCTGTTGTGTCGTAAACTAACTTCCACTTTTAGTCCAGGCATAGCCCAATCTTTCTTTCCCGTTTTTTTTCTTAATAATGGCTGCTTTTGTTAAATAATTTTTAGTGGCAAATGTCTTAAATCAATACGTGTGTAATGTAATTAATATTGTGCATATATTACTGTAATGTGTTGTAAACAAAGTCTTTTTAAAGGTGGTACGTTTCCAAGACTTGAGTGTAAACTTTCTACAGACTGACAAACATTTTGACATCAGAGGAATTTCTTTGGATGCTTGTCTAAAAGTTTGCTCGCCTAAGTTCGCTGAGGCATCATCTGTGAGTCAGAGGCAATAATGAGAAGGTTGGAGCTTATGTTTAAAGGGACATTATGTAAGAATTACTCCCATCAAACGTTGAACTTGTGTATTGCATCAAACGAATAATGCATTCTCGTGCCTCAGCTGTTTGAGTTGAGGTCGAATGCAAGTAAAACACAGGTGTCTGCCGAATATTAAAAAACCTTAACAACACTGATCAAACCACATCATGCTGTACTTCATGGAGTGTTGACTCAAATTAAGAGGTTTTTTATTTCAGAAAGATTGCAAACTGCTTCAGATCATTAATCTGGTTACATGTGGTTTTACTCCTCTGGTGAAACTGTCTCTTTAAATGGTTTCATATTTGTGGTAAAGCTGGACTAAATTTCAGTGAAAATGTTTTGTAAGATGGTGGTTACAGTGACTTTGAAATCTACTGAAACCACGTAAACATACACTTCTTTACCAATGAGGCTGGAGTATTTTCGCTGGCTCTACTCTTATGCCTCCTATGGCAACGAGCAATTTTCATGGTACAGTTGACTTGTTGAGCAGAAAGCTGGCTACTGGAGCGTCCCTTTTAAAATCTCTCTTTTTTGAGCTCCTTCTACTTGTGATGGCAGACTGTTTAGGTGGCTCACTCCCTGCTTAACTATTATATGTATCAATAAATCTTAATATTCTTTGCTGAAGAGAATGTATTGTATTAAGCAAAGGTCTCAACACACCAATGATTACACATATATAAATACAGACATCAATTTTGCCGAGTAAACCACAAAGGCTTTTAGATCATGTTTACAAGATGACAGACTGGTTTCTAGGAAGTGAAATATAAAGAAAAACTACTTTTTTTTCTTCTTCTCAATTCTGACATAAGTTAACCAGCCTTCTGTTGAAACATCAGTTTGTGGGTTATAAATGGTTCTGAAAAATACAAATTATGTTGATGAAAAATTTGCTGAATATCAAAGCTTTTTTAATGGAAATTCTGAAGCTAGTAAATGTGATGATGTAAATCCTCATTGTGCAGTGCAGTGGCTATTTTCATTATGTAATTCAGAATAAGTTGCTAATAATAACTGTATTAATAGGACGTCACAGCTAATTTTCATGCATGAACACACACTCAAATGTGTCCTGGTTAAGATGTAGAGCCGTGTTGACATGAGGTAGAGCTATTTAGCATAGTTTCTACAGGCACTTGTCTGCATTAATCTTACTGAAACTTAGCTTTTCATTTGTAGTCCAGACATTTTTTTTTGCAGTCACGCATGTAGTATTATCCAATCACTTTCATTACAGTGCAGATGAGCGCATGCACTGCAACACAGCAAAATAAAAAGATGAATATTTTCTACTGTATGTTTGACTATCATATACTTTGGACTTTCACTCAGCTAAGTAGTGGCAGTGGAAAGCTTCCAATCAACACAGGTTAAGATATGTTTTAACTTTGTTTTTCATTTCATAGCAATGTTAAGTTTCATAGTAAAGTATTCGGACTTAATTCCTGATACCTTTATGAACTAGTCTGAATGATAAGATATCGATCCATGTTCAGTGTTTTTGGCAGTGGCAATGGCCAAATGGTCGTGGCTGTTGTCAAATTGGTGTAATCATGATACAGAAGAAGGATAAAATTAACTTGTTCGTGGAGGGATTGTCATTGGGGGTTAGGATTTCCCCCTCCCTTTAATATATTTTGATAGGGAAACACTGTTGTTACAGTCCTGGGTATGTCATAGGTGCTGTCATACATTCAGAGTACATTTTCACACCTGGCATAAATATTTACCATATGTACTGGCGGTGGGCCCGCCCGATTCACTATTGAATTGATTTATCTCTATGCAACACCTGCCAATCCACCTTAGTGAGACAAACTGGTCTGTCCCCCTGAAATGTCTGGCTGGCAAACTAAACAGAGGTGGCAGGAAGCTAGCAGCTAGCCTTACAGCTACTGTTGCAGAGCATGTAATAGACTCATTGGATTGAAGACTGGTGCTTGGAAACATTGAGGTTTTTATGGACATTAGAATAGACGAAACCTAGACAAGAATTTATATATTTGTAAGTTGTTAAAAGCCCAATTAAACTGTAATAGTAACACTACAAACCTGATAGCAGATCTGTTCCCAGCCCATGTTTGAGAAGATATTTGTTCTTAACTATTGCTATCATATTTTCTTTGCAGATTTCCAGGGAAACATTTAAAGACAGTAAAAAAAAAAATAAAAAAATCTCTTGGTATCTGTTGGGAGAATTTCCTTATTAACTGATTACACTGATGTACGCAGTAGTCCTCCATTAGTAACATATATATATATATATATATATATATATATATATATATATATATATATATATATATATAATATACTATATTCAGGACCATTCTGTGAGGCTATTTTAAAGAAAAAGCAACTATCAACAAGTTTAGCAATGTCTTTGCTGATTTTGGAGACTTTGTGAGTAACGTGAAAGAATGTGTAGCAGCAGTAGCTGCTGCGTAAGCGCCTTCCTGTCCAGAAGAACACACAAGAGGCGTGGTCGCTGCAGCCAGCTTCAGGCTGCATGACCACCTGTTGGCACAGCTCAGCACTTCAGTGTTTGTGACTGTTTGGTCATTTCAACAGATGGAATAACATGCCAGCATTAGATAATTGCATATGTAAACATCAATCATTAGGATGACATTTAGGTTATTGAGTTTTCTTACATTTTTTTCCCGAAATAAGATGTTTACTCAAGATAAGACAAACGCTTTAGGTTGACTACAATTTTGCATTTTCCTGTATCTCGGCAGGAAAATTTATAAGAGTTCAGTTTTCCTGCTGAATTTCTGGCAGAATGACTACCGGTATATCAAATGGGTAAAGAACCTCCAACCTTTCATGGGCCAGGCATGTTGCTCTTTTTTCTTTTCCTATTGTGAATCATTTTTGAGTATTACTTTTGTTTTTAGCCTGATTCCAAATGTATTGACATTTGTGCTTCTCTGCTCCTGAGTGTATATCACCTCCCACATATATCTGCAGCTTTGACCGACTGATTGAAACTCATTTCCTGCCTTGTCATTGCAGCTTGCAGTCACTGGGCATGTACAGCTGATTGAGTTACACATCTCTCAATCAAAAGGCTTTTTACAAGCATCAGGTGCTTGATACAGAGAACTGAACAGAATGAAGGGAAAGAGGAGAGTGTTCACTTTTCCAGGAACCTGTGTTCACAAGATGCCAGCATAGTGTGAAACTTTTAACTCCCAAAGCCCAGAGGGATACTGTTGAACAAGTAAGCACCAACCCAGGTGTGTGTGTGTGTGTGTGTGTGTGCGCGTGCACGCGCATGCACACCTACTAGCCCTGCTGAGTTCACATGTGGATCAGGAAACATTATTGGACATTAACACTAAACTCGCTTTGCAGCTCGAGGAGGAATGCAGCTATGTACTCGAGCACCGTGTGTGAACAAAGGGCCAACATTGTGTTCAAAAAGTGCTGCCTCACAAAAGGGCCCTCACAAAGCCTGAAATGAACCCCTCACTCATGTCTCTGTCTGCGCTGCTTCCTCTTGGTCAGGCCTTGCATAAATAGATCATAGCTGCTGTTTGAAATGCATAAATCCAGTATATAAAAAAAGCATCTTCTTATTGTTATAAGTAATTTTCCAATAAGAAATAAATGCAATGCTTTCGCTAACCTGTTATACTAGTCCTTTTATTTGGGACTCTTTTTTTTTTTTTTTTTTTTTTTTTTTTTACCTTCAGAGCATTTGAGGAAATAAAGAGAGTTAATGTGGCATTAGAGTTGTGGGCCGTAAAACTAAAATAATGAGCTTAGTGATGCAGAGATGCTTTTTACATGGGTTAACTGCTCAGTCCTGTTTATTTCTATCAGAGAGGTTCAGGTAAATTATCCTTTTCCTTTTTGCTTTCCAACCTTTTTTTTTGTGCAAAGATTGAGATTTTTGTCAGTTTTTTTTTTCTCTTATTCTCACAAATCGAGGATTGCTTCCCCTCCTAATTAAACATAGATCATTGACCCAGTAATGGATTTATTTAAAAATAGAGCAGCACCACCCCTGTCTGTGAGTCTTTGATGTAATTATACCTCCCCTCAGGAACAGATTACAGCTATTTTTGGCAATTCAATAGAGAAAGTCACAAACGGGAGAAAATAAAAAGACATTTCCACAGCTGGACCACATGATTAAGATTTCTGATGATGATAAACACTAAAATTGTGTGTTTTGACTTTACATTTGTTAAGGAGCGGTAGAATCATTGCATAATAACCCGTTAGTGTATTTACCCAGTTGCAGTGGAATTGTGTACATAAAGAATAAAAATAAAGTGAAAAGCGTGTGCCAGATAGATGAGTAAGTTTGCCTGGATAGATACAGTACATGCAGTGTTTCTCTAATATTTATTATATGGAATGCCATCTTGAGTTGTATTTATTATTTACCATATGTTGTCTCAGACACCGAATCAGTCATAGACGATGACCACTTAAATCGACTGTCAATGGTAACGATGCGCAGTCACTTTGCATTCAGTGTAAATGGAGGTTATTTGACCTCCATCATTGGCAGCGATCATTAAGCCTTGACACTTCAATCTGTGTCCTCGTTCAGTCCGCATGGAGATCAAGACAGTATTACACAACTAAAATGTACTAGTGTACGTGTGTGTTTGTGTATGTAAGAACGATTTTACTATATTTGAGCAAGATTAATGTCAGTGTAAACTATGTCATGGAAAAATAAACCTCTTTTAAACAGAAGTTAAAAACTCAAATATGATTTAACTTGCTAAAAACTTCAAATGTTCCTTGAAGGGCATGTGAATCCCGTGTTCATGGCCCACTTCTTCCGCTCTGATAAGCAGTGAAAGGCATGTGAAAGAGAGGGAAGAGAAAGTTGTGGAAAGTTTTAGCTCCTCGACTGTCCTCCCCCCTCTCGGTCTAGAAGCAGGTAGGGTTTAATCTATCACTAAGCCCATCATTCATTGCCTGTTTTCCTCCAGTATCAGTGTCCATGGCTTTATACTGTGACTATCAGACCATTTCAGAGTGACAGAGATTGTTCTAGGGGGGAGTGCTCAGTTGAGATTACTGTGCATTCTTTCCGTAGTTTTATGGCAGCTCTGCAATCACTCATGGCAGTAGAAGTTAGATAAAATAATCCTGTTTGTCCATCCATGAATTAAATCTCGACTTTTTTTTCTCACATTATTTATGTTCTATTCTTGCCCAGATTACACAGCTCTGCCTGCATTACATTCATAAACCAGTTTTTAAAGCACCTGTGGCATTAGTTCTGCATCGTTCTTTGCACTTGCAGATGTGTGCAGTTAGTGTGCAGAAGGATAAAACTGGGAATGACTTCTTCTGGTGCTGCTGGTAATGTGGCTGTGTCTGGCAACACATACATGTTGTGTATGTTTGCACGTGTTGGACCAATGATAATTGCGTGTGCGGTCAGTGACTGTATGTTAATAGGGGTTTTGCAAGGGCATTTTACTCGTGACTGACTTTGTGTGTATGTGTGCCATTATGTACAGTCTGAGCACTTGTCTCTGTATATAAATCAGGTGGAAACGTTCTTACATCACAACCATCCCCAGGGCAGCACACTCTGCTCCAATACACAACACAGCAACACACAACAGCTCACACTAGCTAATTCCTCTTTCCTTTTTAGTCCCTGTATTGGCCGGAGCGGTTAGAAATCCTCCAGCATTGGATGAAAGGAGGGCAGCTCAGCCATGAATGGTGGGGGCAGGTTGTCTTTCAACTGTTGTTAGCAGCTTGTTGCTTTATTTGTTGCGTAAAACATCCATGTAATACTGATAGTTGCATGCACAAGTAGTCCAGTGATGAGTCAAAGTGCTATCCGCTGCAAGGGAAATAAGAAGTCAAGGCCACAACAGCAGGTTTTAACAGCTGGACCTCGCTTCCCAACTCACAGACATAACAGAGGCGCACATTTGTAGCCTTTGCATTCGCATGATTTGAATGTATGAGTAGCATTATAGTTAGTGTTTCTTTTTGCTGGTTGTTGAGTTGCATCTGTTTCTAACCTGCCGTCTGTTCCCTTGCCTGTGTGTGTATGTGTGTGTGGGATGCCGACAACAGAGCAGTTTCTCTAAAAGCCACGCCAGAGTTCTATGAATGTTTCCGTGTCTGCAGCAAGTGCCTGCTCTTTCCTGCGGTCTGACATGAGGACACAATTTCCTCCACTTGCTTTTATATAGGCTGCTGTTGCCACGCAGGAAAAACCTCCTCCTGCTGTTGCTTCCATATTCAATCTGACAAAGAAACAGTGATTCTCCTCCTTTCATGCATGCATAATCTGTTAAGACAGTAACTTGACTTTTGAATCACAGTGCCAGTGACGTTCAGGATCACAAATTATTAAGATGTGACATGAACAGAAGTAATGACACTTGCCTTCCTCCCCGTGGGCCGGTTAAAGCTCGACACACTGTTACTAGTTCATATAGTCATAGAATTAAAACAAATCATGGATTAATTTTAGCATGTATATGAGTATTACCAGAAAATTATGTATTTTATGTATTTATATTTTTTCTTTTGTTTTAATTTATTATTCTGCAGTTTGTAATATCTATGTACATCATACAAGAAGGAAATTCAAGCAGTATTTATGTAGCTGAAGAAAGATAAAAGACATTAAAGCATACATTCTTAAGTTTACAAGGAATATTGGAGTGCACCATGAAATCTCACAGGTTTTGACGTGACTTGTGGATTTCTGAATTTGCAATGTGTACATTAAACACAATTTTTTAAAAAGTTTTTGTGTGCTAACAACTCTCAGCTATTCTGCAGTGATAAGGAAGGCTGTTTGGTTGACCTTGTTAAAGGACAACATGCTTCATTTTATGCCTATTGTTCTTTTGAAAGAATAGTAATGCTTCATAGGTGTTGAAAGTGTTTCTAAGAACTGACACAACCATGTTTATTAAAATGGGATACATCAGCTGCTGCAGTATATTCCAGTGTTAAAGGGGCCTGGGGTGTGTTGGGTCATCCTATATTTGGCAGGCTTGATAGTCATCTGAGTAGTCAATCAACAGTTGTGTGTTCAGATTAGGGCAGGAAACCTGTCGTCTCTGTCATGTTGGTAAGTGTGATGGCTAGTAGGATAAATTGTAGCAGTTCTGTCTAGATGTATTTGTCCATGTCGTAAAAAGCTGGCAGTCAAGAAACAAAGGCATCAAAGGAGGAAATTTTCCTCCCAGCGGTACTTTTCCTGACGCTCGTTAGAAAATGTCATGCGAGTTGAAAAACCAAAAAAATTCTTCTACACAATATTCAAGTTTTTCTTCCATAAAAATGCAGTAGCAACCCAGGAATAGTAGTTAAAAGCAGAGAAAAACATGTCCACAGTTCTTAGATGTGGACTAAATAAGCTTCTGGGGAAAAAAAGTAGGAAAAAATAACTTGTTTTATTCAGTTTTTTGTCAAGTTTATGAGCCACAGAGGGGTGTAACCGTTTTTTTTTTTTAAATTTTATTTTAAGTGAAGTGACTAGTAAAAAAAGACAGCAGGATTAAGTTCTCCACAGAGAACATGTGGGGGAGAGAGTTAGAAAAACAAGGTGTCTGCTGCTTTGTAGACTCCTACTGGCCTAAAATACTGGAAAACTTGATGCAGCTTTAAGCCAAATGCACAGGTAACAAGATGTCACAATGATGTGCTTTCCTGTGAAGATGACTTGACAGCTCTCTGCTGCCAGTGGATTGTTTGCAGCAACCTTTTCATAAAGGACTGACACGTTGCTGAGATTCATTTTGTGCCCCAGGAGTCATTTGATGAACTGTGTTGAGTCTGCCAACAAGCCTTTGTGTGTTGGTGCCTTGTGAATGGTAATTTCCACACATTACATTGGAAGAAAGATGTCTCACGTTTCAGAAAATGATCTGCTCTTTAATATCAAAGTTAAAACTATCTTTATTTGTTTGGGATTTTATATGGATAGTGAACTATACTGTAGATTCAAGATTATGGAAATTGCATTTATATAGGGTTAAATGTGCAGCTTAAACCTGCTCCTTATTTATATAATTTTGTTAATATGCTAGTGGTATATTATTGATCAGTTTGTTTGTCCAGTTTTACGTCCCAGGTTACGTCATAACCTCGAAATTACCTGCGGATTGAGGTCAGTCTGGCAGAAGTGCTTTTGGGATTTGGCTTTTTAGGATGTTTTCTGATATTGGTCTGTCGCGTTAAGCCTTTAACGGGACATGATCCTTTTTTTTTTTTTTTTTTCCCTCCCCCTTTTTTTTTCTCCTGACCTCACTTGTTGTCCTAGCACTCATTTGGCAGACATCATCTAAACACAAAGCTATTAAAAGCTCACTCTCACTTTAAGAGTACTCATCCTTTCACTTATCCCATCTGATCTTCACAATGTGCTCTTTTTAACTTTGTTTCATAATCAGCATGTGGATTTATTTTGTAGTGATGCTAAATTGACTGTTCTGGGAAAAAAAACTGCATTATTATGATTGAGGGAAAAGAAAGCCATCACACACCGAACTGATCATTATCCACTCTCGTTAGCTGCCATAATATGTTGTCCATTCTCTGCTACATTGCTTCACTCTGTGACCCTAACATGCTGAAACTTGGAAGATGTTGCCTTTTTTAAGAATAATATTAAAACATAAGTACAGTTTTAAATCCAGACACACGTGTCTTCCACTTCTGGAGAAGAAAATTAAGGAATAAGTTGAAAACTGGCAGCTTCCCACTTGCCATGAAGTCAGTCATTATAGTTATTGTTTTTTTTATGCAAAGGACCTTGCTTCAGGCCTTGATTGGCCCCGTATAATCTGCCTATGGTGCATGTTGTTCTTATACACAGACACACAGATTGCATTTTTTTTCTCCGAATGACTGATGTTCTTTAACCACTTAACTTGGCACATGTTAATTTTAAAACAAACATGTAATTATCAACAGATATCCATGACCCAGTACAACGTGCACTCTTCTATAGTCACATGTCTGTCCAGTGAAGTTGCTTTGCTCACCAAAGCAGCTCAAGTATAGACATTATAAATTTCACTTCAGTCTTGTTATCCTTCTGCTAAAGCATCATGGTTGGAGACACACCGAAAGCAGCAGAATATTTCTATCGGGGGAGCGTCCCTCCCCACCAACAAGATCCACTGCCCTCATTATAAGGTCAAATTAGTTAAGGTTATTTTAATGTGGTGGTTTGTGCACCTCCAAATGGCAACAGAAGTAATTTTAGATTCCTTTTCCCCTAGAATAGGCTGATATTTTACCCTTATAGTTAAAGAAAAAATGAAAATAAAAAGATTTTTATCCAATTTACATGACTATGTTGTAGTCACTCTCTGTCCATGGCAGAGATCTCTCTGATGCAACTCACATTGACACATGCACATAAACGCAGGTAATCGCACTTCCACCAGCAGACAGAGAGCTTGTTGTTGTGTTTCGGCTAAACGTCTCTCATTAGATCTGGTTAATCAGATTTCGATCAGAACTTTTACTAAATTCTTCCTTGTTTTAACTGTGAGTCATTTATCCCGTCCAGTGGCAGCTTATATCCCACGTGTGTGTGTTTTGGTTGTGTTTAGTCATGATGCCATGTGCTGAAACCACAATGCACTTTTTGTAGTCCGAAATGGACCAAGACCTGCACCGAGTCCGCTTTTTTAGTTTGAATCAGAATTTATTTGCGGAGTCACAATACTGCCAAACAAAGCAAACTTTCCAAGCAGCCCGACAAGGGTTTGAATCACAAAGGCTGACATAAATGTGTCCTTAGAGGATTGAAGTTTGGGAGATGCTACTGTGATTGGTAGGTTTCCTGTTACTGCTTCAGATTTCATAAATGCATGCTTCAGTAGAGCTGAATTTAGGGTTGCTTTTAACATCCTGTTCCTTAAGCCTTCATTTAGGTTACACATATTAAACTGAAGAATGAAAATTGACTAATACTATTACCAGTAGTCTGTATACAAATGTGTCTTTAGTCAGCAGTTTGATCATTAACAGCTGGTTATGATGGCCTACTTTTAGGCATAATCTTGCCATGAGCTGTATGAAGCGGATGCAGGTTGTCAAGCACCACAGATAGAATGGATTAAGAGATGAGACATGTTTAAACACCAGAGAGAAAAAGTCATAATTTCTACCATCACACATCAGATATGTAACACATTTGGTGCTTTGCTTTTGCTCCATTTGTCAGTTTCTGTCTTTAGTGATCAGTAATAAGAGCTGTTGCTTATGTGGGCCACTCCAAGCTGGAGTTTGTTTCAATGGTGAAAAAAGTGGTGCATCCAAAAGGCCAATGTCTGACTGTGGAAAAAGAAAGAATATCATCTTAGTCTTGATATCTAGATATAAAATGTAAAAGTACAAGTGAAACATTTTAGGCTAATTTTCTGTTGCATCACAAAAAAGTTGCTTTGGTTTTCTAATTTAAGGTACTGTGCAGCGAAAGACTCGATTGTCTGCAGAGGCACTGTAAGCTGGTTTAGAAATGGTAAAGCATTTAAACTGTGACTGATTAATTGGTTATAAATGTTTGACAGTCTGACAAGCTACCTTGCTATCACAAGAATGTCAAAGTTTCTGATGGCTATTGTACGAAGAAATATAACACTTCTCTCCTCATTCTGTGATGTTACCTTCAGTACACCAGACACACTCCTCTCCCTGTCCTCTGGCTTTCGTACAACATGATGCTGAATACAGGAATATTTCCTTTAAATCCGATTTGAAGTCTGTAATACTGTTTGGCACCAGAAATGAGAGCAGGCAAATTATTCTCCTGTGAAAACTTTCCTTTTGTGATGCACTTATGTAGTCGTACACAAAGTAAACATGCAGTTGCCCGTGGGACTCAAGTAAACATAACAGAATGATCACATGATTCTTTTCCAGCTCGACATGATTGCAAATTGTTGGGAGGTGAACATGAGCATTAAATTAATATTCTGTTAGCAGCCCAGCAAATGTAGCCAAAGTGAATCATTTAGCTTTAGTGGCCATCATCAGATTCCAATTTTCTTTCTGGTACATTCACAATTCACTATTGCTTGTTAGCAGTAAACTCCTTAGTGATGTCCCACTGAAGTGTTTGGCTTTCTCTTTTGCTTATGAGTTCTCAGTTCAGTAAACATGATTATCTGAATGAGTCTCGGTATGAAATGCTGTGTACAGATTTTTATGACCAATCTCCAGTGTCATGATTGGCTTCCTCCTTCTGAATAAAATATTTTGTGACAAAGTATTCAGTATAACATTCATCGACTGATAATTGAACTTTCATTATATTAAAATCCAAAAAGTGTTTTCCATGTTTACAGGGAAATTTGGTTTTACATGAAAGGACCTCAGCTGACAGCTCAGGAGGCTCAGTATTGTTGTTGCTGCAGGGGGTCCCTCCGCTCCATCCCATGCCCCCACTGTGTTTGATTTAGATCAGATTCCACACAGCACAGAAACATGAGTCTCTTCTGATCTGAAAGAGGCTAAAATCAGGCTGTAAAACTACAGGAGCATCTCATTTAAAGATGTGCAAGCATTGCACTGTTTCCTAACTGAACACACAGTTTTGATGAACTGAGATGTTTCCAGAAGAAGCTTGAACAAAGGCATTTGCAAATTCACAGCTGTGAAGACAGTTCTGTATGTTCTGTGCTTTTTTTCATAGCATGCCAGCTTGTGTCCCTATAGTCACAGCTGAGTACACACACACACACACACACACACACACGAGTATATGTTGTGAATTTTTTTGGCAAACAGAATTCCACTTTCCTGCAGGAATTACAGCAAGCTCCAGGCTTCATGAAACAGTTTAACAATATAAAAAACAAATACAGAATGATGCTGTTTTTGTGTGTGGCTACAGCTAACAATTATCTTCAATTAATCTTGTTTTCTGTGAAAATCCTATACATTTAAATGGCATAATTTTCCTGTTTAACAGTTACCTATGAGATACTATTTTTCAAGTTTTGTTTTCGAAGGTAGTTTAATTTCATATCAAAGGTAAATTTGATCAGAAGCTATATTCAGTGAACATTAATGTTCCAGTACTTTCTGACTAGCTAAGTATTCATGTTTTTGATTTTTAGCTGAACATCAAGCTAATGTTTAAAGTTTACAGCCAGCTTATCAGTTTCACCCAGAAAGGCTTTCAAATTCATGGAAAAAGCTAAACATTAATTAATTTTAGGGTTGACATTGTTTTTCCTACTTGGAGGTTTGCCAAAAGCTGGAGGGTTGCTGAAATGCTCAAGACAGCTCTGCATTTTTCACAATGTGAGTATTGTTAGTGAAAAAAGTCTCAACAGTTAAATATTGCAAACTGTTTATTTGTAATCCTTTATTTAAATATGATTTTTTGGGACATTTCACAACAAGTTGTTGTCTCTTGAGCTGCTACTAACGGCTCAGAAATGTGTTGCAGGTTTAACTAAAGAAATGTTAGACTTTCAGTTTATGATAACAGAAGAACGGCTCCCTATTCAGCAGGATGCATTGCTTCTGCCATCTACAGTCATGGGGAAGGGTGTGCGGCATCGCAACACATCACATTTGCAGCCACATCTGCGCATGTTTGTTTTCTCTCGTTTTTCATCCCAGAGGGGGTTTGTGTTTTCTTACTGGGACTGCCAAGATGCTCTCCATGCCCTGTATGGCAGCTCTCATGTTGCTCAGCTGGCTTGTTGACTGTGTGCAGACAGGGATGCTCTGCTTTATCCTCACACTTTGTCTGACCCGAAAGTGAAAACAAATCCGGTTGTTTCCGGTGGGCTGCAGAACTCGCAGCGCATATGCCAGGGACCAGGATTGAGATTCACTGGTATTTGTGGTTTTATTTAAAACACCATTACATAATGTTACAGAGTTAAATAAGCAGCTGGGACAAAAAGCCAGCGTGTGTGTGCTAGTGAGAGGTCCCAGTACTCTGCCATAAATGCTTTGAAGTGCTTTAGGGCTTCCATTTAGAGTTAAAAGGATATAGATTGTTCGCAGTTAAGCCCAGGCCTCCACCTCTTCTCCACCTAAAACACAAATAATGATGTTATTTTAAAATATAGAAATAGCATGATAACATCAGAATCCTTTCCCTGAAATGGATTGTCAAATGAATTAGAAATGGTGACATGTTGATTAATAGATCATCACACATGAAAATGTTAAGACTTAATTTGTTAGTTTATGACATGAGAGCAATGCAGACTGAGGAAGACCTGCCTTCCTTTCACACCTTGCAAACAATCTGCACATGAACCTTCTGATATCATTACAATAAAATGACCAGTTATGTTGTGGCAAAAAGAATGGATGTTGAACTGCTTTGTATGCACCAAGCTACTGATTAAATTATGCATGGAAAGTTTATTGCAACTGAACTCAATTAAGCATCATCCCCAGTGGTGTGATTGTGCATTAAATTCAGATACTGTATCTAGTAAATATTAAGAGATAAAACTGGTTTCCTGTGATTTTCTCTGTGTAAAACAAATTCCCTCCCAGTACATTGGTAAGTGACCTTTTCATGTGTTGCTGAGTCATGCAGACCTTTTCCTTAATACCACTCTATTGTGCTAGCCTGGAACTTATTAGTGTGGCTTTCTCCATCAGCTGTATCCTTCTCACATGAAACCAACCAATATTGGTGAGGATCTCATCTGTAGGTTTATTTGGGTTTAATTAATACATTAAAACCACAAATCTGATTTGTAACTAGACCTCATTGCTTTGTAGTTATAGTAAGCAGATGCTGATAAGAGCATGAGCTTACCAATGACCTTAAGTTAGACAGGGCAGTCTAATAGCATCAAGCTGAGACATGCATTTACTGTGCTGTCTTGGGCATTAAATTGGACAGATCCTTCCAAAATCAAGGTTGGCATAAAACAAGCAAGAATATCGTTAATATATGACTCTGGAGCCTTTAATTCCCCTTTATTGTGTGGCTGCTCATGTGTATACATACGGCAATTGAGCATCTACTGCTAAATGCTGTGTCATTTTTGGTAGCACCTCTTGTTCTAAGGTCTAATCCTAGTTGTGGTAATCGTGTCCCAAAAAACCTCATCACATAAGCCCTAGATCTCCTCCCCTTGACCTCCCAAAATTACCCTCAATCCTCCAGTGCAACTCTGAGCTCTTAAAGCTCCTCATATAACTTCCATCACATAAACGTAGAAAGGCCAACAAGCTGTATTGTAGCCTGTTTAGGGTCAGGAGTGTTGGCTGAAGGAACCAAATATACAAATGATGTGAACATCCCACATACAGTTGATCCCCAAGTAGTGGCATCATATTTTTCAATGTCTCCTTAATGGCCAATGTTGATGTGTGACACATCTCAGCAATTTGTTTTTGCAAAAAATTTCAAGATCAGATTCTTGTGGAGCCTTAAGAGGCCTGTCAATCATCTTATTCAGCAAGCTGAGTAACAGTGTTTGTGAATATATAAGAATCTGGACATTTAGTTAGTTCATTTTCTCTCAGTCTTAATCCTTAATGCTTGGGTCAACTGAGGTAAAGCAGTTCTTGAACCAGCAATTCGGGGACCCCAATCTCTTAAACAATTGACAATTACTACAAAGGTGGAGGGTGGGAGCAAGAGAAGGGGAAACAATCCATTGCATTGTGTCTGCTGCTGGTTGGAACAGTTTGGACTGGACCGTCTGAAAGCGGAGGCCAAAAACAGGCAGAGGAAGAAGAGGTGTAGCCTGTGAAAACATCAACACTTGAGGGATGAAATGCACTTGAATCAGACGCTGTTCCTCTGCACCCTTATGCGTGATAATGCTGAAGAAGAAGGAAGGGGATGACCGTGAACCCTGTGTGAAAAAGGTAATAGGAGAGACTGAGGTGGATTATCCTGGCTTTGCAGAATGTGGATGGAACCTGATACCACAACTTTCTATCTGGATATTAAGAGAATTGTTTCCAGAAGCAAATTAATGGGGAAAAAAAACCTCATCAGCTAATGGCGAGTAGTCCCAAACTGTGCTGATACTGGAAGTCAAGGTGTTGAAGGAGTTATGCTTTATGTCTGAAACAATTACAATATTTCCGTTTGTGTTTGTGTGTCCCACGTGTTGCCTGCATCATGAGCCCCTGTTTTATTGTCCATTCTGAACTGCAGCCACAGGTCAGAGATTAGTGTTGAGAGATGGCTAAGAGCTTGAACAAAAAAAACAAGAAAAAAGACGAAAGTGAATACTTTTGTACTTGTAGTCATAATAATATGATATTATACATCAGCTTCGCTGTATTTACTCCCACATTTGTGGGGAGTGGGGCGAGTAAATAGGCCTTCCTCATATCTCTGAAATTTCTAAGTTTATTTCTAAAAATCTGAAAGCATCTAGTGTTTTTCTCTTCAAGGAGAAAATGATAAAGAACAAAGGAATGAAGACCGATACATTTAAGATGTTTAATATAATACAATATAAATTAGATCTGTGTATTATTTTTGCACTTTTGTCTCATGGCTTTGGTAGATCTTATGTCAGTCCTCACAGAATAGAATTACCATTCAACATTTCATTTAAAGATTGAAAAGAAATTCTGTTTTCATGCCGTGGAAGTCGGTGGCATTGAACTTTTTCTTGTTGCATAGTTTATTGTTTAAATAGGTTAGCCATTTGTTCTATTATCACTTGATGAGTTATGATGCACCAGGGTATCAACTCTGATGCAAGATCCGACATAAACAAAGTGATAAAATCTTGTCCAGTATGGCAGTCTGCCAGCGGCGTGTTGCCTCCTAATTTTACCGAGCCAGAATGAACTGGTACCTTGTGTGGCCTTGTCACTGCTTGATAATAAAGTTTTGTCCCATTTATCTGTCTGTTCTTTCCACGGAGGCTGCAGTGTGCTTGTACCATCTCTTTTATCTATTTTTTTTGGAGACTATCTATAAAATATCCTGTTCTCATGCTGTTAAAAGAAACCACAATGGACTTGTATAGACTGAAGGTTTTGTTCTAATTCAACTATGGTTTAAAATACAATGTAACAATGCACGTGTAGGAATATAGGTGTTGTCAGAGTTCTGAAATTCAGTTGCCCTCCCTCTCTCTCTGCAGATCCAGTTCGCTGACCAAAAACAGGAATTCAACAAGCGTCCCTCAAAGATAGGCCGGCGTTCTCTGTCCCGATCCATCTCCCAGTCCTCCACAGACAGCTACAGCTCAGGTAAATGCAGCGTCTGGCTCCTGTTCAATATCCCTTATCAGACATTCCGGTGTAATGACACTTTTCCGCTGGGTTCCACCTGGATGAATGGTTGAATGACCTTACCTATTTCCTCATTAACTAACTCTTGTCCCTCTGTCTCGCAATCTCACACTCAGACCCTGAGGTTTATGAGACTGTAGGCTCTGTGTTTGAGGTTTAGCTGCTGGTGGTCCACTTGGACAAAAATGAACAGTGAGAGCTGCGAAGCATGCAAGATTGAATGGTACAGGAGGTCTAAATCAAGGATATTAACTGTAGTGGTGGCAGGATGGAAACATAAAAGATTTGTATGTGTAGTCAAAGTAATAAAGGTGGAGGGGAAGGCTTCAATGACTTATTAAAGCTTAAGACTTGGATGAGAGCATTTAAAAATCTGTTTCTATAGCAACTATAACCTCTATCGTGTTGTTTTCCATTGATGAGATATGCCAGTTGACTTAGGCAACAATGCTGAGAGGAAAAGTTTTGACAGGCTCTGCTAAGAATAACAAGGTGAAGTTGATATAAACATGTATATCCATCTGCTGGATAATCACACAAGGAGAGGAGATGGTCACGAGCCAACATGGCTCTAAATGTTGTTCAGAGGAAGAGGGAGAAAACAATCAAAGATGCTGTACTTATAAGAAATTGCTAACATCCGTGTCTTGTTCAGTCTTTAGACTAGGACATTTAAGACATTTCCAAAATTCCTCTTCTGTTGTGCTGAAAGGAAAAAAGTCTAAAATGGAGACTTTACTCTTTTCAGCACTGTAAAAGTGGAGTCTTTGGGAAGGTTTGAATGCTGCACAGCTTAAGCTGCTTGGACTGCATCTTTTTGATACCCTGCTGTGTGTCAGAAGTCACAATCTACTGTGACACCATTAACATGATGAGTTAATCTGCAAAACCATGTGGACGATGCAACCTCTGTTTGCAGAAATATGATGTACAAATGACAGATGGACGGCAGATGATCATTTGGACCTTCTGTCAGTATTATTGGATGGTTGGAATGGGTCACTCTGGTCAGGTGCTTAAAAATGCTCTCAGTATTTTGCTCTCTTACAAAGAAAAAAATTGTGCATGTTGGCACGACTAGCACATTTGCAAAACCACTCTTATTGTTTGCTGGCAGCACCAGTCAGCCTCAGTGGAGAAAATGGTTGAGATGTTTTTCTAATGGAAAGTGACTAAAAGCATCCAAAATGCACTTATTATTTGTTCACCTTTGAGAGTTTTTTCTTTGAAAAAGTCCAAACTGACCTGGCATCAACTTGCCTGTGAAATTTAAGTGAATTTGTTCCAAGTTGATTTGAGCTACAAAATCCTTCATACTGCACCTTAATGAAAAGCTGTTCTCACACACGACCACCAGAGATTTTCAGGAGGAAGTCTGGGCTATCTGGGCAGGTCTTTTTCCATAGTTATTTAAACAAGCACATATGGGGCTTTCTGTTAGAGACTGGCTCTCCCAGCTTGAAATGTGTAGGAGGATGTGCAGGGGAATGGCTGTCGAGAGCAAGCAGTACGCAGCACATTATGCCGTGGAGGTCGCTGTGTTTTCTTTACAACACACTGAGAATAGAAGATGCGGTTCTGTACTGTGCTGATATGAGTACTGTGTGTATGTGTAAATATCCACAGTTGCAAAGTGACTCCAAACATACATACACATTACACACTGTAACAACAAAGATGGTGGAATGTTTGTTGATAACTTCTTAGACTCATCTAAGAATGTGTCTGCACGTATTGCTTAATGCCATCAGCAATAAAGTGCAATATAAATCTATTATTATCATTGTTATTATTATCATTGTTATTATTACTGTTGTTATTATTATTATGATTATTATTAACCTGAGATGTTGCTTTGGATTTGGGATTTTGAGATTTTAGTTGGAAAGATTTCTTTATGAAAGTGACTCTTGACAGTGTTGGTTCCCACAGCATGTCCACCACCAGGCACATATAGGTTTGTTAACGTGTTTTTTTTTTTTTTAAACAGGACCAAGTTTATAAACCAAAGTCAAGGCAATCACTGCAAGTTTATGAACTTAAACTTACCATGCTAAACTAGCTGTGAAGACCTTTTGTTTCAATGTGAAAGGAATACTATATTTTGTGTGTTAAAGCATATTTTGTATATCAATCTTATTTGTGCAGAATCCACAATCACGATTGCCTCGGCTCACAGATTTCTTGTCCTTCTGCCTGTCAGGATAGATGAGAGATTTCAAATGAATATTTGTCCTGACAGGTGTTTTCTTTTTTTCTTTCTTTAATTTTAATCCATTCTCCTTCATGACCATGTACTGTATGTACTTACCTTTAACGTTGTTTAACAGCTGTAAAAAAAACCACAGGGCTTGTATTGACTGGCTGAACTGCTGTTATTTCATTTCTCAGCTGGCTGCACCTTAAATACATATAGAAGGAAACTTATTAAAAACAGCTCAGCCCCTCCATTGAAAAAACAGACGTATGTCCTGCAGTAACTCCATCCTATTCATTATCATATTCAGTTATTTAAATATTTTGTATTTAATTTTAGAAATTAACAATACCTAATGTGCTTGTGTCACTTTAATTTCTCGTTTTCTGTAGTTTCCACATACATCGTGTGTATACTATAAGCTATATGTGACCTTATAGCTGCTGTAGCTTTGAATTGCAGTACTTTATATTAGTTTTATACATTAGGACCTTTATTATTGTCTGATTATAACAGTCTATTAAACTGCCAGTTTTTCCATGCAAGTGCCAGTGTCATCCTAGGTTGTGACTGTCAGCACAGTTTGGTTTACCCATTGAGCACCAGCTGGAATATATGTATGTGTTTCTGTTTTAGACTGAACAATGTAGGCACAATTTACCATTTTGTAGTATTTTAGGGGTGAAGGGAGGATTGTGGATAAATAGTGCGTTTTTTTTTTTTAATGCACGTCATTGGATCTAAATAGGTTAACCAGTGCTCTCCCCTTTTTTGCATTTTGTTTCTCTAAATAATCATACAGATGAAAGGGTTGCCATCAGTGCATCATCCATGTGTACATGCTGTGCACGCATGGCTGGGCGGGAAGGTCGAGTCAGACCAAGTAAAACTGAAAGAAAAAATATTGGGGCAAAACACTTTAAAAAAAAAAAAACAAAAAAAAAACTTGACATTCTACACCTGCTTATAGTTTATACTGAGCCACATCAACTTGAAAGATGGCAAATGATGTTGCCATCAAATGCCAGCTCTACACAAGAAGCACGTCTGAAGTGATTTAGCCAGAAGCACAGGAACCATGCATGCTAGTTTCAGACACAGACTATAAGCGTCTTCTGTTTATATCTTAAAGACATGCAATGACAGCTTCCTACGATCTTTCTTTTTATATATTCACTTTATTGTGTAGATGCAGCCTGTATTTTGCTTTGTGCTATAAACAGTTAGAGGAAATGTTTCAGCCGTCAGCTTTATAATCAATTAAAACACATTGTCCAGAAGCTATGGTCTACTGAAGTCAGATTACAGGCTGGAGAATGAAGCTGGTTTTGTTCAACTAAAACCAAACGCAGAGCTCCATTGTGCTTTCTTTCCACACATAAGAGTCCAGCTCAGGCAAAAACATGTAATTACTTATATTCTAGTGGCACTAAAACTATCTTCACTTGTGCGTGACATGTTGACAGCAGTGTGTGGTTATTTGCAGCGGCATCCTACACTGACAGCTCGGACGATGAGACGTCTCCTCGGGACAAACAACAGAAGAACTCTAAGGGCAACGGAGACTTCTGCATCAAAAACATCAAACAGGCCGACTTTGGACGCAGAGAGATCGAGATTGCTGAGCAAGGTAAACCAAAACGCTCTCCGTGCACACTTTATAAAGCAATGTTGGGCTTTAAAACCAAGTCTGTGTGAACCAGTATACATTCCAGTATTGTATTACAAACAAGTCATGCAATGATGTAATGCAAATGCTGAAGCATAAAACATACACAAAGCCTCAGCTGAACCCTGAGGGCTACACACACACACACACACACCCCTTTTTATCCAGAGCATCTGTAACTCTTTCAGCTGGATGAGTCAATGGATTAGTGTTGAAGTATTAAAGGGATTAAAGATGGGAATTCCTTAACCATCAAGCTGATTCCGGTATGAACTTATGAATGTGTGTATGTGTTTCCTTCTGTTTCAGAGATGCCAGCATTGATGGCTCTGAGAAAGCGAGCCCAGGGGGAGAAACCCCTTGCTGGTGCCAAGGTTGTGGGTTGCACTCACATTACCGCCCAGACTGCTGTAAGTAAGAGAAGGTAAAATACATCCTGGATGTCTTGCAGCAGCTACAACAATAAATCAAATGATCTCCTCAGGTGCTGATGGAGACTCTGTCAGCTTTGGGGGCTCAGTGCAGATGGGCAGCATGCAACATCTACTCCACCCAGAATGAAGTTGCAGCTGCTTTGGCAGAGGGAGGTGAGGCTCTTCAGGGTTGCTGCATGTGACACCTGACTTTCCTTTTTTTTTCTTTTTCTTCTTTCTTCATGTCATGCTGTGATGATCACGCTTTCTGTCAGCTGTGCATTCAACACTTCCCGTCTCTGTAGGTTTCAGCGTATTTGCATGGAAGGGTGAGTCAGAGGACGACTTCTGGTGGTGCATTGATCGTTGCGTAAACGTGGAAGGATGGCAACCAAACATGGTAGCACACCTCTGTTTTTAATAGTGTTATTACTCAAGAACTTTTAGAAACATTTAATGCAGATGTATTATTTTTTAATAGTCTACAGTAACCAAAACACAGTAAACAACTGAGTAAAAAACTCAGCTTTGTAATTATGTCGTTTCTGCCAATGTGGGTTAAAATACAGGAAGAAGGATACATTGATGTGAATGTATGTTGATTCTTTTGAATATTCTCTTATTATCTAAGATGTGTTATTTCACCATTAAACCACAGGAAAGTTTTCACCCTTTTGTCATTAACCTTTTGTTTCCTTATTCCATCTTCTGCTAATCTTCCTCCCCCTCTTCTGTTCATCTGTGTCCCTGACTGTCAGATCCTGGATGACGGTGGAGATCTGACTCACTGGATTTACAAAAAATATCCCAACATGTTCAAAAAGATCAAGGGCATTGTGGAGGAGAGTGTTACTGGTGTGCACAGGTAGGACATTTAGTTTACATTCACGCATTTGTTTTGCTATATTTGTGCTAAGAGGAACAATTATATCTTACTGCTTTTAAAGAAAGCATTTTTATGTCACTCTAAATTAGAGATTTACAGATTTACATAAACTTGCACACCAGACATGCATTCTTAGATGTGGCAACATCTCCATCTAGTGGTGAAAATTAGTTTCTATAAATGCAGTGCTTTGTGAAATTGCAGCACAGTTTTTCATTTGCAAATTAAACCGTTTGACTGACGTTCATGAAAAAAATCCCTTTACATCAAAGTTTTATCACATGGCTTTTTCTTTTTGCTCCTTTCATTTATTTTGTTTTTAATTTTCTTTTCAGCAAACAAACTGCTTTCACATCTATTTTTTTTTTATGTTTTGTGTTTATATAACTTCTCTTTTCTATGTTTTTGTAGGTTGTACCAGCTGTCCAAGGCAGGGAAGCTGTGTGTTCCAGCCATGAATGTCAATGACTCTGTTACCAAACAGAAGTTTGACAACCTGTACTGCTGCAGAGAATCCATCCTAGATGGGTAAAAAAAAAAAAAAGACACTCCCACTTTACAGTTATGATTTATACCTCTGACTGTTTAGTTGTTTTGTGTAACACTAAGCGATACACAGCAATTACACCTTCCTTTAATCACACTTGCAGTGTGAATAATTAATAATGTGTCAGTACTATAATGGCTTCTGTGTCCTCAGCTTAAAGAGGACCACGGACGTTATGTTTGGAGGAAAACAAGTGGTGGTGTGTGGATATGGAGAGGTAAGGTTGACGGCTTCATCTTGTCGTGAAATTTGAGGAAAAAAAAACAAAGAAAAAAAAAACATTGTAGCAACTATTTTTTTGTCCACAAAAATGACTGAAGACTGAATTTTAAAATTAGACAAATATGCATTTTAGGGCAGTTTTAGCCTCTGCTGTGATATTTTTTTGTTTCCTTGATGCCTTTTTGTCCTCAGGTTGGAAAAGGCTGCTGTGCTGCCCTCAAAGCTATGGGCTCCATCGTCTACGTCACAGAGATTGACCCCATCTGTGCCTTGCAGGCCTGGTAAGCATTCTGGGTTTCCCCATTGAAGCTCTCTTAATATTAGCGTTGCATTAACTTTACACACATTCTTCTCTTTAAACCAATTGCAGCATGGATGGCTTCAGGCTGGTAAAGCTCAATGAAGTCATCAGACAAGTGGATATTGTCATCACCTGCACAGGTTGGTTGCTTGTCTGCAGAAAGAACCTCCTTCAGTTCTGGTTGCTGACTTTTTTTTTAAAAAGTAATTCTGCATGATAATTATTAGATTGTTTGCTAATTGCCTCTCAGCTGCCGTATGAGGATTTGTCCTGTTGGCCTTTGTGCTGGGATATGATCCACAGTTAAGGATGTATAAATAAATAATTACATCATTTACACACAGAGAACTTGCATTGTGTGTTTAGGCACAAAACCGTAAGTCAAAGTTTTCTGTCTTCATTTATGAAGGTTTATGAGATGGCTATTCAGCCATTGCAATCACTCTGCTGCAGTTACTAATCAGGTTTCAGCCCAGCAGGCCGGGAAGGTGAACACTGAATTGAAGCAGAGAATTACTTGTCCCTACTTCATTACCTAATGCTGCTGGCAGGCCTGCGGCAAAGTGCAGTTTCTGTGGTTGCAGCCAAACAGGAAAGATAATCTATAGATGAATGGTGTGATGATGAATTTAGTTCATAACATTTCATTGTGTTGTGAAGTGTAGAAAGTATGACATGCAGAAGTTTTAGTATGGTCACACACCCCTGTGAATAAACAGTGAATAATGCTAACAGTTAATCACATTTCAAGCCTTATTTAACTTTGTTCCAGTCTGATGTTAGTAATAAAACCATGAATGTCGCAAACAGTTGTTTTTCATCACCAGATTTTTCTCCTGTTTTCTTTTCAATTATCAGGAAATAAAAATGTTGTGATGAGAGAGCACCTCGACCGCATGAAGAACGGCTGCATCGTCTGCAACATGGGGCACTCCAACACAGAGATCGATGTGGTCAGTCTGCACACACTCTGAATGAACTGTTTTTTTTAGCAAGTTACTCTTTCAGAAAACAAGAGGGATCAGAACAGCGTGGGTTGTTGTCAGATGTTTGTAAAACTTTACCTTGGGATTTGATTGTTCTCTGTTGCCGTGGTAACTGACAGCGTCACTAGTGATGGTCAAAACTAAATGCTTCTCAGGTATTAAAATGACGCGAGCATTTTCAGTTTGGGATGAGTGTAGCATCCTTTCTATTTGTAATATTTCCAGATACCTTAATGACAGTTCATCCCACTGTTTAATGTCATACTGTGACACCATTAGAGCTGATGTAAAGTAATAAAATGGGTTCAGGATTATATTTAATTTTAGACTTAATTCAGCATTTATGCAGATTGAAATGCTGTGAGTGCAGCATTAACACAACAAAGATGAGGTTTGTGGTGTTTTGACTTTATTCTGTGACGCAGGGGGATTGAAAATGTGGGATTAAAAAGACAATAGTTGGAGGATGTGGTGGAAATGGTAGAGGAAGTTGTTCACATATGAGAGGAGCTGTGAATCACTTCAGATCTGAAAGGAACTATAGGCCAAGTGAACTTTTGACCCAGGTTTATGGATGGACAATTGCCCAGTCAAACAGAAATAAGAGGTCTGGAAATAAAGCAGCTAAACATCTATAAATGCAGGTGTCGTGATCATTTTACAGGCGAGCCTGCGGACTCCTGAACTAACCTGGGAGAGAGTGCGCTCTCAGGTGGACCATGTCATCTGGCCTGATGGCAAGAGGATAGTCCTGCTGGCAGAGGTATACACATGAAAACACACACACGTTTATGAATATATGAAAGGATCATATCAATGCAACTGAACTGGGCCAGAAACACCGTAATGTGGTTGGACATCGGAGACAACATACGGATTTCTGTTGTCTCTGGTGTGTCTTTAATAAAAGAAAAATGTAAAACTTGACATCTCACAGGAAAGTATGTATGTACACATGAAGTTCAGGAGGGTCCGACAGATTACTAGCAAGTCCATGTTTGTGTCTGAAGCCATTTTATCTGCAGCAGGTTTCAGCTTCATTAGTAAACCTGCTTTCTCAGCCCTTACCTGCCTCCTGATAAAATCTACTTTCAACACTTCAGAACCAAAATAGAGCTGTGCTCTGAAAATACCATTTATTTAAAGCAACAAAAGGGCATTCTAAATTTATAATGCGACTGATTTTAAAAACAATGAATATTTGAGGAGTTATTTGGCATTCCTTTGTGAGTCATAAGGTAATGTAAGTTCAAACAGTTATCTGTGAACATTACCTGCTTCATCTTAATACGATCTGACAATAAAAAGTTTTAGGAGACTGCAGTCTAAGTTCTATTCTATGCTGTGCTGTGCTGTGCTGTGCTGTGCTGTGCTATGCTAGGCTAGGCTAGTCCTTTAACAGATGCTTTTATCCAAGCCGACCTGCATGAGCTGCAGAGCCTCTTTGGTTTTCACAGTTCTACCTGACTGCAAGCGTCTTAACTTGAACCTTCATAAGAAAATGACTTTTACTGAAACAGCATGTTTACCAAATACCTTTTAGTATGAATTATTTGAAATGGTAACTTCTGAGGTTCAAATGGAGACAAGAAATTCTGAAATTGTGTTTTGTCTGGTTTTTATATTGTTTTAATTTTTATGCTTTATTCTGTTGAATGGCAACGCCTATGAAACAAATAGGAGTGCCTTTACCCATCAGGTTGTTGTTTATAGATCTGATTTTGGAGCAAATATTGATTTGAAAATCTTATTTGAAAGTGAGAATTGACAACAGAATTTCTAAATCCAGTCAGCTGTAAAAGAAAATCTGATAAGTTACATCAGCAGGAAAAACTTGGTTTTGAGTCATAGCCTGATAATGTAAAGCAACTTCTTCTCTAGTGGAAAATGTAGAATACAAAAAGCTTCAACATGTGAAAACACAATTTCTCAAATGTATCTTCTTGTGTAAATGAGGGATGCATTTTAATAGCAGTTTTAATTTCGCTTTCATTGTAGAATCAAAACGTTTCTCTGCTTCCTCTGCAGGATCCACAACAGCAACAATAACAGAAAAACAATTAGTTACATCTTAAGTACAATTTAAGGGAAATGTGCAGCCAATTGTTTCAAATTTTTTGTGATGAATATTTTTTATCATATTATGATCTTTTTCGTTTTTTCTCCCTCTACAGGGTCGTTTGCTGAACCTGAGTTGTTCCACTGTGCCCACATTTGTGCTTTCTATCACTGCGACAACTCAGGTAAACTATGGTTCAATCTGGGACATTCTTTACACGACTGAACACAATGAAACAAAGTTGTTGTTTTTTTTTTAGTGGGCAGGTGGGTAACTCTTGTCTTTGTCTCTTATCAGGCTCTGGCTCTGATAGAGCTCTACAATGCCCCAGAAGGACGCTACAAGCAGGATGTTTATCTGCTGCCGAAGAAGATGGGTAAGATCTCAGTTAAAACCTTACTGGTGCAGTGCTTGGACAAAAAGCACAAAATACAAGAAGAGTATACTTAAAACAGAAAATCCAACCAGTGAGATATGTATATCAGGTAGATCAGTCGCCACCACCCACAGTCTTTTAGAGGAAGTGATAATAGCCAGTTTGTTTTGGCCCTGCAGAAAGCCTGCAGGCACACTGCATTCATCTTGCTGTAGACAGCCTCATCTGCTCAGTCCAGTGTTGAGTCCTTCAGTTGCGAATCATTGACAGTAGAATGAATCCTGTGTCTGACCACATATGTGTGCGTACATGCAGCTCCAAGCTCGTCTGCAGCACTACCACTATCATTTCTTAGCCGTCTCTCAGCTGCTGAGAGCAGTGCATAGTAAAGAAAAGCAAATGTAGGTCACACTGTCAGCGACTGCTGCAGTCAGTGCAGCACACTGACACAAACATGAGACAGGAGAGGACTGTGATGAGAAAAGACAAATGAGCATACGAGGTATTAGTGACAGCAGAGGGAGAAATCAGATAAATCACTCTCTACTACTCACGTTTTCTTTTTTAAATGATCCGTTAAAGATTCCTGGAGAATGTTAACATGTTTCTTTCCTGCCCTGCAGATGAGTATGTAGCCAGCCTACATCTCCCAACATTTGATGCACATCTTACGGAGCTGACTGATGAGCAGGCCAAGTATCTGGGCTTGAATAAGAATGGACCCTTTAAGCCAAACTACTATAGGTATTAAAACCAATCTGTACAAGTTTGAATTCTGTTTAAAGGCTACATGTGTAACGTTTGGAATAGTAGAGGCAGAAAGATATGGCATCCATTACTTAGCTTGTGGCTATGTGTTTTTAATTGCCTGCTTCTTTGTGATAAAGTCTAATATATGCACTAATTGTCATGTGGCGCATCAAAAATGGTGTACTGCAAGGAATTTTAGGTACTGCAGCCAGAGACTGTGTATAAACAGATTGCAGCCTGCAACGTGTAAAACTGCAGTGTGCAGACTTGTATTGTCTGCTGTCTAGATTTGCAGGTTATTGCAAGTTTCTTAGCTGTTGATCATTATTCTCCTTAATCGTGAAGTTGTTTATCTTTCTTCCTGCCTGAGTAGCAGAATATGTACAGGAACCATGTTGAAACCTGTGGAATGCAGTCTAAGCTGTAAACATGTTAGCTTTGGGACGTGTTAGCTTGTGTTTCAATACCTGTTTTAAGTTGCTTTACTTCATATTTTTCACAGCGTTAATGCAAGCTGCTGTTTTTGTGGTTTTCCAGGTATTAAAGCTGTTTTGAGTGGGGTTACCTGTGAAAATATCAATACTCCATGAATCGCACAGACTCGCAGAGGGAGAGGAGGAAAAGACAGACTTACAGAAGAGTCAACTCACCTGCTTTACATCTGGCGCAAGGAGGGAGGAGAATGTGTGGTTTTCCCTGCGCTCATGACGGTTGTTTTATTTATTTCATACATGACCACAGTAATAATAATAATGATAATAACTACTCTGTGGAGCTGCTCCTGCCATTTGCCACTAGCTAGCTCCACTTCTTCTCCTTAAAGGTGTTGTACGTCCCTTCAAGCTGTCATTTTGCCATCATCAACTTTCTCTTTAGACGCTCATTTACGTGTCAAGTTGTATGTGAAACCTCCATCCTCCCTTCTCCATTGCTAGATCTTTATTTCTATATCTGTTAAAGAATAAATGACAGATGCTAAAAGGTTATATATACTCTAAAAACTTGATTTAAAAAGAAAAATGTGTGAATGAAGATTTAGGGACGGACAATTTTTGTCTTTTTTGTCATTCTTTTTTCTACCTGTGATTTTGTTTTCTTCTGTTCAACTTTTGTAAGGGTGGGACTAAATTTAGTAAGAGGGTCTTGGGGTCCAGTTAGATCTTGTATTTTATTTGATTGAGACTTGTTTGGGTTCTTTTTTTTTTTTTTTTTTTTTAATAGAATGACTGGATGGCAACTGTTTTTTTCTACCAGTCACTTAGACTCACAGTCAGCACGTTTACATGACACACAAAATGAAAAGGTGTTAGACCAAAACTGGACTTCTAAAATTCATTTAAAATTATAATATGACTGAAATCGCATAGCCATGCTACCATATTAAGTCTGTTTGGAAGTTGGGAAAATCCTGCATGTACATGAGGCGCTGGATGCAAATGGGCCTATGTGCTCTGCACATGCTCCAAAATTCTGTCATTGTCTAGAAGCAGTAAAGCGTTAAGTGTATATTAATACTGAATTCCCAATAAAGCTGCTCTCATTTTCACATTTTTCTGGTTCTTTAGTCAGACGGCTAAACACATTACAGATTGGTGCTGAAAAGCAGCCTGTTAAGACTCTCTGTCCACTCAGTGGCTTAAATCATTTCCAGTGTTTTCTCTCATAAATGCCAGATTTTGTTTTAGTCGCAGAATAATCTAATGAAATTCTCTGAAGTGCAGTAAATTCTGCTTTCCTTAACATACGTACATTGATCTTCTAAAGAAAATGAAAAAGCAACAGAATGTTTTAGGTTTATTTCCACGCAGTCCACAGCATCGGCCTTGGACATGTTTTGCTGTAATAACTCGATTTGCTTACCATGCATGTATACTGGGTGAAGGACAGTGGTCCAGTTCAGCCTTTGCTCGGCCCAGCTGTGCATGTAATCGTGCTAAGTGAATCATCTCATCAGCTGCTTTTCTCTCGACTTCCAGCTGCATAAACATGCCAGTGTTAGAAGTAATGAAAAGTATTTAACCTTTTCATTTAGTCTTTTCCTTTAACAAGAAACTGATTCTTCATTAGAAGCATGGCTGATTGTCAAATCATGACAAAGGTAATACTGTATATTTAGATATTTATATAGAATTTAAGATTTTTCTCTTTTGTTTTTGTTTTTCCTGCACCATCTAACATTACTTTTACAGAATCAACACATCATCCAGATGTGCGATTAAGTATTCTAATGATCTGTGTAATAAATGTACTCAAACTCGCTTTTTTTTTTTTTTTTTTTTTTTTTTTTTTTTTTTTTTTTTTTAAATTGTATGATAGCATATTTACAGAACATGAAGCAAGGTGTTTCCAGGCTGGTACTGAAGCAGATTTTTCCTATCAGGTCCTCAATAAATAAATAAATAAAAGTATGGTGCTGTTTTAATGTACTTGTCATACACAAACGCAGCAGATCAGGTACCCAACAGTGTAGATTTAATAATAAATCATCACTATTCATGATGTTTGTGGTTTGGCTTTGATGGTGGACTTCTATCTGTCATGGAAGGTGTTTGTACTGATAGCAGCAGCTCATCTCCATGCTAAGCTGATGGTTGATGATGTTGGTCCTGGATTTATAAAACAACTGCCTGCACCTTGTTTCTGTACCACCTCTTAGCCTCAACCAGTCATTTTAAACTGGCCTCCCGTGAGGTTCGGTCTGCTTAATTTTGTTATGAAGGCACCACAAGCTGAACAAACAAAAAATACATTTCTTAATGCGGCAGTAAATGATCCAAACCTGCTGGATTGGGTTGCACAATAAAAAGCAGTTCCGCCTTTTGAGCAGGTGGCACAAAACATTTAGCCCGCTGGATAAACCCACCTGTTAAAATTTAAATAGCAGTTTGTCATCTCTGCACAGTGTTGCTGTGAAGGGGGGACCAAATGTCATGACGCCACTGCAAAACAGAAAATCCCATTTTGTATTACTTCCCTGCCAATGTTTGTGTGTTCTTGTCTCCTTGTGGTGTCGAGTCTCCATCCGAGTTCGTATGACCTGCGTGAATGTGTGCTAAAAAAAAACAAGTAAGCGTGTGTGTGTGTCTGCTGTCTGTCCAAATCTTTTTTTTTTTTTTCTTTTCTTTTTTTTTTTGTATTTTTATAGGCCATAGTTGCTTTAACAGCTGCCTCAGGATCCAAGAATGTGTGTTAAAGGGGGGTAAAAAGGTTTTGTCAGTCATCTGAGCGACGTGGTTCAGCGGGGGAAAACACCAGCATTGTATATGTATATAGATCTATACAGATATGACAACCTTTTAAATGTATAGGAAAGTAAAAGAAGAATCGGCTCCTGTATTTATTGATGTAAATCTTCATACAGTGCAAACTGGCAAACTTCTCAAACATGTTTTAAGTTGTCTAATGAAGAAAACACCCTGTTTTAAATATTGCATCTGATAATGGTAGATGAGCAATAAAACTATAATCTTAATGAATAAAAGTGTATAAAATTGTAAACAGTTGTCTTTTTTTTTTTCTTTTACTCTAAAGAAAGTCTAATGCTTTATTAATACATAGTTGTGTATGTTTTGTCAGAAAGAAAGGATGAGTGGGTCGTATTTCTGTGTTAGGGGAGTCCATGTGTGCAGCTGCTGCAGTCCGTCACAACCCCGGTGAGATCATCTGAGCCAGCAGCCGTCTGACAGAGACATCTCTGACATCAGCAGAGCTGATAAAAATCAGTGACGTAATTACGATGGCATTTAAGGTGATTTCATTATTCAGAGATGAATTTACTCTCTTTGAATTTCCTCACTTTTATTTCCTAAAATGTCAAAACCAGCCCCAAGAACCAGCGTGACTTTGTTATATTTCCAGCCCTGTGTTGAGTAAAACAGCCTGTTTTGCCTTTTCTTCTTTCTCTCACTAGTGCTGAAACTATTTTCTAAAATCCAAATTCACGCTTGACATGAAGGCATTCTTCTGACAGTCTTGAATGGGTATTTCATGGAACTCAAATTCTGTTTTTAGATACTTGCTTTTGCTTATTTGGGGTCATAAAAAAAACCTTAATAATCTCAATTCTATGTACCTGCTTGGCTGTCTTTCATTCACCTCTGAAAACTTACTGGCTTTAGCAGGAGTTGTCATCTTGGTAGATTTTACTTGGATTTGAGAATTTCCAGTTTAAAACAAACTATTAGAAACCAAGATCATAACCAATTGTCAATCATATCAAATATGTGATATTAATTATGTTAGTTTGCATGTTTGTCAATGTAAAGTCTGTTTTCATGCTACAAGTCTGAACAAAATTGTAGTCGCACAGTTAGAATAATTGAATTCTTAATTTCTCTTTGGATTAGATGCTTATTAGCAGCTCCGTATCACCTCAAGAGGATAAATGCCTTGCTCAAGAGTCACTTCTAGAGGAAATTCCTCCAGCTGTTTGAGCTCTTTTTGTCAATTTGCTCTGCTTTCTGCTTTGTTGTACTTGAATCCAGAAAACGATTTAACTGAAATCTGTCATCCCCTGCTGCAGAAGCCATGTGGTCACATACATACAGTGAACTGCTCCCTTGTGTCATCCTAAAGTGCATGGTTGCAAGCATAACTGTCATCACCCCTCCCCCCTATATATCAATAATTTACTTGTGTGGTTAAAGGGAAGCTGGCAAAAAGGTGCACAGACAGCAGAAGCCCCCCACCTCTATGTCTGTGGTGGATGAGCCAGACTCCTCTCTCAGTCCCTGATGACCCATTGTGTGGGACATTTGATTACAGCGGGATTAATGTGAATTTAAGTTGACATGGCTGTTTGGAAATATCATCCATCAATGTTGGCAAATTCTGGCAGATTTTGGAGCGCTTTGGAGAATGATGGGTGCATTGCAATGTAAAATGTATGGTAATAAGGAAGAAAATAAAGAACAGAAAATGCAGAATGTTAAAAATCTGAAGCAAAAGGGGGGGAAAAAAACGCAGAAAAAAAACCACACCAGAAAACAGATTTAAATGAACGCATTTCTGAGAAGTAAACTTTTGCTGAATTGATTTTTTATTATTTTCTAGAAACACCGCTGAATTTTGACAGGTTTTCTTGCCGCCACAAAGGCTAATTCTTTCTCCATCTTGAATCCTGCTACTATAAGCTCTATCCAGTAAATCAAAGTCATTTTGATGTTGACTCTAGTTCCATCTCCCTCCCAGCCCCATTCATTTCCCCCCTTCTCTCTTCCTCTAACTTGATCAGCCTCTATGCCCATTAAAAATAACTGGTGAAGCTGGGCAATAGTTCCAGAAATGTACAAAAACAAGTCAGAAAAAAAAACTTTTATAGTGTTAAAGTCACAAAGTGCTACTTTAATGTATCTTTAGTTGGATTTGTCTCAGAATTTGGTTGGTTTATCTGCCTGTTTGTGTGAAATATCCGCCTACCATTTAAACTGGAGCAAATACATGTTCGGTGGAAACTGAAGAAGAAACGCAGCCTGACTTTAGTCAATTAGTTTAAAGTTTTAAACTAATATGTCGGAGAAAATGTTCTGGTATGTTGTGTATATCAGTGCTACTGTGCCCTCAGCCATCTGCCCTCTGCTCTGATACACTGACATCGGTGTGCCTTCACGTGGTCAGCTGACACCCCGCTGTGCCGTCTGTAACCCCGCCCTCTCGGGGCGCGCAGGGACAGCAAATCAAACAGATTGGAGGAGCAGCGGCAGTAGCAGGAGGAGGTAGTAGAGGAGGAGGAGGAGGAGAAGGAGGTCCTCAACTTGGCTCTTGGTAGTCGCGCTTGTCCTCCTGGAGCGGCGCAGACTCAGCCCCCCCCACCGGACCGGTATGTGCTGCCCCCCGCGGAGGAAGTGAGCCGCCCCGACCGTGAAAGATGCAGGCGGAGGACATGGAGGTACCTATCATTAATAACCTTAACGATAGCGGCGACAGACAGAGGCCGAAAGGGAAAGATGTGTTCAAGGATCAGCAGAAGGAGTCGGAGGTAAATGCGGTTGTGTACAGTGTGCAGCACACAGCTCGTGGTACAGAAGCGCAGCAGAGGTGTGTGCATGCGTGTGTGTATATATATATGTGTACATATATGTGTGTTTGTGTTGTTGCTGGGGAGCTTTCGGATCAGCTCCGTGTCCTTTCCATGTAGTGTCTTGGCTCGGAAGCATGCAAGCAGACAGCGAGGTGTTATTTTGGCATCGGAGTCCTATAAATAACCTGGTAATCCTACAGTGGTGCTGAATGCAGGTGGTGAAATGTGACTGCTGCTGCCAGGACCACTCAACAACCAGCAGCACACAAATCCACTCATGGATACCTCACAATACACTAATGCATGCCTTATTATTATTATCTTATACACTGAATATCAAGCCTTTCCTTCTAATTTTTTTATTTTTTTTATTTTTTATGCCTGCAGTGTTTTTCACTTCTTTAATCATTCTTAGTGCAAAATGCTAGGTGATCAAACCTTACATTTGCTGCAGGTATAGACCCATCTCATATTTATAAACTACTTTGGGATTCAGAAACGAAATATGGAGCAAAAGCATCGATTTTGATATCCAAATATTTTGATGCATTAAGTTATGGTTTTAAACCAGCATATTTCTCCTTCCCAGTCAATAAAAATGCATTCATTTGCAGCGCTTTGTATTATGAACTGTTGGTCTGACAGTATATTTGACAAATCACACATTTGTCCACAACGGTTTGTTACATCTGACTTTTTTTTTTTTTCCTAAGTTTTTTTTCCCCAGCACAGCTTGGGTTTCTTCTTTCAACTGGCTCTTGAAGCACCATGCAGCTATAATCCATCCTGCTCATGAAATAATTACTAGAAGGTTTATTGTGTGTGTGTGTGTGTGTGTGTGTGTGTGTGTGTGTGTGTGTGTGTGTGTGTGTGTGTGTGTGTGTGTGTTGGGGGGGCTAGTTGCACAGCATAAGAGGTGAGTCAGTCCAAGCTGTCATTCAGGGTGCTTTCAGAGAAGCAGCACCAGCGCACTGAATGGGTTTTGAGGGAATTAGAGCATATTCATCTCACAACCATTGGATTCTGGGACAGGACAAGGGGGTTGGTGATGGTATTGTAGCTCAGTGGCACAAACATTGAAAGCGTTTAGTGTCAAAGCCTTGTGTTTAAAGCTCTGTAGCCTTTGGATTCTGTCTGCTGGGTGAAGTTAACCCCAAACCAGACTCACTGCTCTGTGTTAATTGTCAGATGTGTCTGGTCTGATCGGTCATCTGTTGGCTTTGTGGCATATGTTTGTTGAAGACAGAGAAGGGGGGGTTATACTACTTATACCTTGACTCTGTGCCCAGAGATTGTGTGCTGATATGGCACAGAGTTGGCCAACACAAAAGCCATATCAGTTTGGAGCTGGGGATGATTTTGACATCAGCTGGCAGAGGCAGGAAGGCTGGAGGGGAGACATTAAGACTGAATAAGGACATGGAAGAGAGACTGGCTGATAGATGAGACATCTGGGATGTGAGTTACTGATTTTCTGAGGATTATTCAGCATCCTCTACACTATCTGACTTTTTCGTTGACATTTTTGTTATTTATTTTATAATTTAAAAAAAATGTAATTAATTCACAAACACAACAAACAACAACCTTTTGAGTTTTGAACTCAAAAGGTTTCCAGCCCCCCCCCCCCCCCCCCCCAACATCACATGAACCAAAGAAACAAAGAAATTCGTCTTTCGTTTTAGTGGCTGTATTGTAGGTAACTATAATTAAAACCGTGTCAGTATTATTATCCATTCTTCTGCTTTAGTGTGAAACATTTTAAACCAGGAGTCTCTACAAACTACTTTAGGTGAGTGGAGTTTTCAAAGAGACGGATGCTGCTTTAATAAAACAACTTTGCTATATATGATAGTTGGATAGTTTATGTCTAAAGTAACCTGCAGGCTTTTCTTTGTGTTCAGGATGAAAAGTCCCCAAGTGGTGTTGTAAATTGTTTGGCTTCATACTTCATTATATTAGATGATAATATTTTGGTACATGCATAAGACTGTGGTCTCATCATTACCCACCATTGATTATTACTATTACTGGTCAAGCTGGGACAGATATGCTCCATCTTGGTTTGTTCTTTCTTGTTTTAGTTGAAGTCTCTCTTGTACATTTATAATCATTTCCTATGAGTACTTCTACAAATTTATCCAATGTAAAAACTCCCAAGTTTTATTTAGCCTTGCTGCGCCCCACCTGTGATAACCCACCCCCCAGTTTGGGAACCACTGGTTTACAGTATGGGTTTGATTAAAAAGAATGGCATGAAAATGTCTAATTCAAAGAAAAAATACCATATCAAATCATAAAATAACTACATTATGTTCCTAAAGATTATTTTTTATGGTTCCCAACATTGGTTTTCATCTGTTTTTGAGGCAGGCTACCCTTACTTCAGAATTTGACCTGAAACTGACATAAAGGTGTACCAACTTCATGAAAACAAAGCCAACCACAATTTAGTGCTCGAGGTTGCTAGAGAAGGAGTGGGTATGGGTAAATATTCTGGGCAAAAGTGTCAGAGATATAACTTCTATCTAAGGTATTCATCAGTATTCCATTAAAATACATCTATGACCAGAGGCAATATAAACCGTGGGTCAATAATGAGCTGTTTTTACACTAGGAACAAATAAACAAGCAAAACATTAACAGCTGCCATCATTTTGGAAAAGTTTATAATCAGCTGTAGTGGATATTTCTCTGCTTCACTTCCAGTCAGCAATGGTGGGAACATAACAATAATTTTAGTGCACATAGAAATCCACTTATTTTTTTTAATCCAAAACATCTAAGCCCGATGGCTGAAGCTCCTGAGCAAAATGAGACGAGATTGATGGATTTAGAGATGGTGGGTTGTGGTAGTTAGTTGTCCAGTTCAGAGTATGTTGTAGCCCCCAGAGCACGGAGGATAAACATGCTACTATTTGCACTGGGAAATGATCTAATCAGCTGGTGTTAGTGGGTGCACCTATGTTTGAAAAACCTGTTTAAACACATTTCTTTTGCAGGACAAAAAACAAGCATTAATGGTTCACTTGAAAGACTGTTTTCTTTGAGCCAAGAAGAACTTAAAGTGAGATTCACAGCTCGTTTAGTTTCCTCCGGCTTTGGAAAAAGAAAACATAAAATGTCTCACCCAAGTTCCCAACAGGAGCAGGAAGTATTTTTGAGTTTGCGTTCATGATTAGATAAATTTGTAAGGCTGACTGATGCCTCACCTCAGTTGGGGATGGACTGACTGTTGTGTTGTGAAGGTTTCGTTAAAGTAGTTTAAGTGGTTGACTGTAAGGCCTTGATATTTTTTCTTTCTTTATCGATTTCTTTGTTGATTGTGTTATTTATTCATTTTCACACTGCTATTCCGAACACGTGTATTGCGTCGGTTCACACATCTGCACGGCTCTGCTTCTGTTTTGCAAAACATAAATGCTGCTAAAATAACGCATTTTAGCAGGAATTTATACTGAGAACTAAAACATATTTATATTGGCTGAGCAAATTCATGTGTGAGCATCAACACCGCTCACCATTTTGTCATTTAGCTTGAGCTCGTTTGTGTAGTTCCTTAGCCTGGCAACCCATGTGATTCTTGTAAATGGGAGAAACACACATGCCTCTTTTTTCCTTTAAAGTTAGCCTGCAGCATCACTTCTAAATGCTAGTGGATATTACTTATGGCTCTTTTTAATCTACTGAGCACGCTGTGGTTTTTCAATAAATGGGACCATGTTTTTGAGCCGCTGGTTGCCAGTTTATGTCTTGATCAAAGCTATCTGTTTTAGGACAGCCTCAGTTTTTAGATTATATGGCTAAAACTATATAAAGTTAATGTATCAGTTGATATAAAAACCTAAAAGGCCAACCAAAACAATAATGCAGAATTTAATAGGAACAGTACTTTGCAGAAATAAAACAAAGATCAACTGTTTTCAAGCCTCTTCTCGTCTGGTAAAGACGTGATGATCACGTGATGATCTTTGACTGCAGCCGTTTGGACATTACCATCAATTTAAGCTATAATTAGTTTAGAGTGTCAAGCAAGTCTGATAGGAAGTTGTGTCATCATAATTTCCAGGTAAAACAAGAAATGTCCTAGCTACTTAGGAGTGATGGCAATCTTTTTGTATGATGGAAAAATGTCATAAATAATTATATTATGGGTCAGTCATTCTGGATTTACCTTGTAGAGTCTCTGAATAGACACTACATTTTATATCTGGGTTGTAAACCTTCTGGGTGGGATATAAATACATGGAAAACTTCTGTAGATCACATAAAGGGCAAGCTATTGATCATAAATTACCCCACAGAGATGTTGACAATACAGGTGGTAGTGTTTTAAAAATTCAACATAATCCATCATTAGATGACTTATGGTGCTAAAATCTTGTTTTGTCTACAGATTGCACATATTTTACAGATTGCATATGTCTTTTCATTTGAGCACAAATTTAGGTGTTTGAGGTCCTGAAAGATTCTTGGTTAGCTTTAGCAGTGATGTCTGGGTTGGGACCACAGGCTGTGTGTAAAAGATTTATATGACTGTAATAACACTTTGTAGACTGCTTTATTGTTTTGTTTTTTTGTTTTTTTTTTAGCCAGATGGATGTTATGCAAATCAGATGAATAGAAGCCTTTGCAGTGATCCATCACAAAAAAGTCCAAACCTATCAACAGAAACCACTTTTGTACATTAAAAATAAATATTATTATTGTGAAGCAGGGTCATTTAATATCTGTGAGGTGTGATTTGATTCAAGAGTCATGTACCATCAGGCTTTCAGTTCTAGTTAGCAGGTTCTAAATATGAGTGAAGCATGTGGTCACTCCCTTCCTCCCTTTTTAAAAAAAATTGATAATTAATACATCATTTGTCATTACGCTGTGAACCTCCAAGTGGTTTTCATTTTCTGGTTCACACATGCTTGACATCAAATGACGTTTGGCTTGTCGCCGGCTGACGTCCCGGATATTCCTGTCCAAGCTGACTGAGCTGCAGCCGGTATTTATAGGAGACAAGAGTTATTTAACCACAAGAGCTGAGTCAGAAAGCACACCCTTATTTACAGACCAGGTAGAGGCCCGTCAGCTGGGATTTTCATGGGTTAAATGCAGCTTTTAGTCCTTCAGCTTAAAGCTTCAAGTGACACCGGGAGTCTTTCTTAATTCTTATTAGCATAAGTGAATCTTTAATAACCCCTGGAGGTAAATTTTAGTTGCGTCTGTTTGCAGGTGCTTTTACATTACTGCACATCTTTTACTACTATTACTACTTCCCATTGCAATGTCTTAGTGTAACTCATTTTGAGCTGGCTGATTTGTAAGGCTGAATGCTGTTTATAATACCTGTGTTATCTTGTTTTTAATGACTTGTCTCAATAAGCCTTGAACAACCTGTTTTCCTGCAAATAAATGAAAAATGTATTTCCTCCTTGCGAGCTTGTAAGTGTCTCTCTTGTGTTTGTGTGTGCCGTGCATGCGCAATAAAAAGCCTTCCAGCTTCAGTTTTGACTTGTTCGGCTGAATCAGTTGGTCGAGAACAATTTCTGGTATCTTCAAATTGCTCCTCTTTGACCTCAAACTAAAAGAACAAGGTTTGTTTTTCTTTTTCATACAGAGGTTGTTGGTATTGCATGTAACCAGTGACCGTGTTTTGTCTCGAGGGCATGTGCTAATCACAGGGTGAGGCTAAAGCCAGAGCCGTAAGAGACCCCTGCCTGAACACAGCAGCTAATCCGCTCTGAGACGGGGGCCGTTCTTTCTTCCTCTGATGGCGTTTCACTTTAGTGCTACACCAGAAAGCATTGTGATGTTAAGAGTCATGTATGCATTTAATTAGATGGATTGAAAGCAGAGTCGCTGCATGTGTGAAAGCACCTGTAACTGTGAGTGAGGATCTAAGACCAAATATGCAAACGACTAATCAGCTCTGCCTGGAGCTGCAGCAGCCAATAATAACCTAAAAATGCAGATTATGAGACAAAACTATCTGAAAATACCATATCTGATGTATTTTATGTATAATGAAATGAATGAAACAAGGCTGTTTTCATAAAATGTAGATCCAATCACTGAAACATTCATTCTCTTCCAGCAAGTGTCCACGGAGTCAGCTGTGCAGATGGTACATTTGATGACAGGGATTTGCACATGCTGCATGTACTGGCCAAAAAAAACAAAAAAAAAAAACAAACGATGCATTTGATGACAGAAGTTGGAAACCTTCCATTGTCAATAGTCACTAGAACAATCGATGCATCTGTCGTTAACATGTGCGACATGTTTGTATCTCTTGTTCTTCGCAGAGCTCCATGGAGTCTCCGAACCTGGAGTTTGAATATGGAGACACGGACACGCTCACTGCTGAGCTCTCAGGTAGGACGGACTGCATACTACACCTGACTTTTGCTTTAAAGTGTGTGCTTTCAAGTGTTTTCTGTAGATATGAGGCTTTAGCTTGGTCAATAGATGTTAAATGAATCCGAAAGGAGTCTCTGCAGGAGTTTTTTTTTTTTCAAGTATATGAAATAAATTCCTCTCCAACAAGTTTTTTTTTTCTCTTATTTATCGAAGAAAAGTGTTGATTTGCAATTAAAATGGTTGTCCTGCTAAATGGCACGTGGCAGCCGGGTTGCCAAAAGTGTTAATCACTCTGGTGGACACACACAAACAGACACAGTCACAGCGGCTCTGTGGTGACATCTCCTCGGGGTCAGGGAATGATGACTGCTCTGAGAACAGGAGGAGACGCACAGCAGAGTGACTAATTGTTAGACTGAGCCATTAAAACGAAGAGTCCACACTGGATGGAGACAGCAGAAGCTCAAAGTCTGTCCCTTTTAGAGCTTGTCAGCCTCCATCCTAAACCTCCACATGCTCATCTTCTCATGAAGGCTTTTCTTTGAACTAAAATCAACAGTGTTTCTCAAATCTTCATAGTTTTTTTTTTTTTTCCCCCTGTTTCGTCTCATCTGCAGAGCTCTACAGTTACACAGAGGAGCCAGAGTTCGCCCTGAACAGAGATTACTTCGAGGAGGATTTCAGGAGCCATGGTAGTGTGTCCTCGTCTGAGACATCTCCGTGTGTTTTCAGATTACCTGTCTGGCACTGAGCAGAGGGAAGGGTGTATCGGGTTCTCTCACATTTGGCCAAAACCCTGCCTTCAAAATGCCATTTCAAACTGAGAAAAGTCCACACACAGTGGACGGGAGCGTTAGCCTGTTGTTGCTGCTCTTAATCGCTGTAACCTTGACGACTCCTCCGACAGCGATGCTGTTGCTGACTAACCGCTTGATAACAGTGCACTTAAGTGTAATAGTGAAGGTTAATTTACCAGACTCTTATGATGTGACCCAAGGAGATTATTAGTAGTAGAAAGAATAAATAATCTGCAGAACATATTAGTTCCAACATTGTAGTTTTTTGGGGGGTTTTTTGCACGGAGCTATAGAAGGAACAAGTCCAGCCAGCTATGGTTCTTAAGCTGAGTGGCGTCAGGCAAGGGTGAACGGGAACATCAAAGCTCTGCCCTCTTGAGTTTTTCAAAGAATGAGTGTCAGTGTGGATACAGATGGGAGGAAAATGCTTAACAGTGCGATTGATGTTTGGTTTCCAAGAACAAAGCTTTTCCAGTGTGAAGCTTAGCTTCATGAGCAGGGCGTTCTTTTTTTTTTTTCTTTCAGATGATGTTTGAATATTCTTATTGTGAAAATGCTTTGCCCAATTTAAGTTGATGCTTCCCTTTAGGGCATGTCTTGCACCAAAATCTACCATGACGAGGAGAGAACTTGGAGAAGGCACAAAAAGCCAGACACAAGAGCATCTATCATTCGAGCAGACAAAAGAGAGACTCTGTCATGTCCTCTCTGAGCGTAGGGGTAATAAATAGCTGGATTAGATGAGGACCTTGGTGGCTGCTGTTTTACAGAGATAGAGCTCAGAGCTGCCTCTCTGCATCATAGTCTTTTTATTAGTGTGAGTATATTTATGTGTGTGTCAGTTACTTGTTAACAGAGGGTGGTTTTCCTGTTGGACTGGTGCTTCTCATGTTTATACAGTATGTCAAGGCCACTGACAGCGTGCTCATCAATCTTTTATACTGCTGTCCATAAATTCCCAGTTTGTCAATCACATGAATTATTATGAATTACCAAGACATCTCTAATTCAGTCTCTTCACTGTTAAAAAGGAGCATTTCTGAAGAAAGGGTGTTTGAATTAGAAGAGTGACAGAATATATTTAAATGAATATCAATGCATCGCAGATGAAGATGATGTTGCTTACTGCCTATTTTTGTCTGCTTAATAGAAGAAAATAATTAAATTACCCTGAATTCTTGAATAGAAAAGCAGGCTTGTGTGCTAAAATTCTGTTTTGTTCTGAAGATTGTTTAATGACATACTTAGTTTACAATATTCTTGATAATCTGCTGTTTTTATGTACGTCGCATCAGCTTTTCCGGTTCCCCCCTCATTATATCGGTCACTGGTAATTACTGCTCTGTGTGCTTTCAGCTATTCCCAGAGCTGATGCAGTGGGCCTGCGCTCAGTGCTGAAAGCTAATGACAGATGGATTAAAGCAGCGGCTGCAGTTGTTACAAACAAAAAAAAAAAAAAAAAATCCAGAATGAAATGTAAAAGGGTCAGTGAATTTTCAAAGTAAGAGTTTTCAGCTTTATGGTTCTACTGAAAAGTTGCACAGATGAACTAGCTCACCCCTGCCGTATCGCAGCCACAAATCTTGCGGCGTTTCTGCTCTTTGGTCTGGAGGACATGAAAACCCTGAAAATGTTCTCTGTTTTTCCATCTTTGCAGACTAATGGAAGTTTTTAGTGTTTCTGGGTCTTATATACAAATATACTCTTTGCTTTGTGAGAAATTGCGTTAACACAGTGTTTTTCAGGGGTGTCATTACTTTAGTTAGTTTAAATGTAATGTTCGCTGCATGGGATGTTTATGTTTGTGTAATTATTTCTCCCTTTTAAATAAAACCTGCCGGCTGTGTATGATACATGGTCTGAAAGCCTGATTAGTCTGCAGTTAGGTAAAACTTATGGTGGTCATGCTTCTGTGGACTGATCAACACTGCTAAACGTGTGAGTTGACCATTTATCCACCTGTTAGTGTTACAAGTTGTGCAGGTGTGTACCAGTCCCAGATGTGTGACTGCCACCTGATATACAGACACATCAGAATGAGATTCTGAAGCCAGCGGTGATTCAACATCTCCAGGATCTAAAACATTACTCCATCCTCCAGGATGATCATGCTTTCCCCCACAGAGCCAGGATCTCTGCAGGCACCTCCAGAATTTGGGAGTGGCGACTCAGGCTAGTTGAGATATTATTGGATCACCTTGGGCATACTGTGCATACTCAATCAGGTTTTCAATGGGTCCTGGGTGCAGGGAGTCTTGAAAACCATTGACTTTCAGCAACTCCCGGGTGAGGAATTCCCATTCCTCAATGCCCATTCCTACCACCCCACAGCAGACTGGGATCACTGGTGCCAAACCATTTTAAACCTGACAGTATAAAATGTAAGCATGGATAATATGTTTGGTTTTTTGCCCCATGACTTTTGGAATATCATCCAGTCCATGAAGCAACTCAAAACAAATACCAACAGCATTCCCTGTCATATTCAGAAGCATGATCCATGCAAATATACCTCCATTCAGGCTTTTTTAAGGAACTGGTCATATTTAAAAGGGAAAAAAATGAACCAAACAAAAAAATGTCTTTATGTTTGTGTAAAGTTTAGTATAATTTGAAGAATAAAAACCAACATGAAAAAATGAAAATATGTATATTAATGGTGTGATAGCAAGTTGATGATAATAATATTTACATTAAGTGAAGTGGAATTAAAATAAGTACAGATTAAACAAATGAACAGTATTTTATGGTTGATTACCTGCATTAAACCTATGAAATCAGTTTTGCAGCAGCAAGAATGATAAAATGATTATATAGAGGCAGCTGGTGAGCTAAAAAAAACCTTTTGGTTTGCTGACTTTATTTCCCAATTTAAGCTTTTGTCACAGTAGTTTAGCTTTAACCTTTTCTTGAAACTCCTCAGAGGTCTCGGTTTCATTGGTCTACTTTCTCTGGAACATAAAAAAATGCTAAAATAACACTTGTGAAAGTAATTGGACCCTTTCATCATGTTCTCCCTAAAGCCCGAGGCAGAAGATGGACCGAGCTGACGGTGGAGGAGCAGAGGACGTATGTAATGAGGCTGCTGGACACACTGGAGGTGACGGACAGAGACAAGAGGCTGAAGGTGGCCAGGGCCATCCTTTACCTGGCTCAGGGTGAGTTGCCCTACCTTTACCTTCACAGGTACCAATAATAACATTAACAATGGCTTTGCTCAGTTTAAGTTTACCTTTAGGCCATGAGTGTGATATAATATCTGTATGTGAACACATAGCAGACATTACCCCTCAGCAAGCTTTTGAAATTCAGAAACATGAAAAATATCCCAAAAAACAACTTAAAAACTCCTTTTTTTTTTTCCAAATTTCCCCTCCACCTTTCCCCAGGAGTGTTTGACGAGTGTGACACAGAGGTGGATGTTCTCCACTGGTCCAGACACAACGTCTTTCTACTCTACGACATGGGCATCTTCACCGCGCTGCTGGAGCTGCTCAGCATGGAGATAGAGTGAGCAGAGCACGTTGGTCCTTTCCACTTTAGAGGAAAAATTGAGGAACATTCAGAGCCAGAGAAGAAGAGGGATATAGATTTTTCACCATCTGTAGTCCTCCCGTTGAGGATGCGGGATGGCAGCGGCTTTTTCACGTCAGCTGCTGCTGTGGGTGTCAGCCTCTGTCGGGGTCCTGCGCTGCTTTGTCCTTACATAAGCCGCTCTGTGGCATCGAGGCACAGTCTGGCATATCATCAGGCTGCACCACAAAAGTATGCAAGCAAGGCAAACACACGACAGACAGAGTGTGGTGCAGCATCCAAAGAATTGTGTTTCTAAGAGTTCTAGATTAGAGTTTAATGGTATTTGCCTTTTTTTTTTTTTTTTTTTACCTTTGCTGTATTTGTTTTAATGACTGCATAGAGTGGATTGTCACTACAAAAATAATGTGTGTGTGTGTGTTCAGTAACAACCAGGCATGCAGCAGTGCAGTAAGGAAGCCTGCTATCTCTCTCGCAGACAGCACAGAGCTCAGGTAAATCACTCACACTATACATCTTCCTGCTTTGAGAGGAAACACACATTTTATGGAAATTTGACACATAAATTACTCACCTTTTCCCATTTCCTCTATTCCTTTTTTTTAGTTTTTACTGTTTAATGGTTTTAACAACAGGCGGAACATCCCTCCATACAAACACACACACACAGTCACACACAGCTCCTTCTGTGCATTCCCCGGCTGAGTGCTTCCAAACAATTGCTAGCAAGAGAAATGGATTTACTCCTAATTGCTAGTGCTGAAATGATAAATATTGTTGTGACTTTTGAACAAAGCGAGAATCTTTGTTGAGTAAAGCATTGAATGCATGAAAACACACCTTCGTTATATCAGATAATTGTCAGTGAGTGGTGCATTAGACTTGCGAAGAGCCCAGGAATCCTTTTTTTTTTTTCATGCTGAAATGAAACTGGTTGCAAACAAAAGAGATTTCTTGCAGCCATTGATTTCTTCCACTTATTTAGTGGGTGTATGTACATTTTTTGTAGAGTGTTGCTGAGCATCATGTACCTGATGGTGGAAACCATTCGAGTTCAAACAGAAGATGACCGACCGGAGTGGAAGTCAGCAAGAGAGGCCTTCAAGAATGAGCTAGGTGTGTGTGTCACTTTGCATCACTTTGTGTTTCAAGAGTTTTGTCTTTTCATCACAAGCAGTTCAATCTGCTAATGTCACCTGTGACCTCTCAGGATCGCCTCTGTACAACGGAGAGCCTTTTGCTCTGCTCCTCTTCACCATGGTGACCAAGTTCTGCAGCATGAACGCACCACACTTCCCTATGAAGAAAGTCCTACTGCTGCTGTGGAAAACAATACTAGTCAGTACATTGGTGGTTATAAACTAGTGGCAGATTATCTTGGTTTTGCATGTTTTTTTTTAGATGTTTAACCAAAACAGAGTTTCTGTTGCTGATTTGATTTAATTTTACTCTGCTATGAATGTACTGCATCTACATCTGCAGCTTCTACTGTCTTTTAACCCGCTCTGAATCGGTCGGTTTGTCTTTCAGTTTACGTTGGGAGGGTTCGAGGAGCTCCAGGAGATGAAGGTGCGAGGCCGAGAGCGTCTCAACCTCCCCCCGCTCCCGGAAGACAGCATCAAAGTGGTCAGAGCCATGAGAGCTGCCTCGCCCCCTGCCTCCGCCATGGAGCTCATCGAACAGCAGCAGCAGCAGAAGCGAGGTCGCCGCAGCCGGAGGGTAAAAGCAACCTTACCTCACATACCTTCACCTTACACACACACACACACACACACACCTTGAGTGTCTGAAGAGATTAGGATTGACAGTTTAAGCATTTGCTCTTGATCCTTTTGTAATAGACATTTAAACTTTGTCTATTTAGACAGTGCTGATGTTAAAAAGAACAGAAAGAGCATCCTAAAGCAGCATACAGCTAAACACTTCCCATTTTTATAAGACACATGGCAAAGCTCTGAATCATTGGCACCCATGCCAAATTTAGATTAACTTTTTTCATCAGCTGAAATTTTCTCCAGTAACTGTTTATTAAGCATTTTTCAGAACATGTTTCAGGATTTTGTGTAGTTAAAGGTTGCCTGTTGCAATGGGAAAAATGTTTTGCTCCAGATTCTCAGTGAAGCCCTCTTTTCCTAATATTGCCCGAGGATCCCCACAAGGCCAGGGTAATGAAGTGGACAAATTCGGATACAATATTTGTGACATACTGAAGCTCAACTTGCATTTACAGACATAAGAGCAGAAATGACATGCATTACAAGGCTTATCCAGCCAGGACACCAGACAGTCCTGTCACTGTAAATACCATGATTAAAAAGATGACTATGCTGAGACTGTGGTGGGAAAATATCAGGCAATTTGCAGAAGAAATCGGCTGCAGAATTTTACCATTCAGTAACGATAATATGCAGCCAAATTGGTTGCGATATTATCTTGTCGAATCCCAAAAATCAGCAGGTTGTTACTGAAAAGAACACATGCAGCTACTTAGTCATCATAAAAACAAAACCGTCTGTAAATAATGAATCATTTTGCACATATAGAAATTAGCATTTAATATTGCTGAATTTGGCATGGGCATCATCTATTTCAGGGTTATTTATGCATCCAACCATTTATGATACAACAAAGTGTTAAACCGCCTAAGCCATCTGTTTATTTTACTTACATTATTAAAAACAGAAGCTAATTTTGTTACCTTTTTTTAAAGCATTGAAATATTGAAGCTGCATCCGGCAAAGCGTCCCTGCACAATCCCCGTGATAACTCACGCTTCTAACTCTTTGCTGTGTCGGCTTTTCTAAAAGCGCTTTAGTGCCAACATCATCAGTCCCCTGCTGTAAGTCAGTGACCACAGATGATCTTGGTGCTGGTATTGCTTTGGGAATCCCCGCAGCTTCTTCTTCTTCTTTTTTTCCCCGAAAGTAGAGTTTTGACTGGATAGACTCTCTAACTGCCGTCTGGTTTCTCACTGCCCCTCTTCCTTGTTTCCCCACAGAGTGCCTTTGTTGATAGCTTGGAAGGAGACAGTCCCTTTCCCAAGAAGCAGGTCTTTACCCACAAATTCCCTCCTTTTTCTCCTGCATTTTCACTTTGCACTGAGCTGGACTTTTTGCACTCCTCTCCCTCTGCCCTGCCTTCCCACAGTCTCCCTCTTCTTTCTACTCTTCTACTCTCCTTCCACTTCTCTTGTTCTCCTCTAATTTAACTCCATTTGGTCTTGATGGCTGCTTTTCTTTCAGTATTTTATGAGAGTAATAGATAAGAGAACTTGATGTTCTGACTGGTTTTGGTTCAGTCTTACATTCTGTCTCAGTTAAAATTGTACAAATTTTTAACTTCATCTGCATGCACGCATCTTATTTCCCCAATGTTCTTTTTCTCCCCTCTTTTCCTCGCTCACATGCCCTCACACTTGATACTTATTTTTTCCTCAGTTTTTGTCACCATTTGCCCCATTCTTAACACTTTCCTTTCCATCCTAATTCTTCTGTTTTCTCCCCTTTCTTTTTTTTTTTTTTTTCTCTCTCTTTCTCTCCTTCTCCTCTGTGGGCTGCCTGGGGTTTGAGGGACAGGGCTGACTTGCTGGCTGTTATCATTAAGTACTGGAGTGGTCACTTTCCACAGTCCCATTAAGACAGTTCACCTCAGACATCCACAGTAGGAGCATCTTTCTTGTAGCTTTCATCACATTGCCAACAAGTTTGACCTCAAATATCACCTCGCACTGTAGACTCTTGACTACGGGCCACTGCCTTTAAAATGCATTCATGGAGGAGGTGAACTTAGTGTTTTTAATGCGCTTTTAGCTGTGCAGGTGGAGTATTTGGGATTTAGCTAACCTCTCTCAAATGAATGTGGTTAAAAGCAGTTGCTCTTTGTCTCTTGTAGAAAAATACTAGCTTTTCCTCCCACATAGCAGAGAATGGCTTTTCCATAGAGAATGGTTCACAACACCGTTCCACCTTCTCCTCTCCCCCCCTCACTCTTTCCCACCATACACTTGCTGTACGTGTCACTTAGTTCAGCTGTAGCACTACCACTGAAGCACCATGCATCTACTGCAGTAGCTCAACTAATGGCCAGAAAGCTTACTCATGCCTAACGCTTGCACTATCATAACAATCATTCATAGGCCAGTTTGACTGTTCCGAGTTTCTGTGCCAGTTTTGTGTGAATGTGTGTTTCGCACTTGGAATGGGATTGTTTCTGAAGAAGATCAGAACAAAAAGACTTTGTCTGACTCAGCATTGCTTGAAACTTTGTGTCTGTTTCTTCTGAAATACAGAAGTGTGGTAAGTTAAATCAGATGTGACGCTCGTGGTTGCTGTGGAAGCTTGAATTTTAACTCCTGCTTTGAGAAAATGTCACGTTTATTTAAGCCGCCTGTTCTGGATTCTTCTGAAGTCATCCGCTTCCCTCAAGACTTGTGATCTTTACAGAGTTATAAGATAATCAGGAACTAGTTTGGTTGCTTTGTTCAGCAAAAAAAAAGTTAATTGTGAGCATGATGCCGCTCTCTAATTGAGGAAATTGGAACAGTTTGTCAGGTTGTTTGAAATAAATAACTTAATAGGATTAAGAACTATAATTGTTCCTAGTGAGTACACCACCAGTCGACTGGTGTCTACCTGTGCTTAACTTGCGTCTTTGGATAACAATGAAAAAGATGCATCTTTTTTTTAAATAGAACATGTCTGAAACTTACAGCAGGCTTTCAGCTTCTAACTGCACGAGCAAACTGAATCACTTTGACGGGATGACGGGTGTTGAAAGTTGAAAAGGTTACTAAGAAGCCAAAGGTCACGCTGCACTATGAATGGGGTTTTCCACAAAACAAACGTTTATGACAAGGCAGCCAGAGAGAAGCCAGTCTTTACAAGATAAATTTACCAAAAGGCATCTATCTGTGCAACTGAGACCATGTCAGCGTGTGTGAAGAACAGCCAGCTGCTGAGCATCCACTCATCAAGATAGCAGCTTCAGTATGCGTTTTTTTTTCTCTGATATGGGGTTGGACACTGAGCAGGATAGAGGCAAAGTGGATGCTGACAAATATCAAGCAATCCTGAATGAGAAGTGCTTGTGAAAGAAATTATTTGTAGAATGTGACCTCTCTAATCAGGCATTGATTATACAATGATTGATTTAAAAAAGAGGCACTTCTTTGTTGAATATATTATCTCCAAAATAGCAAGAAAAAGCTAGTTTGACTCTGTTAAAAGCATGAAAGCACACAAATCACTCCTCCAAGATATGACTTGAGTTAATCAATAGACTTTAGATGTGCTAACAGGTCATTTTTTGCACCTTTTATGTAAAACTAATAAATCCTTGTGTGTGACAGCTCCAAACAGGTGTTATGACTGTTTCATCTGTCTCCTGTTAGATCTGTGTGGGAACACACAAACTGTGCTTGACTGATGTGTCCAGCATCCTTTTTTTTTTTTTTTTTGTTTTGTTACACCTGTTAATAGCCAAAGAGTTTATATTTGTATAATTCTCACATGAATATCAAGTTTAATTACACAGATTAATGTTAAACACCACTTGACTTAAGTTTTTATCAGCCATTATATTTAAAGATAGGGTAGGGCAAAGCAAGTTCACTTTATTCATATGGCACATTTCATGTCCAAAATAATTTAAAGTGCTTTACATCAAGAATTACCAATGGTGCAAAGAAAACATTTAAAAGTGGTAAAAGGCATCAACAAATGTCAAAAACTGGAATAAAATAATAAATTATGGATGTGTGTCAGACATTGCAGAGAGTGGTATGAATCTTATGCATTTACTTTGACCAAAAAAGTAAATATGTGTATTACCTGAAAACCATTCCTTTAAAAGACAAGACATGGGTTTCCTTTTTCATTTTGTACCAGAACATTGTAAAACATGCAAATGTTTAGAAAAGTTCTTTTGCTCTGTTGAAATGTTTTCTGAAATGTGACTTTTCTAAAGTGAAGAGGAAATAATTTTAAATGTCTTTACTGGCTAGAATTTGATGGCAATAACACAAAACAACAACTGGAGAAGATGTGTAAAAATATTGTACATTTTCTAATCTGTACAATAAACAGTATTCAGTCAACACCATCACTAAATGAAATGGAGACAGGTAAGGGTGTCGTGATTGGGTATAAAAGAAACATCTAAAAAAAAAAAAAAAAAAAAAAAAGATTGTGTTTCCAAACACGGATGGGTTGTGGCTCATAATTTTGTGCCAAACTCTGTCTGAGAATCTTCAGTAATTCCCCCAAAAAATATTCTTCAGGGTGTGACTGTAAAAAACTGTGGTTTTTCAACATCTGCAATCTAGAATTTTATTAAATATTTGGTGCGTAAAGGTAAAGGCTGGACACCATTTTTCAATGTGCATGCACTTGTAGCAGTGGTACATTATGCAACCATCCCTATATAACAATCTGGAACTGGATAGCGAGAAGAAACCAGCCGAGTGCACTTTTCAGCTGCTTTTGAGAAAAACGACTAGAATGACGCGTCTGTCTGTAGCATGACACACATTGTGTGAGCTTGATTGGCCTGCTTACAGTCTAGTTATGTCTTTTACTACGCAGGTGTACAAAAAAGACAGGAGATATTAATGAAGACTAAAGAGTAGCATTTATGTACAAAGAATGGACATATTTTTTTCAACCCAAACAAATATTATTCTGAGATGAATTCAAAAGTGCAACAAAGAAGAAGTGTAATTTAACACAACGGTCAAAATCTATTTTCTTTCTTTCCTTTTTTTAAAATTTTTTTTAAATTATTGTTTGTGTTGTTAGCATCAAATGTTAAATTTGTCCTCCCTAAATAGAATAAACTTACTCAATGAAAGTCGTGTATTTTGTTCCTGCAGTACAATTTCTTCCGGTCAATGAAAATGACTGCTCATGCTTACATTTACTTTATGTTGTAAAGTTAACCATTTCGTACCCACATTACTTCTATAATTCACTGCTATATGTGGCATAAATTACGCCTTTACCACACCTGACCACCTGTCCTCTGTCTCCTCCAGCCGTTGGTCAAACAGGACAGCTTGGACACGTACAATGAGCGGGACCCCTTCAAGAATGATGACACACGGGACGAAGAGGAGGACCCAGAAGACACTGACAGTGGCATCGAGGGTGAGGTGGACCCTCTGGACCGTGATGTCATCATCCAGCCACCACCGCCACCACCTCCGCTGAGACCTCCTAATGAAAGGGTCAACATCCCCAAGGGTCTTCCCTGGGTCCCGAAAGTCAGGTTAATAGCTCAGATTTGAGTTTTTAAGTTAGTTTCCGAGAGCCTGAATTAATTCCCCTTAGCCGCGAAATACTGGCGAAGGTCTCCAAACTGTTACAGTAAAGCCTCTGCTTCAACGTCTACTCTAATGTGCTTTTCTGTCTGACAGAGTGTCAATTAATGTCAGAAAGATAATTCCTGCAAAGACAGTAAGCTTTTATTCCTCAGTGCAAAACCACTGAGGATGTTTGGCTTCCTGCCATTTTAACCACAAGATTGGGAAAATGCAAGCCTGGCCATAACGACGTTTGGCTGGCAGCCGGTGTCAGATTCCTACCCTGATGCTGTGCCACTATTTGACAGGTTAAAATGAGAAAAAAAAAGACTAAAATATCACAGTTTTGTCTCTTCTCTCTCTCTCACACCGGTCAACATTTTAACCATCTATTAATTCTAAGCTGTAAACTAGGTGTGTCTGCAGTGGAGATTTGTATAATACCTCTCAAAGAGGATATAGAATCATCATTGATGTGCATGTTATTATTGGAAAACCTCTGTGGTGAACCTTAATGGCTCATTTTAATGTACAAGGATCAGAGTTATGGAACATGCATGGCTGATTAAATGCCTATCCGTCACTGGATTTGAGCCTTCTGCACAGAGAGCAGCAGGACCGTTTGACTGTTGAGATAGTTGGATGTTCATGTAAAACACTGTACTCTTGACATTTGGGTGTTTGTGTCATCGTGGTGACTTATGTCATATTTGTATCTGCAGGGAGAAGGACATCGAACACTTCCTTGAGACCAGCAGGAACAAGTTCATCGGTTTCACTCTGGGAAAGTAGGCGTTTCACGAATGTCTTGGAAAAATCCTTCTTTTGTCTTTCACTTTATTTTAACTCTATTGTTTTGTAGCGATACAGAGACTCTCGTTGGCCTGCCCAGACCCATCCATGAAAGTGTCAAGACCCTCAAACAGGTGAGTAGGGAAACTACTAGCTAGGTTGAAATTAATTCTCCCTTTTGGCTCATTGTTTTATTAATACACACATTTTTTATGTGTTTTTTTTTTTTTTTCATTCTTTTACTCCTTATGATAGAAGTGTCTCCGGATCAATGCTTCCACATTGTTGAATCCTCTGATATTGACATCCCACTTAAAAATCTTTACCTCCCAATGTGAGAAGTGTAGTTACACAGGAGGATATCCTCTCTGGGTGTCAGTTTGCAGTGCTGTTGAACATTTGTGTACAGCGGTTATTTATTAGATTGTTTTTTCTTTTCTTTTCAAGCACAAGTATGTGTCCATTGCTGAGGTTCAGATAAAGAGAGAAGAGGAGCTGCAGCAATGTCCGCTAACTCTGGTCAGCAGCGTCACCATCCATTACATTTATTTTATTAAAATTCCCTTTGATTGCCAGCTAATGTGATGGTTTCTATCTATCTATCTCTCAGCATGAGTCAAGCTCAATAATCAATCCATTGATTGCTGAGTTGGGTGTGTGTTATATTGACAGGGCGAGGAGGAGGTGGAGGACTCACCAGCTGAAATGCTCTATGTGGGAATGCTTCCCAACCTCTCACAGTATGTGGTAAGTAGTTCAGAATAAGGTGTTGTTAATATGGTTGAAGACATTTTGAAATTATGCTGCATAAAAATGAAACAGAGTACTCATTTCCATTCACTGGTTTATAGTGAATAAGCTGATCTTTTCTGGGTCATAAACACAGAAAGACACAAACAAAATTGGTGATCTGAACTATGTATGAGATAAAACTGAAAAACAAAATTATGCATTTTGTATTTGTACTTTTATCAGCCAATGTTGACTATGTGAGTTCCATAGAAGCAGGATGATCAGTTACATCACTACCATGTTTATTATGTCAGACCTGATTAGTATTAGTTGCATTGAACTGCCCTGATGTGCATTAGCTTTTTCCTCAAGGATCTTTGTCCTTGTTTTTTTTTTTTTTTATAACATTTTGCTTTTACATAAACATTTTCTTATGGGTAAATTCAAAGCCATAATTGCTGTGACCATGGAAACGATAAAATACATGAGTTGCATAGAATACAACATCAATATATGTGTGATTCTGCTTACACATGTACATACCTGTCAAGATCGGGATTTGAAAATACGGGAAATTCTCCGGCAACCACCTTGAAGGTCGTGGTGGAAGTGGGAGAGGTGTCTTTCTTGATCATGGGGGTGGGGGCGGGCAGGTCTTTCTGTGTGGGAAATGTTGATCTAGTTGCTGCTGCGTGTTTATTCATGGCAGGGGTGGGGGTTTCTTTCCTCATATCAGTGTATTTTCTCCCTATATGAAAATACAGGAAAAATAGAGGAAAACAAAAAGATGGGACAACGTCGGGAAACAGGGAAAAATACGGTCGTTTCCCGGCAAAACGGGATACTTGACAGTTATGCATGTAATGCTGTACTGGAAAACTGTCAAGATGTCTTTTTAGAAGTGTATTTAGGACTATTGTCCTTTTGTAGAATCCATCCACTTTAAATTTAGTTGTTTCATAAACAGAATGATATTGTTCTAGTTTTTTGTTTGTTTGTTTCTTTGTTTCTTTGTAGAATTTAGTGGCGTTTCATTGAGTTTGTTCTTCCTTCTACAACTGCAATATTCCCCAGACCAAAGCTGGATCAATTCAATCGGGATTCAGTCTGGTTTAAAATGCCAAAAATAATATTTAATCTTAAAGTTCTGCCTTTTGGAAGTCACAGTAACAGAACTGTGGTGCAGACGCTTGCACAAACTGATTTACTGAGTGTTATTTGACAGACAGAACTGGAGGCTAAATTTAGTCAGCTATATGATAAAACATTTCTATCAGTCTAGTCTCTTTTAATGCCAAGTTGTTTTTTTTTATTGTGTTTTGTCAGATTGCTCTCCTGAAACTGCTTCTGGCTGCAGCGCCAACTTCCAAAGCTAAAACCGACTCCATCAACATCCTGGCTGATGTGCTGCCCGAAGAGATGCCGTAAGTTCTTCTGTGTTTATACTTTTCTTTTTCTTGTAGCATTTAGATGCTTTCATGATGCTGTAGGCATACAGAACCACGTTTAAATAAGGTAATATCAAAAAAATGTATTTAATTTTAAAGGAGTTTGTTGAGCATTACTGGCTTATTTCTTGTTAGACTAGTCCTTTCATCCATTTTCATCTGCTTATCCGGGGTCGGGTCGCGAGGGCAGCAGCCTAAGCAGGGAAGCCCAGACTTCCCTCTCCCAAGCCACATTTGCCAACTATGCGGGGGTCTCCTCCTGTAGGGACGTGCCTGGAACACCTCACCAGGGAGATGCCCAGGAGGCATCCTGACCAGATGCCCGAGCCACCTCAACTGGTTCCTCTCTATGCGGAGGAGCAGCAACTCTACTCTGAGCCCGGATGACTGAGCTCCTCACTATCTCTAAGGGAGAGCCCGGCCACCCTGCGGAGGAAACTCAATTCCGCCACCTGTATACGAGATCTTGTTCTTTCAGTCACGGCCCACAGCTCATTACCATAGGTGAGGGTAGGAACGTAGATCGACTGGTAAATCAAGAGCTTTGGCTGCATTCTGGCTCAGCATCTTTTTTACCATGAAAGATCAGCGCAGAGTCCCCATTACTGCCGACTGTCGATCTCACGCACCATCCTTCCCTCACTCGTGAACAAGACCCCCAGATATTTAAACTCCTCCACTTGGGGCAGGAACTCACTCCCAACCCGGAGAGGCCAATCCACCCTATTCCGGCATGTTAGACTTGTATTTATCTAAAAAAAAAAGTACAATCTGCACGCCTGCTCACATTGATATAAAAGTCTCTTTTTTATATCAGCTTCTTTGGGTGATCAAGATGTAACATTGCTGTAGCTGGACGAACTTAAGGTTCATCTCCAAAGACACTGATAAGATTAAATGCTTCTTTTTGATGCAGAACAGCATGTCTGTCTGTGGTTAATGTGTGTGTTTTTTTAGGAATCTGAGGGACTGCGTGTGTGTTTGTGTGTGTGTTTTCTTTCAGTATCACAGTCCTGCAAAGCATGAAGCTGGGGATTGACGTAAACCGTCACAAGGAAATCATTGTCAAGGCCATCTCTGCTCTGCTGCTGCTGCTCCTCAAGCACTTCAAACTCAACCACATCTATCAGGTTACACACACATCATTCCACCTCACATGATCATATTCTCGGTTTTATCTCCTCTGTCTTTTTTCCTCTTTTTTTCCACCATCTCACTTCCATCCACACAAACATGCATACACTAAAATCTGTGCAATTCAACTCCATTTACCTTCTCCCTGTTAACCATCCAGGGGATTACCGCTTACCTTTCATTTTCCTCTCCCTCCCCCACCTTTGGACCCCCCCCCCCCCCCCCCCCCCCCCCCCCCCCCCCCACACACACACACACACACACACACACACATACACACACCTTACAATCTCCTGAATCAGTAGCTAGACTCACAACTGGAGCTTTTCTAAAGAAAATTATATATCATATATTTCCTTTCCTCTCCATACATCCTTTGCTTCCGTTAGATGTTCAAAAAGGATGCAGATATTTTCTGTTGCTATGAGGAGACATCGCTGCACATATGTTCAACTGGAGTTGAAATGGTGGTGCCCTCTGCTGTTGTAAAAGGAGATTACACATAGATTCAGGTTGTGACTGCACCAGGACGCTGAATAAATTAGACTTGTCCACGATTACATATTTATAGCCGCTCTGTTTTAGGATTATTTATTTATTCAGCCTTCAGAGACAAAGTTAAATATATCAGATTTTAAACAACAGTCTGAAACATGAAATCCGCAGATTCAGCTGCATAATTCTTCCTGTTTTTAATCTTTGAAAAGCTTTCTTTTGAATCAGATGAAGGATTTGTATAGCTGCTGCATCTGACCCTTTCCCAACACAGAACCTCATTAATACAGGATTATCAGAGTCAGGATTATTTTTTCCTCTTTTATTCTTTCCACTGAATCTTTCCACTACATCACCATAGCAATATTCTATACCTTTATCTGTAAATACATTTGACCAGAAATTGAGAGATAAACCACAGATGTGAACATCCTAAACTGGTCAGCCACAGTTTTAAGTGTTACTCCGTGTCAAAATGCCGCCTCATCTTGTCTTACAGTTCGAGATTGTCTCCCAGCACCTCGTGTTTGCCAACTGCATCCCACTCATTCTGAAGTTCTTCAACCAGAACATCATGTCCTACATCAGTGCCAAAAACAGGTAAGGGTCAGGTTCTGTTACAACACAAGCTCCATGAATGTCTGATAATATACCTACTCCATCTTAAAATTCCCTGGACTTTATGAAATGATGGCTTCTTATTACTCAGAATAGTAAACATTTGCCAGGTTTTTGTACTTTGCACAGTTTGCACAGACAAATCAGTCTTTTCTTCTCGTGTTTACACCGTAGCATATGTGTGCTGGACTTTCCCCACTGCGTGGTCCACGAGATGCCTGAGCTTACAGCCGAGAGCCTGGTGAGTCTGTTCGACAGATGCTATCTCACTGAATGTCACCCAGGATCCTTGCATCTTCATGACCTGACTGGTGCCTTTGTGTGTTTTCAGGAAGCAGGAGACAGCAACCAGTTCTGCTGGAGGAATCTGTTTTCTTGTATTAATCTGCTGAGGATCCTCAACAAGCTGACCAAGTGGAAACACTCCAGAACCATGGTTTGTCATTCTGAATTATAATAAGTAATGACTTCAAGGATTTCACTCCAGTGTCTGTAACAAAAGGAAATCTACTTCTTTTTCATTGCCTATTTGTTTCAGATGTTGGTTGTTTTCAAGTCTGCCCCCATCCTGAAACGAGCTCTAAAGGTGAAGCAGGCCATGATGCAGCTCTATGTTCTCAAACTCCTTAAGATCCAGACCAAGTATTTGGGCCGCCAGTGGAGGAAGAGTAACATGAAGACCATGTCCGCCATTTACCAGAAGGTCCGCCACCGGCTCAATGATGACTGGGCCTACGGAAATGGTAAATAAACGTTTGCATATCTAAATGAACGAGTTGTTAGGACCATTTGCTTTGTGCAGGTAAAGACACAATGAACTCGCTAAAGTTTGCTAAAGAGAAAGCAGAGAATTTTCTTTTGGGTGGAAACTAGAGCTCTAACACTCATTTATCAGTCATTCATTATTTTCTCAACCGCTTAGTCCGATCAAGGCTATCCCAGCAGTCATTGGGTGAGAGGCAGAGTACACCCTGGACAGGTCGCTTGTCCTTCACAGGTTTAACACTCATTTAGTTAAAAATGAAAGAAAACAATGAAGAGAAAGTGGCTTCCGTCACACAGTATGTGATTTAAAACAGATGTGACACACCTTAATCAATTGTTTAATATCTAACTTCATCAATTTATCATTAATTTAACAAGTGCCGCCATATATAAAAATAAAAAATTCTCACTTCAGCCTTTTATGATAATTGTGGATGAATTGCCTGTGGAGCAGTTCAGCCCCAGCAACCTTTCCCCATCCTCACACACAACTAATAAACTAACCAAAGATTGCATCATATAGAAAACTTTTAAGACTAGAAAAGCACGTCTGGATAGTAGTTACTGCATGTACATGCAGGCGGCTGTATCTGCTCTATGACTCCTGCACAGTCATGCTGCATGTGTGTGTTTGAAATAGAACTCTGCAGCAGTCACTGGCACAGTCTGGACTCTGTTCCCATAGCAACATGGATATGTGACTTTTCAGGGTCACAATCCCTCATGGTAAAGCAAGTGATCTGTCACCATGAGTGGCAGAGAGCGAGAGAGAGCGATGAGTGAAAGCTAAAAGAAAAGGATCAGATTAGTAGGAGACTGAAGATGACGCCAAGGAAAAAAGAGATTCTAAACAATGAAGTGAAATGTATTTAATTATATAAGTGAGGAAGTGTTCATTGTGTGCTTTGTATCACAGATATTGATGCCCGGCCGTGGGACTTCCAAGCAGAGGAGTGTGCCCTGAGGGAAAGCATCGAAAAGTTTAACAGCCGCCGCTACGACAAGAACAGAAACGGAGACTTCACGCCCGTGGACAACTGCCTGCAGAGTGTGCTGGGCCAACGCGTGGAGCTCCCAGAGGATTTCCACTACAGCTACGAGATGTGGCTTGAGAGGGAGGTGTTCTCACAACCCATCCAGTGGGAGGGGCTGCTGCAGAATCCTTAACACACAGGAGAGAGGGGTTCGAAGGGGGAGGGTGATGGAGCAGTGAGGAGGTCACGTATGAACATGCCGGAGAGGTCTAAAGGTGTGTTCTTGCTGCATAAATTAAAGTTAATTATATTGATGGGAACAAGTTCTTTCTAAAAAGGCCATGTAGCAAATGAAGAAATCAGACAGCTGAGCTTTGCCACACACACACTTTTTACGCTAACATGTGCCTCTGATTACTGTGAACACACATACCAGGTAAGAACAGAAGTAGCAGAAACATCTTATATTGTAGTAGCAGGTAAAACTGTTATACTGCCTCCTAGAAATGTCAGTTTATACGGTGAGTCCCCCTTCTTTAATATGTCAGTGCTTTTCCTTGGTGATGTTTTCCTAATTATTTGTAAGTGTGTGTGGTTAACATTTTATGATAGTTTTTTTTAAAGATGTAAATTTGAAAGCTTTATAATCTTTTTTTAATTTAAAAAAAATAAATAAATAAAAGGAGCTAAGTCCGCTGTAAGTTTGGCGGTTTTAGATTGTGATTGATTTAAAAAGTTTTCTTATGCATTTTGTAGAAAAGAGACGAGATAAATCACAGGGTTATGATAGTACAAACGTCGACATAAGAGCTGTTCGCTCTTAGTGACGGCAACAAATAAAAACAAAATAGAAATATACCAGCTATAAGTGTGTGGGTGTTGTTTGATGGAAGTCTGTATGCAAAACAAATATAATGAATATCTGTAAGTTGGGACATGAGAAAAGAAGGGTTTGAGGGAGTAAAACAGCATAACCTGTTTTTTTTTTTTTTGTTTGTTTGTTCGCAAAATTAATGTTACACTTAAACCCTGCTGTTACACAAATCTATGAAGTCGAACTTCAGATCTGTGTTTGGGTCTCAGGTGGGGTTTTGATTTTCATTTAGGTAAAAAAAAAAAAAAAATGTTCACAGAAACGATATTTGAAGAAAGTAAACTTTGCATAAGCACAGCTACGTGTAATAGCGTTTTGTTGCCAGTTGGGGGCAGTATGCTGCTAAAGCTGAGCTGTGGCGGCTCGTGGGTGTGTTTGAGCTTTAGCTTTCTCGTGTGGAAAAGACAGGGGCCAAAACGGGAAAAGATCTGCTTTGTGGTGGAGTTAAGTGCTAAATAATGTACATTATCCATAGCAGTGGCATGCTGTGCTTTCCAGCTTTTTTTTTGTGTTATAAAATCTGTTTTTGTTGCCCGCTCTCAGCCTCAGCCAACATTCAGCCAATCAGCATTCAACTATTACAAAGCGTCATCCTGAAGGGTCAATGCAGCCATACCTTTTAAAACTTGAGACCACTGCAGATGGATCATTTGAAACAGCAATGATAAGGGTATGTTTATCGGGTAAACTGATGTGTTTTTCCTGTTTGAAATGAGACCTGTTGTGCATTAGAGGGAATAGAAACAGCTTTATGAGTTATGTCTGGCTTTGCAAAAATGAAAACTGGCTGACTATCTTATCTGATATATGCTATCTGAGATATTCCCAGGGATAAAAATAATTCCTGAAAGAAATCTCTCCATTTTTCCTGTTGTTAACCTGTTTTTCCTTAATCTCAAGGTTTGTTTCTTGTCATGAAAACTACTGTTAGTAAATTACAAACATTGATTTATGTTGTCACGCTCTCGCTAAATGACAGTCTCTTTTATTTACTTTCATAAAAATGTATCTAATTCACTTTTTATTCTTTTAATTTTTTCCTTTTGCTTTTGCTTCAGCGGTGGAAGCCCAGTTATTGTCATCCTACTGGATTTACAGTTTACAATTCTGAACGTTTCCACAGAAAAGTTTAATGATGTGAGATTACATGTAGCCTGTATGGACCTAGAACCTATAGAAGCAGAAAACAGCATTTGATCGCTTCCCTGAGCTTTTCCGTGAGACTATCTGAAGTTTTCTCAAAGCTCAGCAATGATCAGAACAGCAGGAATTCTGTTGTTGTGAGTCTCATGTCAAGCTGTTGACACCCATCTGTCCAGCTGCAGCACAATACATAAGCCAGACTGGTGGACACAGCTGTCACAGAAATGGTGCTGTTTGTCTTGTTCACGTTTTTTTTTTTTTTTCCCCCTTCAGCTCCAACTACCTAAACAGGACATGTGAGTCCAGCGCTTTAGTGTCTCAATCTAAAGCATAGAAATAAGCACAGAGGACAAAAAAAAAAGCATGATTGTCTGTTTTTTGTGTAATTCTTGCTTGCTTGCTTTAAGGGGACAAGAGCTGTCATGTTGTTTCATTGTATACATGATAACTTCGATGCTTATTATTGTGCCTCTATGTAGATATGTGCATGACTACTGTTCTGTGTTCACACTTAAATATGGCATTTTTAGTGGTTTTGTCTCAATATTTCCAGCACTATTAGAGTTGTATTTAAAAGATCGGTGTTCCACATCATAAGTAATTTCTATTTTTTTCTTCAGGAATGCATTTTTTAAAAGTAATAAACATTATAGATTCTCAGGTTTATGGAGATAATGTACTGCAAAGGTTTTCAAAATGCTTCCTCACTATTGTCTCGCTCACTGCTTGCAGAGAAGAAAACATATTTATTCTCATACCGAAATACGACACCAGAAGCTAAATGTTTATTGTACATCACTACAAAACACGATTGTGAGTTTGTGTTGATCACATTTCAAATAAGATTGACTTTTTTTGTATGTTGTGCCAAATTTGAGTGCCATTTCCTGTGTATTTTTCTTGTTTTTGTAATCTCTGCCAGTTCTTGTATTCAGATCACTTCTGAACATTTGCAATACAAGTGTTTGATTTCTTTTTTTTTTAATCTGCAAAAATGATACAATCAATAAAAATAGCTGTTTCTTGTAACTGGTATCATATTTCACCAGAAGTGTTTAGCATTTTATGGATGCTACTTGCAGTATATATGTATTTTTGTTTCTCACTCTTCCATATCTGTATAGTCTGGAAACGGTAAATACTCAGTACTGACTTTGTTCAGGGGGTATGTGCAATTACAGATCCATAGAGGCATTATACAATAGAGTGACAAATGACAATATCAGAGTTTATTAAACAGTGTCGTACACTTGATTGTTTCATCTGATTATTTTCATTTGCAGGGGGGTATTTGTGCGAGGTTAAACAACCGCACACATTGAAGGTAAAGCTGGCCGTGTACTCGCGCTGCATTGCATGCTTGCCTCAAGCTTATGTTCCTGCAGTTTGACTCCAGTCATTGTGGATGGGGATGTGCTGTATCTCTCTTCCCTGTGACTCGCTGGGGGGTTTAGGATGATGTAAAATCCCCCCGCGTTTGTCCTTCACCCTCACTGAGTAAAGATGCAACACAGTCAGAGGGAAGAGATCTGTAGGAATAGATGCATCGCAGTTTCCACCAATGCATGAAAGCAGAGCGCCAAAAGGAACACTTGTCTGATATTTCATGTGTTTAATGAAGCTTATACAAACAGACACTTACAGTACTGAAGCAGACAGTAAGGCAACAAACATGACTCAATTTCACAGATATTTACCCACTGAAAGGCAGATATACTGCACACGATTGTGTTTTATTTGGCTGTAGGCTTATCTGTTAGAATTTAAACACTATTAGCATGTAAATACATTCATGACATGCATAAAAATAAACCCTGACAGATGCATGAGCACAGTGCATATGAGTATTTTCCAATACAGTTCAGTTCTGCTTAGATAGCATCATACACTGTTACATTTATAGCATTGCTTTGCTTAAATGTTGTGTTGCATTTTCAGGCCAAGTGCTGCTTTGCCGTGGAATTGTCCTGTCCATACTACTCCCTGGGCATCAATAAAAGTTCCATCTCCCTCTAACCTGGAAGAAGGATATTAAGAGGTTTACATTTTGTGTGTCTGCACAGACAGTCTGTAATATAAAAGAAAATATAATAATTTTAACAGATAGATGGATAAATACTGTTTAATGTGCTCCAAGAAATAATTTTACTGAATTATACACATAAAAAGGCATCACTTTCTCCTAAAAAAAGAGTGAATTATAAAGAAAGAGTACCTATTTTTCTGAAATGGCCCCTCATACACAGAGCCATCTGGGAAGGTGTATGTTCCCATGCCATGGTACATGCTGTCTTTGAATTCTCCTTCATACACAGCTCCAGAGGGATGCTGCAGGGTCCCTTTCCCCTGCATCTGGAGAGGCAGAGCATGCATCACTAACCACCACTGCAAAGTCATAAAGATGTTAAAAAAGGACAAACATGCACAAACATACTTTGTCATCACACCACTCTCCAGTGTATATGACACCAGAAACTGTGGTATGTTTCCCAGTACCACTCCTCACCAGTACGCCTGCTGGTCTGCTGCACTCCCCCTCTGTTTAAAGCAAACAAATGTTATGTAACAATAGTTACTGTCATCGGTTTTCCCAGCATTTTCTATGCAAGTGCTACCATTTATTATACAGTAATAAAGTCTCTGTTTATGTCTTTGTGGCCATTATTAATGTTTGGGTTTTTCTTATTTTGTGGCTTTTGCATTCATTAGCTGTCATTTTGCAAAATATCCTTGATCTCTTGCAAAGCTGTGGTTATTTGGCTGATTCTAATCCCTGTTGTCCAGGTATTAAATAAAAAAAAATTAGACTTTTTATACAGTATATGCATTAATTGATGTCACAGTGCATCTTTGTTGTAATTTATAATGTTTTTTGTTATTTGCTTTATTCTTACCACCATTTTACATTTAGTTTTATTCACCTTTAATTGTACCACTGTATAGTTCAGCATTTTCTTTAGGTTTTTCATCTTTCTGACACTTTTCATCTTTGTAGAACTGTTCTGTCGGTTTTTGTAGCCATTTTTCTATCTGAAATCAGGTTTAAATTACTTTGTATCTTTTTCCTTATTTCATGTATTATGTGGGCATTTTCCCTTTGTTTTCCCATTGTGCATCTCTTTGTAGTCAGTATGTCCTTACTGTCATTTTGCTCTGTATTTAATGTCTTTTTGGCAGAACATTTAATGTTCCTGCACCTACCTGCTGACATCTGTGGATTCAGCTTTTGCAACTTGTAATTTGCTATTTTAACATTTCATTGAAGTTAATTAATCTTTTGGGGGGCTGATTTTGGTTTCATTGTTTAAGCTTTATCAATTTTCCTTAAGTTCTTTTAATATTTCTGTTTATTCATTGTGTCTTACATATTGACTCATGACTCTTTGGACCTTTGACCAATTCAGTAATCCTTTCAGAGTCTCACCTACCATATCTATCCCCGTTTGGGAAAATGTAGGAAACCTTTGTGGGTCCATCTCCTGTCAAATGGATGAATGAATAAATGTGCGTTAAACACTGTCACGTGATCACGTATCACAACAAAAATGTAGGCATTTACCATCACTGTTTGAGGAATCTCCCTCTTTCTTATCTGAAAGTGAAAGCAGTTAAAATAGACTGAAGATAGCAAAGGCAGACTGATTTGTGTGAGTGTGTGTGTGTGTTTGGTGTCAATAATCAGATCTTCACAATCACACCCCACCAGACATCCGTGACAGCTTCCTCCGGCTGGCAGATGGTTGTCAGAGCCGACAGCAGACGCTGTTTATCGGACAACTTCTGGGATGTGAAAAGATGTGACAGGTTAAACAAACTTGTGGGAAATGTCAAAAGCAAACTCGATGCTACGTTTACTCAAAAACCCTGAAAGTGACCTGACGTCGGGAGCGAGGTTTTTTGTTTTGTTTTTTTTGTTGTTGTCATAGCCGCTCTCGGCTAAGTACTGTTGCCATGGTTACTATTCCGCTACTAAACTTAGCTAAAGAAAAAAGTTTATTTATTTATTAGAAACATAAAATAGTGTATTCTACTTTAACTTCCATCGTTTTCAATCATAACAATGTAAAGTTATTATTTCTATTGACTGACTGTTTTTACAAAACAGTGACCGGAAAAGAAACTTTGAACTCTGAGTTTTTGGCCAATGGGGGAGATGCAGGCAACCGGTGTGTAGAATTGCTGGTTCAGGTTTGTTCATATGCGTAAAGTTCATTATGAGTCGTGTTGGACGTTACCATTTATAACACATCTCATTGTTTTAATGCTGTCTTGAGCAGTCAAACCTGTTATCTTGACTGCTGAGGAAACATTTCACAGTTAGCTTGTTACAGCTGAAGTGAGCCTGCTAGCTGTTAGCTTGTTATGTAGCATGAGACTGGTTTCCCCACCAGCAACGCGTGAGCTGTGATAAAAGTTAAGCGTGCGATTCTTTTTTTTTTTTCATGCTAATAATGCGCATCATCGGCCATGGAGCTTTTAAAGTGAATAGCTGTCTCACTGGTGGGTTGTTAGCCTGTAGTTGGATTGCATAATTGTAGCCAGAAGCATTGTGTGTCAGCCACCATCTCATTGCTCGCACTTGAGCTGAAGTCGCCCCTCAGCGATGTGCGACTCTGTGCTCTGCTGTGGATGTACAGTAGCTCTTTGTTTTGTCAGGGTTTACAACAGCAGCTCTCCCTCTCTGCTGAATCTCGGATAATGCTTCCAAAGCTTAGAAGACCTATTAAATATCTGCATTTTCTCTCGTTCATAGACCTGTTTGTGGAGATGAAAGGACATTGATTGAAGGTATGTACATTTTGGTGAGAGAGACGTTCATTTTAGGAAAGCTGTCGTGTGCGTGGGGGTTACATTTTGAAGGTACTCTGTTTGAAAAGAGCTTTTAACACATTTTCTCCATTTATCAGAAAGATGAATGCAAGGAGGAGAGGTGGAAAGCCAAACAGAGGAGGAGGGAAATTCAACAAGCCAAGAGGAGGGGGTGGAAGAGGAGGAAGTCGAAAAGGAGGGGCAAGTGGCTGGGATGAAGATGGAGATTTCAGCCTTGATCTCGGCCCTGCTCGTTTCAACAGGTATAATTGAAATGCACGATTAAGGAAATAATCATTAAATGTGAAAATCATATTATACACATTTTCTGATGAGTGTCTTTTGTTTACATCTTTAGTCCATCCTTTCGCATTTGTCTTTGTTTATTTTGCAGACCTGGTAAAGGACGAGGCGGTGGTAGTCGTGCCACTGGGAAAGAGCGAACCCAAGACCGAGATAGAAGAAGGGATTCTGAAAGCAGCAGAAAGGCTTTCCCAAGATCCCTTGTGAGTACAAGGATATCCTCAAAGTCCACTGAGGGCATCAGGGCAGAGGCAAGCAACATGCCTTTGCAGAGGATCTTCATGACCAATGAGAACCAAGAGCAGCTTAAGGAATTACTAAGGGAACTACAGATACAAGATTTTGATGAGCCATATGAGTAAGTAAATACTTCTAAATGTGCAGCCTTTCATTTGTTGAAAGTGATTTCTGATAATCTTGTCGTCCCGCTTTGCTCAGTGAATCTGCCTCAGATTATTCAAATGAAGAGGAAGAGGAATTTGATGAATTGGATCATCGTGAGGAAGGTCAGTTTTGGGCCACTAATGATGAGCCTGTGGAGAGGGCAGAGAGCCCAGCTTATGACCCGGAGATTGATGATGACCGTCCTGCCCCCGAGCCTGCTATTTCTTTATTTGCAATTGGAAAACTCTGCAGGTGATTTTTCTGTCATCCTTTCTTGTCATAATTTTGGTATAAACATATTTGCCAATTTATCTATTTCTATTCTGAGCTATCAGACATCTAAAACAATCTTTTGTGTGTATTTTAGAAGCACTGTTTTCTCATGTTTTCTCCAATTAGATATGGATTTGACAGGGAGCGGAGTAAACAGGCACTGGAGTCTGGTGGGGGAGAATTTGGGGCGACTTTGGAAAAGCTCCTCCTCCAGGTTTTCAGCGAGCGCTATGGACAGAAAGCAGTCTGTCCTGATGACCTTCAGAAGATGCCAATGGATGAGTGCTTGAGCCAGAGGCAGGATGAGGCTTTGGCACTTGCTGCTATTTATGGCGAGCGCTTCAATGAGCGCATCGCCAACACAGTCTGGACCATAAGCCTGGATCTTCCATTCCTTTCACACAATGTTGACAAGGCTGCAGGTCGAAATGGGAAAGGAACTGCAAAAAATCGCGATATCTGCAGATTTTACCTGAGAGACCAAGGCTGCCGCTTTGGCGAGAGATGCAGGTTCAGACACGAGCTGCCAGTAAGAGAGAGACCTGGGACGGATTCTTCAGACCTGAAAGGCCCGAGCCAACCTGGCTTCAGCAGCTATTCTCCTCCTGAGTATGAGCTGGAAGTTCGTTTCCCCAAAGAAAACCATTACCCTTACCAGCCACCAATAGTGGCCTTCAGCACCAATGATGAATCTGTCGGGGCTGCAGGGAGGCTCAGCGTTACTGAAAGATTATTTGGGGAGGCGCTGACTGCTGCAAAGTGCAGCGAACCTGTTGTTTTCACTCTGATAAACTTGTGTGAGGATGAAGTTGGCATGAAAGAGCTGTTGGCTGTCACTCATCACAAATACAGCACGCCACCACCTGTAGTGGCACTTCCTCCACCCTCGCTCCCCACCGTAAAGGGTAGGAGTGCGAGGAACAGTCCCTCTGAGGAGAGCAGGAGCAGCAGCACCAGCAGCAGTACTTACACAAACAGCAGAAAAGCTACTAATAACCAAAAGCCCACTGATAGTAAGTTTCTTTAAATTTCTGCCATTGATTTAGTGTTTTTATTATGTGGAAGTCAAGGCTGTAACTCGTAAATTGTTTTCTTTTCTGGCCTTCAAGTAAAAGAAAGAGAAGAGGCGGAGGAGCTGGATGAGAGGGATGAGGATACGGAGGAGGCTGTTCCAGTTGAGAGTGAAAGTTATGTAAATTTGAGAAAGAAAATGGTGAATAAGCACAATCAGAAGATGGACCACCTTCTGCAAGAAAACAGCAAGCTGTGCCGAGAGTTCCAGAAGAAGCAGGTAGAACAGAATGAAAGAAGAAAAAATTAGTTGTCTTTTCATCTACAATGTACACAATGGATGCATTTCAGTGCAATGCCTTTCTTCCGTTATTCGTTTCAATTCAGTCATCCAGACGTTTTAAGTCCATGTTGGAGCAGAGGAAGAAGCTGCCTGCATGGCAGGAGAAGGAGAACATCCTAGATGTGTTGGACACATGCCAGGTGCTGGTGGTCAGTGGGATGACTGGGTAGGTGGTAGAGAGCATCACATAAGTATGGAAACAGTCCAGTTTGTAAGCTAAACATTTTTTCTGCTCATTTTTCTTAAAGCTGTGGAAAGACCACTCAGATTCCTCAGTTCATTCTGGACGCCTCGCTGAGCGGTTCCCCCGGGCAGGTGGCCAACGTCATCTGTACTCAGCCTCGCCGCATTTCTGCAATCTCTGTGGCTCAGAGAGTGGCCCAGGAGCGTGCAGAGAGTCTGGGCAACTCAGTTGGCTACCAGATCCGCCTGGAGAGCGTCAGGGTAGGGATGCATTCCACATCTGGAGGCAGGATAGTGGACATTTTAATGCCCAGATTGCCACTTGATTTTTTCCCTGATGCTGAAATACAATTTAGATATTTTTTTATGTATTATCTTTGGCTGTTGACATACAAATATGAAATACAGTGTTTTCAAACTCACTGAATGGAAACAGGAGTTTTAGAGAAAAATACATCGACATGGTTTAGTTCAAAGTTTAGTTTAGTTCGTTTATCACATTAATGAATATTAATTCCACTGTCAAACTCATCCTGCATTCCTAAAGCATCATAGCTAAGTACCTGAGTACAATATTCTGTACCATTGGTTTAAACTGATTCTGAATTGTATGTGACAGACATTCTCTCTGTCTTAAATTCCTGTCTCCCTTCTTGACTTTGTCAGACATCAGCGACAAGACTGCTGTACTGCACCACAGGTGTGTTGCTCAGGAGACTGGAGGGCGACACTGACCTCAAAGGCGTCACACACGTCATCGTGGATGAGGTGCACGAGAGAACTGAGGAGAGGTGGGGTTATATTTCCACTTAATATCCACTTTCTTTTTGCTCCATTTACTTTCGGACTCTTTCTTTGTTTCATGTCTCCTGAAGTCTTTCTTTCATTTTCCATTTCCAGTGACTTCCTGCTGTTGGTGTTGAAGGACTTAATTGCTCAAAGGCCAGACCTGAAGATTATTCTGATGAGCGCCACTCTTAATGCCAACCTCTTTTCCGAATATTTCTACAACTGTCCTACTATCCACATACCAGGTAGCCAGTTTAATGGAAACAAAACTAGCAAATTCTGTTCCTTTCATACATGATCCTCCGTCACTTAGTGATTATTTGTGGTTGCAGGACGTACCTTCCCTGTTGACCAGTTTTTCCTTGAAGATGCAATTGCCAAAACCGGGTGAGAATGTGTACATGTATGTTTAGTGAAACTTGACTGGTGATAATGGTCAAATTCAATAACATGGCTATCTGGGTGCAGCTATGTCATAGAGGATGGCAGCCCTTACATGCGTTCAGGGAAACAAACTTCTTCTACGAGTGGGAAAGGAGGGAGAAGTGAGCAGAGGAATTTGGTGGATGACCTTTGTGACGATGTTTGGAGCTTCACGTCTTTCTGTAAGAAGGACTTTGTGAAAGACTCTGTTCCAGATCAACAGCTCAGCCTGCAGGAGCTCACAGTCAGATATAAAGGTGTGTGAAGAAGCTTTTTAAAACTTCAACTTTATCTCTGTGGTGCTTAATTATGACATTCTGTTTTTGCTTGTAGATACTAAGAAGACTGTGCTGAAGACCCTTGCTTCAATGGACCTGGACAAGATTAACATGGACTTAGTGGAGAGTGTGCTGGAGTGGATAGTTAATGGAAAGCACAGCTACCCACCAGGTAGGACGAACATTACCAGAGCAGCTGAGTTCAATGCGGGACTCTTTGTGTTCTTCTATGTGTTTTATTTATTATGTTGGTCTTTTCCTGCAGGTGCAGTGCTGGTATTTATGCCAGGCCTCGCTGAGATCAAGGTGCTGTATGAGCAGCTGCAGTCAAACCGACTGTTCAACAACAGGGGCGCATCCAGGTCTGTAAATGTTTCCAGGTTCTCTTTTACTGTCACTGTTTAGTCCCTGAGCTGCCCAGTGCTCAGTTTATCCAGTGATGTGGAAATAAAACGAGCACAATCCATCTGTGTATTGCTGACTGAGTTTGTCTCACACATACACACACACTCTTGCCAGGTGTGTTGTGTACCCTCTCCACTCAACCTTGTCCAATGAGGAGCAGCAGGCAGTTTTCAGCCGGCCTCCAGAGGGAGTCACAAAGATCATCATCTCCACCAACATCGCTGAGACCTCGGTAACCATTGACGACGTGGTGTATGTTGTTGACTCCGGCAAGATGAAGGAGAAGAGGTAATCTGATGTTATGTGAGGAAGCATGTGATGGTTGCTTTCTGTCTTAATCCTGATAACGCCAAGTGAAATAGATGTGTGAGATAGTTTTATCATCTGCTCCTTGGTTGGACTGAATCCACATCTTTAAGTCTTTTCCTGTTTGCACATTTGCAGGTATGATGCAACCAAAAGTATGGAGAGCTTGGAGGACTCGTGGGTTTCTCGGGCCAACGCACTGCAGAGGAAGGGTCGAGCAGGTCGCGTGGCCTCAGGTGTCTGTTTCCACCTTTTCACCAGCCACTGCTTCCAACACCAACTGGCTGAGCAGCAGCTGCCTGAGATCCAGAGAGTCCCTCTGGAGCAGCTCTGCCTCCGGTACATCCATCTGCTTGCCGTTTGCACGATGCCCAGCAGCTTTGTCGTCTCCATTCGAACAAACATATTCAAGCTTGAAAGTGTCTAGTTTGTAACCGTGTCGACATCTTCCCTCTCTCTAATAGAATCAAAATCCTGGACGTGTTTGCTGAGCAGCCACTGGAGTCTGTCTTCTCTCGTCTCATCGAGCCTCCGGCATTAGGGAGCTTGGAAGCAGCCAAGCAGCGCCTTCAGGACCTGGGGGCTCTGACTGCAGATGAGAAGCTGACCCCGCTGGGTTACCACCTGGCCTGCTTGCCAGTTGACGTACGCATCGGAAAACTCATGCTGTTCGGTGCCATCTTCCGCTGCCTCGACTCAGCACTTACCATCGCTGCCAGTCTGGCCTTCAAATCCCCATTTGTAAGAAACCGCTTGTTGAGAAACCATATGTGTCATTCATCTGCGCTCTCACACCGATTCTGTTTTTATTTATTTATGCCCCAGGCGTACATCCATTTTTTTTTTTTTATCTTTCAGAAAATGCATAGTTTTGTATATTTGGTTTGTTTCCAGGTGTCTCCGTGGGATAAGCGAGAGGAAGCCAATGAGAAGAAACTTTCCTTTGCAGTTGCCAATAGTGACCATCTGGCTCTGTTACAGGCTTATAAAGTACAGATTATTTACTTTTGGTTAAATGTATGCAATACTGAGACAACTTTGTTTTTTATGTGATAGATAATTTCTATCTTACAGGGGTGGTGCTGTGCTGCAAAGAATGGGAACCAGGCCAGCTTCTTCTACTGCAGGGAGAACTTTCTGTCATGGCGTGGCTTACAGGTCAGGCAGCCTCAGCCTGGCTTCATGTTAGATGCATTGCAGTTAAATCAACAAGCAAATAATTCAGATTATAACATCTGGCAAACATTTCTTGTATAGGAGATTGCCAGTTTGAAGAGGCAGTTTGCTGAATTGCTGTCTGACATTGGCTTCATCAAAGAGGGACTGAGGGCCAGGATTATTGAGCGCATGTCCTCAAAAGGCACAGATGGTGTTTTGGAGGCTACTGGTCATGAGGTGAAACAACCACAAAATGTAATCAGTGATGTAACCCTAATCTGGAAAAAAAAAATCATGTAATACCTTAAAAACATGATGCTTTTTCATTTTTAGGCAAACCTCAACTCTGAAAATATCCGACTGATGTCTGCCATGCTGTGTGCCGCACTCTATCCCAATGTGGTCCAGGTGCATGTTTATTATCGGTCATTTCAGTTAAAAAAAAAACCAAAACAAAACAAAAAAAACGCAACTGAAGCATGTATGAAACCGTATCATGCTTGATATTGTTACTCAATCCAGGTACGAGCTCCTCAGGGGAACTACAAGATGACCAGCAAAGGAGCAATGAAGATGCAGCCCAAAGCCAACGAGCTTCGCTTCATGACCAAGAATGACGGCTGTGTTCATGTGCATCCCTCGTCTGTCAACTACACGGTGAGGTGGAGCTAAAGAGAATAGCTAGAGACCTCGAAGTTAAATTTATACAGCATTTTTAGGAGAAATGTTAATATTTTATGAAAGGGCTGTATTATATGAGATTAAGATGGAAAGTTCTCCTTGAATTACATTCAAATGGGAAAAAAAATTGGGTCTTTAACTTTGTCTCAAAACTCTGTGTCTGAAAAGTCCCAGCATTGTGGCTTTAATGATAAGTTGTATTAGACAGGAGAAACCACTGAAAAGGCTTTTTCTCCCTTCATTACTGTGCTCAGATATTTGAACATCTGATGGCGACCTCAGTGATCTTGCTGGAGTTTGACAATGTCCACAGTTTTCCAGATAAACTGGAGCTCGACTGTTGATTGCTTGATGAAGCCAAAAAAAATCTATTAAAAACTGTGGAAAAACTCCAAAAAGAACTTACAGTATAGAACAGTACTTTTAATGCATATGTGGTGCTCAAGCCAAGAAAATTGGATGAATTCATCAGCTGGCATGAAAGAAGAGCTCTCTGTTCTCCTGTTTGTGCCTCAGGTGCGCCATTATGACAGCCCCTATCTGGTTTACCACGAGAAGGTAAAAACAAGCCGCGTCTTCATCAGGGACTGCAGCATGGTGTCAGTCTATCCGCTGGTGCTGTTCGGAGGCGGTCAGGTCAACGTGGAGCTGCACAAGGGAGAGTTTGTCATCTCTCTGGATGATGGATGGATCAGATTTGCTGCCGCTTCGCATCAGGTCTTCATTTGTATTCTTATGAACACACACAAAAAAAAAAAAATTCTTGTCTTCTATGCTGCAAAGAAATCTTCCCTTTTTGTACACAAACTAATTTGGCTTGGTAAATGTGTGTGTTGCAGGTGGCTGAGCTGGTAAGGGAGCTGCGTTGGGAGCTGGACCAGCTCCTGGAGGATAAAATCAGGAACCCAAGCATGGACTTGTGCAGGTGCCGTCGGGGCTCTCGCATCATACACATGATTGTTCACCTCATAACCACCCAGTAGATCTGCTGCTCAACACCTCCTCTTTAACCAGCTCAAGGAATTTAATGCATGGTGCCCTGTCATGTGCATAATAAACTGTGCTCAGTCGTCACTGCCACAAAAAATACTGCGCTTAGAAAAGACATGGAGACCAGTTGGAATTTCAGATATTTCTCAGATTTTGTCCCTGAAGTGACGTCCATAGCTTGGAGGACACTTTATTTGGCCACACGACACTTTACCACAAGTATGAATTTATTCTGTTGCTGCATCAGGGGCTTTTCAAACAAAATTTGGTCTTTAAAAAGAAAAACCGCTCTATGCACGTGATATTTTCAAGATGCAGCAATAAGTAGGGTCTTGTGTTTTAATGCCAAACTATTACACATGTGCCCCAAAATGGCATGCCATTGATGTCAGATACTATTGATACTGAGTGCTTTCTGAGTTTGGATTGTGTGTCTTACTCTCAACTGAGAGATTTCTAGGGTCCATATTGGATTCTTTTAAACTAAAGTGATTGTGTGTTGGTGGGTATTTATGTGTAAATGCATGAGAGAAATCCAAGAGCTTCTGCATGATACTCAGTTGTTTTACATTTGCTGAATGTATTATAATGTGATGTCAATTCCACACTTTCACAGTGTGAATGCAAGGGCTTTTGATATCAGGAGGGTTTGGTGGAATTGCCAAAGAACTCAAAAGCTGATGTCTTAATGAATAATGAACTTCACTGCACTCTGCACTACAATTAAGATTAAAATCATGCTGGCAGACTCCCGACTTAATTTTTTCTTATTCACACCTCATTATTTAAGTCATGATTTGAAGAGATCTGAGCATGGTATTTTCTGTATAGTTGTGAGGGGTAGGGCACCGCTCCCCTCACTAAGGTGAACGTGTTTCCAACATTGTGTTTCTCAATTCAGGGTCTGCACACTTCCACGTGTGAATTTGTCGGCTGCATGCGTCATAGTGGCGCTCAAAGTGCTGTCCCAATGCAAAGGCTCTTTCGAGTCCACCTTTCAAATCCGCACTTCGTTTGGCTGCAGATTAGCTAAAAATGAAGGATACAGGAGTTCTATCCTAAGCGCCCTCTCCTGCCCCAGAATTCATTGCGCACGTGAAACAAAAGAATGAGCAGCAGAGCCTGGTGTAGGTACCACACCAGGCAGACCGTTTATTTATTTATATATATATCTATATATATCTATATATATATAGATATATATATATATAGATATATATATATATAGATATATATAGATATATATACACACACACAAATATTTGTCCCACAGACAAGCTTGGAGGACAGCGACATTGTGTCCAATAACCACAAATGAATTTCATTACAGTTGTTCTCAGATGTCTTTGTCCCCTTGCATAAAGAAAAGGCTGAATTTATTACAGTCACTCAATTAATTGGAGACTGAAATAAGGAATTATAATTAAAAATGTGCTAAATTATAATCCAGTGATAGAAGACACTGTCATTTAATTGAGTTAAAGAAAAAAAACAAGCAAATGGGTCCTGGACAAAGCATTTTTCTGATGAGCAGTGGGAAAAAAATACTTGTCAGCAGTGCAGAAGTCTGACTGGGAGGAACAGAAAACGCATGACTGGAGTGGAAACATCACAGAATTGTTATGAGTGATGGAACATATATTATTTTAATCATATTTGTTTGCTTTTTAAAAAGTCTTTCTGTTGAACCAGAATGAGAAAATAATGTCATGGTTTTCATAACACTTAGTTATTATTAAATTTGTCAATTTTATCTTATTTCCCAGGCAGCTGTTTTTCTCCTTTTAATGGGAGGGTATAAATACATATGAGGACAACTGTATATGTCTCTAACAAGGATTATTTTTCACTTAAATTCACGTCAGCTTGACAGGATGAGCTGCCAGCCAGAGGAGAGCTCGTCTAAACCGCCTCCTCCACGTTTGTAATTTAATCACAAAGGAAAATGAAAATAAATAATTTAAATTACTGACACCATTTTCTGTCATTTTAAAAATATTTTTGTGTTGTTTTTTTGTGGAAGAATGTAATCAGTAATTAGATAGATTTGGCATATGTAATTGCTAGGCAACAGAGGACTGGAGCACTGTGGGTGATTCTCGTCCACTAGATGGGCTGTTTCATTTTACTGACAGTAAGCGCACTTAGTTGTGTGCAGACGACGTAGAAAACTTTGCTGCTGTGATGCTGTGAAGTTCAACTGCTGTGGTGCCTGCTGTTATCCACCCTGCCATCGGTGAGCAGGCTGTTAAAAGAAAAGCCTGAAAATTGAACTAAAATTCAGAGCTCTAAAAGTCAACTGTGTTGCCATTCATGTCGTGCTTCACCCTGCCATTGACTGCTGGCATTTTAGAGTGTTTCTGTAACACCAAAACCCCAACAATAATATAAATCATGTTTAATAAGTAGGAGAAAATACTTTTTGTTGGTTTTTAAATCAATTGTTTTTGTACCATTTGTTGGAATAGGTCTTGTAGTCTGAATACTATTAGACTCACGTTGGTCCATTTATGCCTCTCGGGCATTGATTATGGACTATTAACAAATAGTTAGAGTCTTGCTATATAGTGCCTTCATCTTGTCATTTTTCCTCTTTCAAGTTTTAGCATATTAAGTTATATTGGTTCAGCATCAATGTTTTGAAGTTCTAAGTTGAGATCTTCAGATTTCACATTAGTTTGTATTTCAAATTAAGTAGAATGACAGAATGACACGCTATATATGTGTGTGTGTGTATATATATATATATATATATATATATATATATATATATATATATATATATATATATATATATATATATATATATATATATATATATATATGTGTGTGTGTGTGTGTGTGTGTGTGTGTGTGTGTGTGTGTGTGTGTGTGTAATTCTTGGTGGTGTCATCTGTAGACATGGAATAAACTCTCACAGTTAAGCTGATGACACACAGCTTTATATCTCCATGTGTCCTGATGACACCAAACCATTTGGATGCCCTTTTTAGCTGCATCCAGGAGATCAAGTCCTGAATAGCAGAAAACTTTTTACAGCTTTACCAGGACAAAACTGAAGTTTTACTTATCGGCCCTGAGAGAGAAACACATTTTAAATGTACAGACACTTTCCCTGCATCCATCTGTGCAGGTGAAAAACCTGGACATCATTTTTGACTCTGACCTTAGGTTTGTCCCATATATTAAGAATACAATAAGAATGTTTTTTGTAATCATCTCAAAAATTTAGCCAGAGTCTGTCCTATTCTCTCTCAGGACAACACAGAGATGCCAATGCATGCTTTCATCACAAGTCACATAGACTACTGTAATGCCCTGCTTTCTGGTCTTCCTAAAAAAATATTTTGGCTCTTCAATTATTACAAAATTCTGCTGCATGTGTCCTGACGAAGACCAGGTTGCGGGCCCACATTACACCTGTTTTAAGGTCATTGCATTGGCTTCTCGTATGTTTCAGGATTGATATTAATACTAGTTTATAAATGTCTTAACACTTTTGGGCCTTCTGATCTATTTTAACTCTATGAGCCCTCGTGGACCCTGAGATCCTCTGGTGTTGGTCTTCAAGTCATTCCTAAGGTCAGGACCCGTACCCATGGGGAGGTATAGATTCAATATTATGGCCCACATCTCTGGAACAATCTGCTAAAGGACCTCAGGGTTGCAGAAAACATTCATGTTTTTAAGAGCAGGCTCAAAACACATCTTTTTAATTTGGCTTTTACTTCATGTTTATTATGTTAGTGTGGATATTACAGTTATTGACTTTTATTCAATTCTTTTTAGGGACGTTTTATTCTTACTTTTTATTTTAGAATTGATAATACTGCTTTTATCATTTTCATTGTAATATTTTATTTTAAATATTTATTGTTTTTTTATTTGTATTTTTATGTGTTTCATCATATTGGCATATTTTTCGGTGTTCCTCAGAGGGAGCCTTTTGCACTGGGTGTCATACCGACCATGGCTGCAGAGGGACCTTTCATGTCTTTGGTGTTCTGAAAGAAACACTCCATAAGAGGTCTTCTAGTACCCAATGCACCAAGAAAGAGGTGGACATCCTTAGCCCTGCAGCCATTGAAAATCTCTACTACACTTCCCACAATGCAGCTGACTGTCTGGAGTGCAGAGGCTTTGGTTGGACCATAGACTGTATGTGGGTGAGACACATGAAATTAAGAAAAAGAAGAAGAAAGAAGCAAGGAAGAAGAAGAAATTATAAAATGCACCATAGCTAAAAGCATAGACATCATATATACGTAGACGCCTCATTGAGCGCTGGAGAGTGAACCAGCGTCGCCGCCATATTGGATGGGTCTCCGCTGTCGAGTTTTGCTGCAGCGTCAACGTAACTCTTGTGGAACAACCCGTATATATTACACACAAAAAAACCCCACTTTTCTACATAATTGGTTGATAAATAATATTAACACAGTGAATAATATCTTAAATGCAAGTGAATTATTAGAATTATGATGATATTATTATTAGAATTATTCCTGCACACCAAGAACCCAGTAGGGGCAACACAGGATTAAAAAGTAGTAGAAAAAATAGCGTCGCTTCATATATTAGTAACGAAGCAGAGCGCTGGAGGATTTAATGTACTGCACAAAGGACAATCATGAGACAACAAGTGGGGAGAAGACATGACATTTGACAAAGAATGAAAAAGAATAAAATAAACCTAAATTAACACTAATACACATATATATACATACACACACAAATTATATATATATATATGTATATATATATATATATATATATACATATATACACACACACACTGATACACATATATATACACACACACACAAATTATATATATATATATATATGCCCTGCGATGGCGAGCCGTCCAGGGTGTACTCTGCCTGTTGCCCATAGCCAGCTGGGATGGGCTCCAGCTTCCCCGCGACCCTGAATTGGATTAAGCGGTTTAGAAAATGAATGAATGAATGAATGAATGAACATATATATATATATATATATATATATATATATATATATATATATATCTCATCTGGACCATTCAGGCAGCACTCTGAGGGTCATGTTCTTTGATTCCTCAAGTGCTTTTAATACCATTCAGCTGCTTTATGTGAGAAGCTCCATAAATTCCAGGTGTACCTCCACAACCACCTGGATCTATGACTACCTCACAAACAGACCACAGTTTGTGAGACTGAAAGGTTGTGTGTCTGAGATGGAGGTCAGCAGCACTGGTGCACCACAAGGAACTGTACTCTCACCTCAGACACCTCAGACTTCCAGTACAACTCTGAGTCCTGTCATCAGCAGAAATACTCTGATGACTCTGCAGTTGTGGGGTGTATCAGGGATGAACAAGAAGCAGAGTACATAGAACTGGTCAGTCAGTTTGTGAAATGGTGCGGTGACAATTATCTCATATTAAATAGCAGCAAAACAAAAGAGATGATTGTTGACTTCAGGAGGAGGAAAGCACTGTTTCCATCCTGGGAGAGGAGGTGGAGATGGTGGAGGAATACAAGTATCTAGGAGTTCAGCTGGACAACAAACTGGACTGGAAATGCAACACTGAATACATCTATTAGAAAGGTCAGAGGTCACGTTATCTTCTATAAGTCTGTTGTGGAGAGTGCAGTCAGCTTTGCAGCCATCTGCTGGGGTAGTAGCATCAGAACCAGAGACTTGAAGAGAATCAACAAACTGACCAAGAAAGCTGGTTGTGTGCTTGGAGTAACTCTGGAGCCGCTGGAGCTGATTGTCCAAAGAAGAATGCTGCACAAGCTGATGAAGATGATGGAGGACTCTTCACACCCTCTCCACAACACAGTGATGAAACAGCAAAGTGTGTTCAGTGAGAGGCTTCTTCAGGTTCAATGCAAGACTGAAAGATACAGAAGATCATTCCTGCCAGCAGCCATCAGCCTCCAGAACAAGACCTCCTCCAGTAAATTATTATATACTATAATATTGAATTTCCCTTTGGGATTAATAGATTAATAAAGTATTTTTCATTTCATATATATATATATATATATATATATATATATATGTGTGTGTGTGTGTGTGTGTGTGTGTGTATGTATGTGTATGTTCTGTATACAGCAAAATTTGGATTGTCTTCATTAAATCTTACTCCAAGGAAAGTTAGCAGCCCTTGTGTACCAGGAAATGTCCCTCAACAGTCTAAACCTATCGCAGCATAACAAAGGGATAGTTAGATAGCTAAAGATCTAACTATAGGACTTGTCAAAATATTTTAACTTAAAAGCACGTTGTTTTTTAATGTTTTACAGTGATCTGTATCATAACAATATCTCTGCCCTTTGTAACAAACCAAATTGTGAGGAAAAACAGGTAAAAATCCGTGGAATTCTTGTCGTGGTTGGACCTACACCTTACAAATAAATGCATTGGAGGCGAATGGGTGACCCATCCAAGATGGCGGCGCGATGAGACGTCAGCTCGTATAGGCGGCGTCATACAATGCGGCGTCTACATATATATGTCTATGAGCTAAAAGTATTTTCTGTGCCATTTATTAGATTGCGTCTTATAGTGCCATCTGGTGGATATAGCTGAAATGACAGGCCACTTCTACCAAGGAACACAGCATTTTGTAGTACCAGTCCAAAAAAATATATATATATATATATGTCAGTTAAACTTGTAAGTTAATAAGACAAGACTTCATATTTTATGTTTTGCAACTTTATTTCAAGCTAAACAATTCAAAATTGTTTGTACAAATATGACAAAATATTTGGCAGTTCTTCCATTGATAAAGTAGAAGCTTGTAAGAGTTGTGTTTTCTCAAAATTTATCCAGGATAATGCACTTTAGAGAATATTATACACATCGATTATTATAATAGGCAATAATATGACAGTAACACCACACTGAATGACAGAAAATGCTTTCAACCAATATTAATGAACTGGACTCAAAGTGATCCCACAAGTTAGTTTTACTTTTCTTTAAATCCAGTCTGTGTGATTAAACCTGTAAATACAGGTTAAAGCTGAAATATGCCTTCATAACTAAGGGGAAAGAAATGATTACTGCTCCAAGCACTGCTTACTTTTTCAAACATGTCACATAATCAATCTTTATATCCAATGCACACATACACACACCATTATAACCTTGTTAAATAAATAGTTTCTCTGCAGAAGATGCTTCTTGCTTGTAATACGGTCCCATTGTTCACTCAGGAGGCTTCTTCTTGGCCTCGACATCCTTCTTAAAGGCTTCAATTTTCTTGGCTATGTTGGGAACCTAAACAGGATATGTAACAAAGTTTATACATAAAGTATATTCTGGCTATAAATTACATAAAGCAGTGACACTCAATAATTGACAATATGTGATAAGTGTCTGACACTGATTTAAATGTATGTTGTCCATTATCCAAGCTTTCTGCATGTATCCATGTCTCTTAAGCTTATTCTGCAGGTCTTTGAAGTTATAAACCATTCTACCTAAATTAAATTAAGTGTCTGAACTCTGGATAAGTAACTCCAAAATGTATTTTATGTTAATATTTGCTGATCCGAAACATACAGTGCTAGATCAAGAAAAATATGAACATCTTCTGAACCTTACACAGGCTCAGGGACTTTAAGACTGTGTTGGCACAACAACAGCATAAATGTGGTGATCAAAGAAGTTTATTATAAATAGAAGTTTAGCACTAATAGACACAACTACTGGTCTATTATGTTGCATGCTGCACGTTCAACTTTATGTCAAAATCTATTCAGTTATGTTCAGTTTTTGTAGCTGCGATGCTTCTTTGTTGTTTAAAGTTGAGCCTGATTGGAAAAATAAAATACTTACTTCATAGTTTTGAGCGAGATACATTCCCACAACATTCCCCAAGGTGAAGCCAGCCTGAAAAATAAATAAAAAGCTGATTTGATATTCATAATGAATCGATTACTGGTTTTTCGGCAGCAGTATCGTAAAATATGTGTGTTTGCTGCTAGCGTATTTGATCTTATATTGAATTAGACAACTTCAATTAGCTTGTATCGCTCGCAATATGCAGTTTTCACTATGCTAACAAGCATGAGCATCCTGACAAAAATACAATATATTGGATGTTTAACTCACCAGAAACTGCAACATGGTGTAATAATTAAGTCAGTAAAGATGTGACTAAAGTTGCGAAACTTAGTGTTTTCCAAAAAAAAAAACCAAACAGATAATCACTGAAAGGTGAAAGGGTAAAAATAACCTCAAACCAGTTGGCTAACGACGCTAGCCTCGCACAACAAAACGTATACGCATGCGCAAAAATGTTTATTCTCGCGATATTTTAGAGGTAGTTGAGTTGTAGTCTTTTACCGTCTTCCGCTCTTGTAGTTCCGAGTTTAAAAACTACATCTCCCACACCTTCACAAAACTTCTCGGCCAACCAGTGGGTGTTGTTGCAATGGTGGTTACGGAGGGACATTGAATGACTTTGGCTGCATCACCAAAAAGACCCTTGTATTAGCCCGCTTTAATTAATAACTTACGAGCATGGAGGCTCTTATCCCTGTGATAAACAAGCTCCAAGATGTGTTTAACACTGTGGGTGCGGACATCATACAGCTACCGCAGATTGCAGTGGTGGGAACTCAGGTAAAAATGCTCTGCTTGTGTCCATTTTTTGTATTAGCGCCTGCCATGCTAGTAGCCACATAACCTCGACTTAATAATAAATGGTCAGTGACTTTAGCATTATTAAGTACAGTCATACTAATTCAGTGCTCTAGTTTAGTACCTTACGGAGGCCAACAGAGAAAGCTGAAATTCTACCTCTTAATCTGAATGATGCAGTTTTTCAGGCACCGGCTATTTTGATCACCTTTAATTAAGAATCCCTGTTAGCTAAAACAGTGTTTGAGGTATGACTTCCTCAGCTGGGAGTAGACCTTTCCATCTCACACTGTGTTAATAATTTGCACTCTATCGCTTTATGTAATGTTTTCACTATTTGTGTCTTCAGAGCAGTGGAAAGAGCTCTGTGCTGGAGAGCCTGGTGGGCAGGGACCTGCTGCCTCGTGGGACTGGCATTGTAACCAGGCGACCCCTCATCCTCCAGCTTGTCCATGTAGATCCTGGAGATGCCCGGAAAATTGAGGATGGTGGTAGGTACTAACACCCCACTTCTCTCTTAAAGTGCCTCGTCTTCTGAGTTCTCTATGCATGTATTTTCTCCCAGACTCAAAGAAAACAGCCTTATACTTGATGTCCAGTATGTAAAGAAAATATATATACTGTAGATTTCCCATCGTTAGTATATAATCACCACCTTAAAGTCCTCTTTCTGTCGCTGTCTTTTCAACCACTTACAGATGCAATAGAGTGAAAAAGCACCATGCTTCAGAGAGATGCATTTTACAGGTGTCTTCACATTTAATAACCTGATGTAGCTTTTCTAGCTCAGTCCCTCCTTTCAGAGGTGTATAATCCACAAAGTAGAAGTCCTGTCTGGCAGCTGTTCCAACCAGTCACTAAACCAGATGAATGTAATTAGCTCTGCCCCACTACAAGGTAGATGAGCTTGTTAGTGAAAACACCTGTTCTAAATGCACAGGTAGATCGAAAAACATGGCAGGACTTCTGCTTTATACACCTCTGTCACCTTCTACCTCAAAGCCACATATGCTTTCAGTTGCTTTTATTCCCCACATCAGCAACTAGGCATCGTCAGACATCTGTCCTCATGTTAGCCGTCTTTGCTTTCTGCACAGAGTAGTTTTCTTTGAAGTTGGAATGATTTTTTTTTTCCTGCTTTGGGGATGCTAACCCTTTAACTTTGACCTATGACTCACAGCTAGAGAAGGTGAAGAATGGGGGAAGTTTCTACACACTAAAAATAAGGTATGAACTTGCTTAATATTGAAGAATGTTATTTGTTCCATGGCTGTTGCTTGTCGTGAGATTTTGCTGCTTTTTGTTTTGCAGATCTACACAGATTTTGATGAAATCAGGCAGGAAATTGAAAGTGAAACAGAGCGAATTTCTGGAAATAATAAGGTGAGACAGAGGGCCTGTAGTTGTAAGTTTACTGAAGAGAAGTGGGGCCGGAAGTAGAAGTTTGGGATACAGAGATGTTTTGCATTAAGGAGCATCTTTAAAGCAACATGTGCTTTAAAAATGCAAATGTCGAGTCTGTCTTGTTAGTTGAAATTTTTAACTATTAATAAATTTAAAAAAAAAAAGAAACTGTATGAGCTTGTTTTGAGTAGAAGCCTGATTTTTTTTTTTTTTTCTTCATATTGACCGTTTGTAGACTATGCTGATAGTATGGATAGATTTGTGTCTAAACTGGACTTATAAATGGAATTGGAAGTAGATATATAGTACCAGATGGATGCTCATTCAGAGGGAAGGGATGTAATTTGTTGCATAGATGTAAATGAGACCTTCTGTACAGGTTCCCAGCTTTGTCATTTGCTGCACATAATACATATTGTAATTTTCTCCAACCAAGAAGGAGGTCGTGTAAATGGCGTGTTGGTTTGCCTGACAATTAACAACATAACTGAAAAAGTTATGGACAGATTTGGATGACATTATCAGAAAATCTCAGGTAAAAATAAGGAACAAATCATTACAGAGAGACCTGGATCACCACTGGGTTGCAGGAGTTTTTTTTAAAAAAGATTATTTACTATGGAGAGAAAGTGATAATTTTGCCATTAAAGCCTCTAACTCAAAACTAATGACAAATTATGAGCAAAAAAAAATTAAAATGGCTTGGTGGAGGTCTGCGCGCCAAGTACTTTTTGTTGGTGCGAAGAAAACAGGAAATTGGAGGTTTTTGATGCCCACATCTCCAGCTCACATGGGCATGTCAATAGTCTGTCTATAGGAACAGTTAGAAAATACACTGTGTCATTTCAGACTGAAGTGAAACACTTGCTTAGGTTGGTAAACTGACAGTTCCTCTTGGCGATCAACGTCTGCTGACAGTTGTAGGTGGAAGCGAGCACTCTTCCCTTCTAGTCTACAGTCAAACTGCATTCATTCACAGCTACATATCTAAGCACAACCATTTAGATATGATCACTGAAAGAGCTCTTTTGTTCCTTTAGCTGTGAGCGTGTTTAACTCGCATAGCTGACATGACTGGAAGAATGGTGTTTGTTTTGTTATGCAGCCGTGACCAAGCCCAGTCTTTAAAAACAAAGACAGAACAACAAAAGCTCCAAAGGTATCACATGTTTCTGCTATTTAAATAAAAAAGATTTGTCTTGCACAAACAGACAAAAAAAAAAACTTAGTGTTTTCTACCTTTTTTTTTTTTTTTATCAAACCAATCATAGATGGTAGGAAGTGACTGTCTTGAGGCCAAAATAATCATTAACCATATTGCTAATGGTTTGGTTAACTTATTTTTCTGAACATATTCTGAGGTGATCATTGTTCTTCTGCAGGGAATCAGCGATGAGCCCATTCACCTCAAGATCTTCTCTCCCAATGTTGTCAACCTCACACTGGTGGATCTGCCTGGAATCACAAAGGTAATGCATGCAGAACTTCCCGTCTTCCTCCCTGCAAGTCGAGGCTTTGATCATCAGGCCGCCCATGGGGGAAATTTGTACCGTCACTCTTCATTTAACAATCCTGAAACTGTGATCAGCTTAGATAAACCTGGTCACCTGTGTTAGTTTCCCAGTCAAGTTGATGTGTTTGCATATTTGAAATTTATTGATGGTGATTTTACAGGTCACCCCTGATGTTTGAAGTCTGTGCTATCAACCCTTAGATATACACATGCTTTGATTTCAGCCTCATTAGTTGGTCCCCTCCAGCCAAACAAGTGTTAATTTAAGAAATCCCCTGCCTTAGTGTCTAACCAAGCAAACTGACATGTACTGTGTCTTTTCTTTTAATTGGTCTTGTTCCCTTCAGGTGCCTGTGGGTGATCAGCCTAAGGACATCGAGATCCAGATCAGAGATTTAATCCTGAAGCACATTTCCAACCCTAACTGCATTATCCTGGCTGTCACGGCGGCTAACACAGACATGGCTACATCAGAAGCCCTCAAGGTGGCGCGGGAGGTCGACCCTGACGGTGGGAAAGACTGAATGAGATGGTTTTGGTTGAAATCAGTCAAGATCCTTTGGCTGATCCGTTACTTTTCCAGTACTTACAGATCTTTTTCTGAATCACTGAATCATCAGGCAGGAGGACACTGGCTGTGGTGACCAAACTGGACCTGATGGATGCTGGTACTGATGCTATGGATGTGCTGATGGGCAGAGTCATCCCTGTCAAACTGGGCCTCATCGGAGTAGTTAACAGGTTTTAATGTCAATTGTTTTAGTTATTGTTCAAATATTATTAGTGTGGATCTTATCGTTACTGTAACATGGCGGAGATTTCTTTTCATAAATATCCGTGTTCATGTTTTTGACCTTTCAGGAGCCAGTTGGACATCAATAACAAAAAGTCAGTGGCTGATGCGATCCGCGATGAACACGCTTTCCTGCAGAAAAAGTATCCATCTCTCGCCAACAGAAATGGCACCAAATACCTGGCCAGAACTCTGAACAGGTGAAATTGCCTCTTCTGTGTGTCTCAGCTAAATGTCTTTCAGCAAGGTTAAAGACAAAATAAAGATGTTTTCTTAAAGAATTTAAAAAGCTCTAATCATAAGCTTTTATAATACCAGCAACAGTTTACTTTGGGTGGGCTGTTTTTAGATGGTTTGATAACTGAACAACTCTGCAGTTTGTTTCCACTGTGCATCAGTAGGTAAAAGTACAGTGTGCACTCACATGTTGTGGTAAAAAAGTGCATGGTAATAACTTGAAATGCCAAGCCGTCAGTGGCCAAAATTCTCCCAGACATTTTTCTGAGTGGATCCGGTGTCCTCAGGTGCAGTATAATTATGTACATGTGTAGTTTCTTGTACTGTATTCTTCCAGGCATTATTATCCCAATTGTGCTGTCAGAAAGATCAGATAAAGCAGTTTTAAAACACACACAGAGTTGTTTTTCTATTTAGAGACAACATAGTAAATATGTTGTCACACGTGTGGCGCCTGCCTTGAATGTGGACCCATGGCTGTAAGTGGCTATTTAAGTGACTCATTCTTGGAGAATGAAAATATAATAGTTATTTTGCTAAAGTGATTAGATGCCAATAGAAACACAGTTTTAATGATATATAAGATGTTTCTACACTTTAAGTATTAAAAGTAATTTTTACAGAGGTCAAAACATTGATATAATAAAGGACAGTTTTGATAAACACATTTAAACTCTTTTTTTCAGTTTCTGAGATTTAATCCTCCACATGCTTCTACATAGAAAATGTCATTTTGCAGAATTTGGACAGAAACAAGGCCAGATTTGTTGGACGTGTGCTTGTGATTTTGTTTACAAATTTCTCATTCTTCTTTTGACATAGTAACTATTATGTCTGACCTGTTTTGTCATTATTATTATTATTATTATTATTATTATTATTATTATTATTATTATTATTATCATCATCCCCAACTAGACTCTTTAAATCAAGGGATTATGGTTCAAGGAACTTTATAGTCATAGCAGCACACATTTACACATGTGACAGCCTGAAATTCAGTACCTGAGGTCTTGGATTTGCCCAATAAATAGTCAAAAATGGACTAAAATATCTGCGTAAAAAATGTGATAAGGTAAAATAATGAAAAAGTGAAATGAAGTACAGCAACAACCAGTTCCACATGCAGAAGACATGAAGTCTAATGCACTACTGGCTGGTATTGTACAGATATTATTGTACTAATATTGTTCAGTAAAGTGTCACAAACCAACAATTTTCTACAGTACATCACTGTTTTGGACCAGAACAATGACACATAATGATACTGCCATCACCATGTTTACAGTTCAGATGTAAACATACTCTCTTTCAGTATGTCAGGAAGATCAGCTTTTTATTTTAAGAAAATGCTTAGATTTAAGTGTACCTACAGCAATGCCATTTATCTTGTCAAAAGCCTTTGGATTGAAAATCAACATGGCGTGCCTGTAAAGCCATTTATTGCATGTCACTGCCTTCTTTCTGCCCTGCTTTCCTGTTGTTTTCTCAACCGTTTCAGTTTCTTTAGGACAGAAACACCATCAGAAATAGAAAAAAAGAGAGTATAGTTAAAGAAATGTGTACACAGACCAGATTTCATGGAACTGTGAGTGGAAGTAAAATTAGGAAATGAAGTGAATCTTCCAAATGAGAGCTGACATGAAATCTGTGGAGATTCGGAAAAAAGACTTTTGATATTTTTAATTAATGTGAATAAACTTCCAGCTTTAACTGTATTGTGTAACCGGGAGATGTGGCGCCACTTCAGCAGTAGTATGTTAAATGCGAGAAGCAGTGCTGGCATCACTGAGAGCCATCAGAGAATTGCTACTGTCTGTCATCTGAAATATAACACTCTGCCCTTTTCTGCCATAATGTCAGGCTACTGATGCATCACATCCGAGACTGCCTCCCTGAGCTGAAGACACGGATCAATGTCCTGGCTGCTCAGTACCAGTCCCTGCTCAGCAGCTACGGCGAACCTGTAGAAGACCAAAGTGCCACCTTGCTCCAGCTCATCACTAAATTTGCAACAGAATACTGCAACACCATTGAGGGCACAGCGAAATACATTGAGACAGCAGAGCTGTGAGTAGCGGTGCCTCTCCCTCACTCTGCCACTTGGTGATGCTGTTGATCCAGCGTAGTAAAAATGAGCACGCAGTTGCACCGGTTTCATCATTTAATATGATACAACTTGTAAGTTGAGGCACGCACAGCCTCTGTGAAGTGGAAGCTGACAGGAGTGCAGGCCATGGGGTTCGTATCACAGCTAATATTCCCCTGCTGCTGTTTTTCAGGTGCGGTGGAGCCAGAATTTGTTACATATTCCATGAGACTTTTGGCAGAACGCTGGAGTCTGTGGATCCTCTTGGAGGACTCAGCACCATCGATATCCTAACGGCCATAAGAAATGCAACAGTGAGTGCAGCTGCTACGTCTCTTACATGTGACATTATTAGCATCCCTGCTGTTTATATTGATATTTTAATTTTATGACATATTGTAAAGGAAACAAAATTCAACGCTGTTTTTTCATAGATACAACTAATTCTCCTTTTTCTTCCTCCGTCAGGGTCCGCGTCCATCCCTGTTTGTGCCAGAGGTTTCCTTTGAGCTGTTGGTAAAGAAGCAGGTGAAACGCCTGGAGGAGCCCAGCTTGCGTTGCGTGGAGCTGGTCCACGAAGAGATGCAGAGGATCATCCAGCACTGCAGCAACTACAGCACACAGGTAGTCCACAAACAATGTGGCTTTATCTTTCCTTTTGCACACGGGACTGATTCATTTAGTTTTGTCTTGTAGGAGCTGCAGAGATTCCCTAAGCTGCACGAGGCCATTGTTGAAGTGGTCACCTCCCTCCTCAGGAAGAGACTGCCCATCACCAATGAAATGGTACCAGCCTTGGGTTTGCATGTGGGCATTCATTCCTTTACATACTGTAGTGATAAAATTAAATCTGCCCTCTTTCTTTGCTCCAGGTTCACAACTTGGTTGCTATTGAGCTGGCCTACATCAACACCAAGCATCCAGACTTTGCTGATGCCTGTGGCGTTATGAATAACAACATAGAGGTTTGTACTGAAAAAGAAGTTCCCACAAAATCAGTTTTTTTTTTTTATTTCATTTTTAGGATTTGGGAAGTCATTACTCATCCGTGCCTGTTATCATTATTATTTATAATATTTCATACAGAAACCAATCTTCTCTGCATATGTCTTTTTTTTTTTTTTTTAAAATAAACATGAAATGTAGGAACACCTGTTTGTGTTTTATAGGAACACAGGAGGAACAGGATGAGAGAGCTGCCTACTGCAGTGCCCAGGGATAAGGTAAGATGAGCAAATGTATTTGAACATACGATGAAGGCAGCTCGTGTGTTTTCATATTTGGTCGCAGTCCGCAGCGTCCCTCATAGCACCGCAGGATGAGGACCACCGAAGCAAATGCTTCGGATAGTTTCCATCGAGGAATTTTATCCCGCATCTCTTTGCTTTTTTTCTCGGAGAGGCTCCTCAACTTTCAACTGCTCACCTCTATTTTTCTGTCTCTTCCTAGTGCCTTTAATTCCCCCCCCCCCTTTTTTTTTCCCCCTATCCTCATTCCTGCTCTCATATTTCTGCTAGTCTGTTGGCAAAGGCCCGGCAGGCCCAGCTGTGGTTTCTGGCGAGCCCTCTGCATCTGGAACAGACATGGACAGTGCCAAGGTGGGCACATAATGCAGCTCGCTGGCTCTGTGCCTGTCTGGCCGTGGGTCTGGTGGGGCATGGATGGATGGATGAGTGGATGGATAGATGGGTGGATGCGCATGAGCTGCTTGCATGCTGTATGATCTTTATTTGCAGACGATCTACTCTTGTTTTGCTCTCCTCCTTCAGCCAAAGCAATCTTGCACTGGCATCAGCAGTTGTGTTTCCTTAAGTCTGTTTTACCCCACATTTATCCTGCAGAAAAAAGTTGGTCTCCTTTCCTCCCTTTTCAAACCTCTTCACACTTTGGATGGTTTCTTTTCTTAAATAATAGGGGTTGTGAGTTCCAAGTCAATCTATCTGCTCTTTTTTTTAAATTATTTCTGTTTGTAGTGCCTGCACATATACATATATATATTATATATATGTCATGTGCATAGTTAGCTTTTCAAACTTAAAAGTCAGTAAAAACGACCACAAGAAGGCAGAAAATGACAAACACAAACAAAATGACAATACAGGAAAAAAAAAAGATCCAAAAACACTACACACAGAAGCAAAATTACTATAATTTGATGCATATTTATTAACAAAAAAGACATGCAAAGTCACTACAAAAGGTTGTAAAATGACTGAAAAAGAAAAAAAACACACAGAGACGGGGATACAAAATGAGCAAAAAGTCATTAAGATGACTAAAAAGGGATGCAAAACTGCCACAAGGAAAAAAAATGAACAATGCTACAATAAAACAGAGAGATGAAAATGAACTGGGAAAAGAACTGGGAAATAGTGAAATGGAGGCGAAACGATCAAAGAAATTTGAAAACATGGTTGTAGTGGGATGCCAAATGACCACAAAGAGATGCCAAGTGATTACAAAAGGGAGCAGAAAAGACAACAAAGGGACAGGGGACTCACAGTAACCAAAAAGGGATGCAAAATCACTTCAAGTAAAGATTCACAAAGCAACAAGGGAGGCAGACTGTGAACATGGAAATGGAAAATTACTGAACAATAGATGCAAATTGATCATATGCTTATGAAACATGACTGTAGCAGAATGCTAAATAAACCAAAGTGGAAATGACCTCAAAGAGATGCGAAGTCACTACCACAGGAAGCAGGAATACTTCAGAGAGGGACGAAAAGGCAAACTGACCAAAAAGACAGGCAAAAATCACCCGGCCTAAAAGCTTGGTACAAGACAGCAACAAAGAAATGCAAATTGACCACAGAAGCACAAAATTGTTTGTTTTATTAGTTGCTTAATAAGTCTGCGCTTATTACCCCATTGCCTCTTAATGTATTCATGCTCGCAGCACAGCCCTGATGATGAATGTTGGTCCGCTGGAAAGTAACTTTGTGCTCCCCTGAAGATAAAGCCTATTAACATTTAGTTATGTGTTGTTTTGCAGAGCGGCTGCATCAACAGTACAGAGACATCCATTTCATTGCAGAGCTGTGTTTTTTTTTTTTGCAAGTTTGAAACATTGGTTTCTTTGATTTCTCCTTATGTTACCTGACAGAGATGGTTGCATATGAATCCAAACCATCCTGGTAACCTACAGCAAACCCTGGTAATATACAAAGGGAAGCTGCACTAATCAGCTGTGTGCCTTTGTCTCCTGTCTCAGGCCCCAGCAGGAGGATCCCAGGGCGAGCAGGACGGCACGGGGAACTGGAGGGGTATGCTGAAAAAGGGAGAGGACGCCCCAGGCTCCGGACCTGGAAGCCCACTAAAAGGAGTCGTCAACCTTCTTGATGTGGTAACCAAACACTTTTCCTGCAAACACTGTCATCTACCGCTACCAGTAGACGACAGGTTCAGTCATCACCTTTTGGTCTTTCCAGCCCGTCCCAGTCGCCAGGAAGCTGTCGTCCCGTGAGCAGCGGGACTGCGAGGTCATTGAACGCCTCATCAAATCTTACTTCCTCATCGTTCGCAAAAACATCCAGGACAGGTAGATCAACACGTTCCTTGGAAGCACGGACTTATTCTAATTATGTAATAAGCTGAGACCTGATGTACTTTGACCAGTAGTTTGTGTTGGCAGAAAGTCCTACGTAATCAGTGTGAGATGAAAACCGGTGTGTGAAAATAGTCCCAAGAAAAGGCATCTATGTGAGCAAAATTCAAGGGATTTTTTTCTTTGGAAAAGAGTTTTTCTATGCTATTATAGGTTGAAGTCACAAAGACTTTGTAAACTAGTAAGATGAGGGAAAGTAGAACTTTCATCTTTCAGTTCTTAAATAGCTTGAAACATTGAAAGGCACGACCACCTGGTGGTTCAGTTTCAAGACCCTCAATTTGGGTTGAACAACACAGCCACTGGACCGTCCTGCCACCTTGTTCTCAACCATCTGTTCGGTCCGTTTCCTCTCTCCGCGCCGCAGTGTGCCAAAGGCAGTGATGCACTTCCTGGTCAACCATGTGAAGGACAGCCTCCAGAGCGAGCTTGTTGGCCAGCTGTACAAATCGGGCCTCCTCAATGATCTGCTGACTGAGTCGGAGGATATGGCCCAGCGGCGCAAAGAGGCCGCCGACATGCTGCAGGTAACAGGCTTCCTCCTTGTCGTGTCAGCTTTTCCCCCCGTGTACCAAGTGTGTGTGTTTTGTTTTGAGAGCGTGTTATTGTTGTCCACAGGCATTACAGAGAGCCAGTCAGGTGATAGCTGAGATCAGGGAAACACATCTGTGGTAAAAAGAACGAACCTCATCTGTTATCGACTCATCACGCCCTGAGGACCGATGCTCCATGCCCCCCCTCCTCATCATGTCTGATCTTCAACCTTTGGTTTTGCAAACCTAAAAATGGTCCAATATACAGTAGGTATCATGTTGGCTTAAAGCAACTCGAAACAAATATAAGAAAATTCAACTTATTTAAAATGCTTGATGTTATATAGAAAAGTTGAAATGCACTGCCCAAGTTTACTAACGTTCATGGTCAGATTTTAGACTGAAGTCAGCTCCGGGAGGAGTCAAGGATTCTTCTAAGGGCACAATACTTTTCAGTTTTGATGACAGGTGTTGGTTAAGCAGGTCGGAAACGAGCTTCTGAGTAAAGCGGAAAGTAAAAGTTGATTTTTGGCAGCTGCACAAAAAGCATTATGAAACAGATTCAGCTACAGGTCATAAAATAGTTAAAAGATGCTTTCCTGTTCCTCGTTTGCAGCCTTTTCATTTAGAAGTAGCTGTCATGTCCGACACCACTGAGCCTCCACCAGTTTCATTTTTGCACTATTGTCACCACACTGTATTATATAGAAACACTTTAGTTCTAAAGTTGTTGCCATCCGATTTATTTATTGCTGTGTCATTTAAATGTGTGGACAGTTTGATGAGCACTGTTGCAGCTAGTTGATTAAGTTTACATATCGCTGCCTATGTATAAAGTCATAGTGCACTGTGGTCTGTGTATGGCTCCCAAATGAAAAAATAAAGAGGTATTTTATTGCCATTCACTTTGTTTGGGTTGGAAAACAACACAAGAACCACTTGCTGAGATAAAACACACATCGGTTTTATTAACGTCTACAACTTCCTGTTGACCTTTGCGAAGCGTACAATGCCATGTCTTTAAAATGTAGAGCGATGAATCAGATTCATCACTGGTGATCGTGTGCAGGCGCCTGCGAGATCTGTCGCCGCGACCGTCTATCTCAGCCTGCCCTTGGCCTTGCCTCTTCCTTTGGCGCTGTGAAGAAAGACAGAAATGTTTAGCGGCTCAGCCTCTGCATAAATGATAACTTATCAGACAGAATATATTTTATTTATTTTATTTTCCAAGGACAAGGCAGAATTGAGGATCGGAGTGTTTCGTATTATGTAAAAATGGGTTCAGGAGGAATACTTATGAATACTTACGAACTACAAGTTTGTTCTTCTGAAATAAGATTTAGAAAAAAGCCAAAATTCTGAGGAAGCATTTTAGCATTTTAACAGGTGAGATGTTTTTCTTCAATAAATGGATACATCAACTCGGTGGATCATTAGCTAATCTTTTAGCGTGACTGACTCACAGCAAGCTAACCTGGTGCTTTAGTTATTTATTTGGCTCTTTCATTTTACTACGATTCTGTCTATTTAAGACGTAACATACACCCAACATGCTCCTTACTTTTCACCTTTTATTGCAGCTCTTTAAGTTTTATTACAGTTCAAGATTAAATATTAAGATATCCTTATTTACGTTAAATTCAACCAATTTTATTATCAATTGATTATTGTTCCTGAAAATGAACTTTTTAGAGATCAGAATTGGCCAAATAAAAACGGAAACTTCAGTAATTCCATAAATTCTCTTCTTTATAATTATTTCCATCAAATTTGATCTCAAATGCTTTTAAAAACTGTGATGCTTTTTATTACCTTGAAAGATGTATCTGCGTATTGTGAGAGAATGAACAGAAAGCAGGAAAAGCTGTGTAGTTAAATAAAAATAACTTAATTATGTTAATTTATAACATAATTAGATGATACGTTGGCAAGAAGATTTGAGTTATTAACCACTATGAAAGACGGTGGGAACAAGTATTTGGGTCAGCGCTGATGTAAAATGAACTAAAGAGGAAAAACTTTCCTGTTGGCTGACGAATCAAAAATGTAAAATTCTGTTTGGTGATAGCTGGCGCTGCGTCTTCCAGGCTGAAGACGAGAGGGAACCATGTGGCTTGTTATCAGCACACATTTCAAAAGTCAACAACTGGGATGATGGCAGTTAGAAATACCACGCTGCCATAACTTCTGAAATGCTCTGCTGGCATCAAATTCAAAAGAAGCAAATAGTTTCTCCAACAACCATTTTTTTATATGTTGTCTTTGTAAATAAAGGGGTTTTGATGCTTTGCAGTCTGATTTTGTTTTTTTTGTTTTTTTTTGGGTGGGTGGGACTAATTTTTTTTCCCCCCCCCATAAAAACAAAAACAAGCAAAGGGTTGAAGTGTTAAAACTACAGGTGCTGTAAAACTACATGAAATAGAGCAGACCGGCTCATGTTAAATGAATGAGTTGATGTCCAAACATTTGACTCCTTGCTTGCACTGTGGACTGGTCTTACTTCAAATGCTACATTTTATCATTGCTGTATGATACGTGCCATATGAAAATGAGAGGCAGAGAAGAAAGCGCTTCGGGTAGATGAAAGCAAAGGGCAAACACCAAAGCATCATGCTATTAGAAAAGGACACAGCACACAATTTCAAACTGGACACTGCTGGCAGACGATGATTGTATCCTCTCAACGGAGGCCCCTACCTTTTGATGCTCTACCTTTTTGTTGTCCTTCTTTTTTTTTTTTTTTTTCTTTTACCTTTGCTCGTAAGATCTGATACCAACACATATCTACCAGATATTTGACAAACACTTACCAGCTAGTCCAACACAGATGCATCCCTTTCCTTCCGCCTTAAATTTAGATTTACTCAACTCCCCAAGAGACAAGCTTCAAAGAGCATCTGTGCCAATCGATTTGCCTTTCTTTTTCCTTTTTCTTAAACTTGTGGTGTTTTGCTGCTTCGCTTGAAAAACATCTCAGCAGGACACATGACTGATGTGGGGGGGATCCAGTCTTTTTTTTTTTTTTTTTTTTTTTTTTTTTTTTTTTTTTTTTTTTTTTTGGCGACGCTTCTTCAAACCACCGTGAAGCTTCTCATATTTTACCGACTTCAAAGCACAAATTTTTTGCCGTGGAACAGCGCCCGCAAAGTTTCCAGACTGCCGTGATGGAGAATGTAAAGGATGTTGAGTGATAGATGAACGGGGGAAGAGCTGCTACATCAGTTAAAAGAGAATGAAGGACATTAAGGAGAATACGAGAGCGGTGCCGGAAAGAAACGTAACCAAATACGGCATGAATACCAATCCACTTTACAGATGAGGAGGGAGAAGAATAAAACGGAACACTGTTAAAGCGCTCGTGTTCGCAGCTGGTTCAAACAAGTAAAATCAGATTGATGTTTGCCACTGTGGCGGGGTAAGTTACACATTTCTTTGTTTCTATGTTAATCTATGCCCACAATTCACTCAACAATGTACTGCATCACATGTTCCTACTTGATATCAAGTAGGATTATGTGACTTTAAAAGGCCTTGGGGTGGGAGAATGAAAGGATCTGATATGGTGCACAAAAATAATGTATCAAATAGCAGAGTTTGTTCTGCATTTTGGACAGAAATATGTTTGACAAATAGTGTTCCCGAGGCTCTTTAACTGAAGCCTAAAAGAGATTTTTCTACATGAGCCACACTGGAGATTTTCTGGGAAACCTCAGGTGTGGCTCCAAAGATGGCTGCCACTTACCTTTGGGAGGCCTGAACACGAGCCTGGAGCAGATTGATCTGTGGAGGAGGGGGACAGATATGGAGGACTGGCTAAGCCCAGGAACTACAGCAGACATATGAGGACACCAGCTGAGCCAAAGGGGAAAAGAAAAAAAAAAAAAAGCAGACCAGGTGGTCCTGAAGAAGAACTCAGTGGAACAAAGGGCTGTATGTTCGGATAAGTCATGTCTGAGCTGGTCGTTTGAGAAATGAAATCTTTATCGTTGCATTTCATCACGAGCTGTAAAAGCATCTTGTCAGCTCACGCACGAGATCCTGACCATGAAAATATGGCTTCAAATCAAATTGTTGCTGTCAAAGTGGGAGAGAAGGTAAGACCGCATGTTTTTAAACGCATGTTGTTCGTGGAGAAGATTGTGAAGATGGCAAAAATAATATCTGTATTATATGAAATCAATTTGTTCCAGTAGCCAATGTCAGAAGAGTGAAAACGGAAGAAGGGCAAAACTAATTTCCTGCTATTTTCCCACAAAAGTATTAAAACCTGCCTGCAAATCCTTACATGTAGTTTACCTGTTATCATCCCAGATACAGCTTGCCAATTATACTGGTGTGACAGCCCATCACAGATTTATTGGGATATACGTTCATTTGAGCCAACTTTTTTTTTCTTTTTTTTTTTTTTTAAACAGAAGACAGTTTAGAAAAGTGAAGTAATTGATTTCTCAATTACCATTTGTTTAGAAATCCATCCTCAAATACTTTTAAACTCACCTCTCGCAAATCTGTCATCACAACAGGTCCAGGGATCGTCTTGCCTGCTACCTTACCAAGCCAATCAGTCTTTTCCTTTTTCTTCAAAACAATCCTCCATTCACTTGTTCTCCCTTCTGACTGACTTTTCATTTAAACCATTGCTTCTTCGTTTTCACACACACAAAGCATAATTATAAATTTCTGCCACGTCTTATTTTTTTTCATCCTCCACTGTTTAAAACATGATAGCTTAGAATTTAATAAGCAAACAAATGTTTCAATGTGCCTGTTATAAATCAGTAAATTTTCCTCTGTCCTTTCAGGTGCTGCCTCCTTATTACAACAAAGCCAGCACCTTCAGCGAATCTACAGCAGAACTGCAAAGGAAACCTGTGGGAGTTATGTTTTTTTTTTTTTTTTGTTTGTTTGTTTTTTTTTTCCTCAAAACAAAACAGCTGAACATTCATGAGATCAGTCATGCAAGTCAAATATTCTCCAAGTCAAAATTATTCCCAAAAGCTGTCTCCATTTCAACTCTTTTGTTTTGGAAAAGGCAAAAGCAAGTGTAAAAACTTGCCAAGCAACAGCTTTTTTTTTTCTGTTTCATTTTTCCTTTCACACGAAGGAAAAACCAAAAGCCCACATTGATGGAGCATACCTACTTCACAATAAGAGAATCGACATTTTCCCTTCATCGTAAATCATTCTTTACAGTGCAATGTTTTCTGTTTAATTTACAAATGATACAATATCTCAACTTCTCAACTCTTGCAACTTCTATCAAACCATATCTTGGTCTTTCTAGGACACATACACACAGACATCACTTGTCTCACCTCCAACCCTCTGAGACTTGACCTATGACCTTTCAAGACATAGAAACTACACACCAACCAAGAGGCCTAAAGTCCTCTTTAACCGTTACTCACAACTTCTGCTGGTCAGTGATTCGAGCCTGGAGTATATTGATCTGTAAGTCAAGCCACATTCATTTAAACAGGCCTCCTTCAGAGCAGCCTTTATTAGAGGCGTAGGACATAACGCTTGTCATTTTATACACATTGACTATTTACTACTAATCTGCTGATCAGAAAATGAACAATGTTTCATTTTACCTTTCAATGACTATTTTGTTTGGAAAATGTTTAATTATCTTCAGCACTGAGTGTTGAGCAATCAGAAAGGGGAAAAAAAAGGTTTTGTCTCTGCTGTTACAAAGTCTTTTTATCAGTAAAATGTCAGAAAAATACTTACATCATACTTCTGCCTCTTCAGTTTCTCTGTGAGGTCAAACTTCTCAGCCTCCAGTGACATCAACCACTGCCACAGTTCACTGGCCTTCTCCCTTTGAGGAACAAACCAGAAAAGTTCAGACACTGAAATAGGTGTTTCTTCGTAAAACGGCATCAGATGTTAATGTAGATATTTATACGACTGCAGAATTATTACTGAGTGTCCTTACTTCAGTTTGTCCTCGTTGAGATGGTCAATATTAAGAGGTTTTCTCCTCTCTGCTAGGATCTTCCTCTTCTTCTCTCTTTCTGTCTGCTTCTTTGCACCACGCTTTCCATCTTGCTGCATTTACAAGGCAATGGAGAGAAAAAAAATTAAAACATACAAAGAAAGAAGCCACATTGATATTTTTTAAACGCCTAACTGAACCGGACAACTCACTCTCTGCTGGACACCACCGTATTGCTGAGTCATATTTGTCAGAGCCTTCTTCTTCTTGGCATCCTCATCATGCTTCTTACGTGCGTCCTCCTGTTCCTTCCTCTCTTTTTCTTCCTATAACACAGATTATGAATTGGTGACCAGGAACAGAAATACACCATCTGTACGCTGTCTCTCTGCCTACTGAACCAGTACTGAGGTTGTGATGAGGGGAAGTAAAGAAAAAAAAAAAAAGACATTGAACTTACAAGATAAAATTGCAATGATCAGTAAAAAGATGTGGTGCTTATAAGGGGTATGTAGATTTCTGTGCATTAAAAAAAAATCTGGGATGACAGGACTTTCTCTGAAGCTGTGGACTTCCCCATCACAGAGTTGCTCAGTTTGATCATAAAGCTGTTTGTCCCTTTGAATGTTTTAACCTTTAGATAGCATACAAATAAACTTGAACAGTTTAAAGTTGTCATGGTCTAATAAACCATTAGTGGTTTCATAATTTATCCTTCTGAAACCACTTAATGGTTTGATTGTAGGTGAAACACATGAATCCACGCTGATTCATAGCGGCTACTATTGAAAGACCTAGTGTTTGATTGCCAGGTTGGTTCCTGGCTACCATGTGTCAGATGCTGGTAACTAGTACCTACTATACAGTTACAGTGTGCTGCCACTCGTATATCCTGCAAGCCATTTAGCAGTAAGGCAATTAGGAAGAAGAGTTCCAACTAACAAGTAGTTCACCATTAGTGGGGACACTTGACGAGCCTTGCCAGCCCTGGTAAAACCCCAGGCAGTGTTTGTGTACTGATTCATAACTCCCACTGTACAGAGTTCCCAGAGTCGGGGAGGGGACACGGCCCCCTCCCCAACCCACCACCGTGGGAAGGCTTTTTGTTTCAGGTTCCAGCAACGGGCAGGATTCAAACTAGACCATGCACCTACTGGCGACTTACAGATCTTTGGCAATGCCACCACGCCACCAAAGACCCTTCACACTTGTCAACTTTCTTCTGGTGCTTTTATCTTTTTAATTTGAGCCGTTGGACTTGAAAAGCAATTGATTAGATCAGAAGAAGCAATTCTCAAGTCACCCCAGTGAGAATGCATACAGAGGTAGGTTCTGGTAACAGGCAGGATTTGAACGATTCCCTCCACCACTGGCAGGATGAGTCCTTGCCAATGCCGCTACACCACCAAGGATACTGCTTGCTTAGCTCCTTTCTCCTGGTGCTTTTATCTTTTTAATTTGAGCCGTTGACAAGCAATCACTTTCATAAGGTTTGTTCCCAAGTAACCACAGAGGGAAGTTTGTCTTGTTCCAAGTTCCTGCACCAGGCAGGATTTGAACCAGACCACACACCACAGGTGGACCTTTGCCAAAGCCACCATGCCACTGAGGACACTGCACATTTCTAAACTTTCTCCTCGTGCTTTAATCTTTTTCATCTGGGCCATTGGACTTGAATAGCAATTGATGAAACCATAAGGTTTGATCCCGAGTTGCTCACACTACAGAGCTCCCTCCTACCAGACTATGCTAATGTTCCTGACACATTGCATTTTCACTATGAAGACTTTACCTCTGAAAGATCAAGAAATTTTCTTGAAACAAGGATAAACCCTTATCTTAACATTTCAATTTGTCTTGGAGTAGTAAGCACAAACTTCCCCAACAGGAGTTTCAAGCTCAAACTTCCACAACAGTAGTTGAACTTGCAGCTCGCAGACCTTCAGCCAATTGTCCATCACCCTGAACTATCCTGTCACATGGCACGCAAGAATTCCAGACCTCATCTCAGACTAACTTTACATAAACGACTGAACTACTGTGAAGAGAGAAAAAAAAAAAGCAGTCTCGGTAGAGAAAAAGTTGTTTTATGAATGTCCAGATGAAACTGTTTTGTTCTGAGTTGTTGCACATATTTTTACAGTTCAGATCTCAGATAATGTGTTGCAGTTATCAAACCCAATTAAGAAGAGTTGGTCCATTTTAAGCAGTAATACAACCTTGAAGTTGAGACAATGATGGTAGATTCAGCCTGTTCAACTGTGTGTGCTCTCAAAGTGAATGCTGGTGTGGTTGTGCTTTGATGGCATGCATGTATGCATGTATGTATGTGTAGCAGGACATAGCTGTGTCTTAGCAGTAGTTTCCGGCTTTCCCTTCTGGGAGACAGTCACCACAGGGGAACCACCCTATAAAGATAAGGAGGGTATGCAGACTGCAAGTAGTTGGGCTATGTCATTTCCTTGCTTCTGCTTCAAGTTGGTGGCAGGTAGGTTTCTGTGGTGGTGTCGCAGTTCAATTCCTAATTTTCCCTCTGCTTATTGTTGTTTCATTTTAGAGATCGGCACTGGGTGTTCTGGTGAGCCAGGCACTCATGATCTACTGGCTGCTACTGTTAGCATTGAGTGCTCAAAGGCACACAATCAGGTTCCAGTCTTATGACCAGATTACAGGATCTGACATAACTGGGTGACTGAGTTGATGCCAGCATACTTTTCAGCTGCTCCGAGTTTGCAACTCTGAGCTCCTTCCTTTCATCGAGCTGTACCAAACAAGCTGCTGAAGTCGCTTCTGCTCTGCACTGTCCCATTTTGTTAATTTCATCCCGCTATTAAGGATTCCTCTTCTCTTGAGGGTCACTCACCACAAGCTGGTGGAGGACTGTGTATGGCCAAGAACATTTTGGGACTTTTCTGAAAATAGCTTTATTCTGTAATTTTCTTGATCTTTAGTGTGAAGTTTTGTTAATTTAAAACTAATTTGATTCCCTTCAGGTGCCGAGACTGCGGTGGTGGATTTGTGTCCTGGTGGTGGTACATCACTGCTTCCCTTAATGCTTTAGTTTGGTTGGATTTTATTACTTCATGTGGTGTTCCTGGGGTCCCTTTCCTAGTGATTGGACACGCCCAGTAAGTCTCAGCCGTAATTCAATACAACCCCCCACCCCCCCTCCCCCTTTTTTTTTTTTTTTTTTCCCTTTTTAGAAGAAATGCTGGTTTTCAAAATAAAATTCCTCTTTTCTATACCAGTAATTGTTTGCATTGCAACTGAACCTGAGTGCCTGGTGATGGTATTCCCTGATTATATATGTGTATGTATATCTAGCCTTTACTCATAGCGCCACAAATGGATGAATATCTGTAGAAAAAGTTGCTGATACCCTTCAGTCAGTGAAAGAAATATGTACAATGTCACATAAATAACCTGAATTTGACAAAAGTAGTAAAAATTCTGACATTTAACCAATGAAAGTTGGTGGCACTGCTTTGCAAGGATACATCAACAGACTTTTCAAAAAACTTGTGAAACAGGTCCGGTCAAAAATTATGGAACCCCCTAGAAAAAACCCCCCAAAAAAACGATGTTACCAGAGGGGATATGTCAATTCAGTGTGTGTCCACTGAGTATTGCGGGTGTTGACAATCTTGTAATTTGTCAGTGGGCTTATATATAGGGGTAGGGTTTTGGTGACTGGTGTGTCCCCAGTGATGGGAGCAGTAACACCGATGGTGGCACAGATCGAAACCCCGAGTCGGTGCGTATAGCTTTAAAAATGCCATGTAACTGATACAGCTGATGTGTCGCCTGTCACAAACATGCCAAATTGTGTTTAAAAGAAGTATGTCTGTCAACAAGATGTATCTCCACCAAAAGAATCACAGGTCAATTGAAATACATTTCTGTTGAACCAATGTGACATGGAGCAAGAAAGGAAAAGGAAAGTTTCTGCCCAAGGCTTGATTATCCAATGGGCATTGTGGGCACAGGCCCAGGGACCCACGTCCACTTGGGGCCCATGTGGGGCCCACGTAGGGCATATAGCAGCACTTTGGACATGAAACAAAATGTACATAAAAGCCAGATAGTTACACCACAGTGTCTAGTGTATTGCTATTGGCTGAGAGATGTTCGAAATGCTGTTTCACCGTGTATCATTCACAATTTTTACAGTGTTGTGGTGGGGAAGGAGGCCCATAGGCCTAGGGGCCTGTGTACTTTTAATCCAGCCCTGTTTCCGCCGTGTGGGACCATTTTAATTTTATATTGGCAAATAAGGTATTTGATTTTATTATTTTCTCGATTCATTCTGCTCTTCTGAGTTCCTGCTTGATCTTTAAGAATTTAAGTCTATATTAAAGTAATACATTTTTTCTTCAAGTTAAATGTTGCATCTGTGAAACAGAGCTATCATATATAAATAAAAGCACATCCTCAATGTTAAGGCGTTATAGGGCAAGGCATGAGAATGAGGTCACAAGTACACCTGGAATCAACACAGGTATACAGACATTTCACAACGTCCTCATGGTCACTTTATTAATGATGAATACATAGTTTTTATTATTTCATTTCTGACCAGAAAGCAGGCATTGGACCAGGTAATCCTGAACTTCATCATCAAGGACTGTCAACCCCTCAGGATTGTGAAGAGTGAGGGGTTCAGGAAACTACTGAACTGCTTCCAATCTGGAGTCATTAACCGTGTTGACACTGTCAACAGTTCTGGACCCCAGATTTAAGTCACTTGGGTGTTGTAGTTGCTCCAAATGTACTGTCACAGTCAATAGAGTGAAACTGGAGTGTGCAGCCGTATCTGGCCACACATCTACCACAACCTGGACCTTCTTCACAACTGATATCAGCACCCGCTTCAGGCATGTGATCTGGTCTCATCAATTTATTTGTGCATTTGCTTGCAAATAATATACCCATTTGTAAATGATCTCAAACTAAAATGTCTGTTTTTTTAGATAACATGTGGCCGCAGCTGGATGAAGAAGTTGGCATGCAGACCACCAACACCACACCCACTTCTATAACTGAGGTTCAAAGATACCAGGCCAAAACCAATCTCCCAAGATCATAGGATCCATTACAATATTGGCAAAATCAAAGGCACACCCACTTAAACCTTTGTCCCTACAGTTTTTGTGCACACCAGCATCATCAGTGCCATGTGAGCGGGTGTTCTCCAAAGCTGGTGAACTTGTATCAAAAAACCACAATCGCCTGAATGCCCAAACAGTAGAAAAACGTATTTTCTTTAATAAAAATTTATGAATGTAAATAAAATCCCTCCTGGCCTCTTTCACAACATTTTAATGTTGATATTCGCATTATGACACACATTCACATTTTCTATTGACTGCAGATTTGAAAAGATTTTAAACTTAGATGGGAATGTATTGAAATATAATCAAATTGTCCTCACTCTGTGTGTCAGTTGTGCCTTTCAACAAGGTTAGCTGCAATTTGGTTTAATTCATAGACGTCATAGATATGTAGACGCCTAATTGAGTGCTGGAGAGTGAACCAACGTGGCCGCCATATTGGATTGGTCTCCACTTTTGAGTTTTGATGCAGAGTCAACGTAGTTTCCCCACATAACTCTTTTCTATGGAACAACACGCATATACAGTATATTACACACAAACAAAACACTTTCCTACATAATTGGTTGATAAATAATGCTGTGAATAGTAACACTGTGAATAATAAGTGCAAATGATAAATTTTACTCCGAGGTGTTTATGGAAAAAATATGATTTTGATGCTTCACAAAGAGAGTTTTACATGGTAGCATAATTACCCCCGCCAAGGAGGTTATGTTTTTACTGGCTTCATTTGTTTGTCTGTATTCAAGATAACTTAAGTTATGGATGGATTTTTAATGAAATTTTTAGGAATTATTGAAAATGTGAAAAGGAAGACCTGATTTAAATTTGGTGGTGATCCAGATCACCGTTTAGATCCAGGAACTTTTTAAAGACCTTGGCGGAGGTTTACGCTCTCCGAGTGTTTTTCTGGGTAACTTTTGAATAGCACAGTTTTTATACAATACTTTATTTTCAGACTTTGTACAACTGTATCTCTATATTGATCAATTAATAAATGTAAATAAAAGAAAAAGTCAACCGTAGTCAAGAGAAAGCCAGCAACTATTCTCATATTTTGTTCAGCATACGGTTGCAACAACTGGCGAAATATTGAAAGCAGATCGTGTGGTATTACAATTCAGAAGGTTGAATAATAGTTTGTTTGACCCGAAAAAAATAGATATATAAATCCAAATGCATCCATAAACAAACATGTTTATATTGTAGCTACCTTATGTCTAAGTGAAAAAGCAAAATAAAGAATGTTTTAGCATAAAAGCACGTTGTTTTTAATGTTTTACAGTGATCTGTCTCATGACAATATCTCTGTCCTTTGTAACAAACCAAAATCTGTGAAAAATCAGGTAAAAATTTGTGAAATTATTGTTGTGGTTGGACCTACACCTTACAAATAAATGCATTGGAGGTGCATGGGAGACCCATCCAAGATGGCGGCGTGATGAGACGTCAGCTCGCATAGGTAGCGTGACACAATGCGGCGTCAATATTGATGTCAATATTGAGCAACACAGTACTGATGCAGTATCAATACAGTATGGGTAATGTGCTGACACGTTTCACAAGGCATCATCTACCCATCACTGGTGTGTACCACACTCATTATAGAAGAAGCAAAGGAAAGAGTTGTCTCTGGAGATTGGAAAGAAAACTGTAGTTTGTATGTTAAAGGTAAAGGTTTTAAGACAATCTCCAAGCAGCTTGCTGTTCCTGTTCCTTGAACATATTCAGAAAGCTAAGATCCAAGAGACTGTTGCTAACCTCCCTGGTCATAGCCACAGGAGGAAAATTGACAAATCAGATGGATAATACCAGAAAGAGTTAAAAAAAAAATTAAAGGTGAACTTCAAGCTCAAGGAACTTCGGTGTCAGATTGCATCGTCCGTCATTTGAGCCAAAGTGAACGTAATGAGAGACGGCCAAGGAAGACACCATTGTTGAGAACAAATAGTTGGCAAGAAAACAATCTTGGCATGCTGACAAGCCACAAAACTTCTGGGAGAGTTTCCTATAGACAGATAAGACAAAAATGGAACTAGATAGAAAAATGAAGCATATCAACATATATAAACAAAACAAACCAAAGGACATTCTCCCAAAAGATTTTGCCCATCTATGCATGCAGGTAGTTTAAGTATTGTGTTGTATAACCTTTCCAATACATGCATTGCATGTGTCATTTGCACAATTTTAATTTATAATGAATTGTGTGTATTTTTATGAAGTATTATCGCACATGTATTCAGTTCTCTACAATAATTTTTTTTTAAAAATTCTCATAATTCAATTCCCATCCTTACACTTAATAAAAGACTGGAACTATATAATTTATTTAGAGAGATATATTTAGTCATTTCATACAAGTCCAAGCCTTACTGCTTTTTGCACTGCTTTTGTGCTAAGCATGACTGGAGTGGTGAGAGCACTTATATTCTCAGCTCCAAACTGAAACGATCAGCTCCACAAGACTGATGGTAGCTGCAGAGTCCTGTGATTTTTCTCTGTCACTGCCAGTGCCTGCTTTCATTTTACACAGTCATTTGACCCATTGTTTAAAAAAATATTGAGGTCACCTTAACAGTAAGGGGGGGGGGGGGTCTTGCCCTGTAGTCATAATATTCAGAGCAATTTATGGTAGACGACTTAAAGCAAAAGTAATCTCCAAGTGCAAAGACAAGTTCATCACCCTGTTATCTGAATCCAGATTAAAGCTACATGGTCCAGTAAGTACATTCATATTTAAAAGACTGCATTTTCTTTGTAGCTTTGCAGAACATCAAAGAAGATATAAAAGATGGAGTGCTCACTGTTGCTAGGAGATTGTATGTGTAACTTCCTGCAGTTTGAGATTTTCCCCCGGCATACACAATCTTTTTCACTGCAATTGAAAGGAACTCACAGCAAGACGAGCCTGCCTCTCCTTCTCCTGCTCAGTGCGGATCCTCTGCTGTTCAGCCCTCTCAGCACGACGCTTCTCCTAATCATCCATGTCCGCACACACACAAAACCACAATGTAATTGTTTGCTGGGTGGTGCATCATGGTAGGGATGTGGCATGCTTGCCAGGCAGACTTACAATCCTGTTAACAAGAGCGATGAGCTCCTCCTCGTCCTTCTTCCTCTGAATGAAGTGGGCCTCGATCAGAGATTGCAGCTCAGAGAGATCTTTCTCCTGACGTTTCCTGTGGATGTCCTGTGGTCACATACACACATTTGTGACACAATGCTTCAGAAAAACCACCACACAAAACACACTTTCCTCCACACTTTTTACTAAGTTGTGGGTAGGAGTCGCTAATTTAATGTGAAACCATGAACATCAGCTAAAAAGTCTGCAAGTATGTAAAGAGTTTTGTGTAGATATAGATCACACAAAAATTCTGTTAGGCTGTAAATGCAAAGCTACAAAACACATTTATGTGTTGGACAGAATGTTGTCTTCCACTGTCGCCTCTGGGGATCATATTAGATGAAAAATCCTTTTTGTTTCAGTTTGCCTTTTCTGCAGATTAAATGAAAATAAAAAGGTACCCTCTCCACCCCTTCTTTGCTTCCTATCTTTTCTAAGATAAGCTCATGTTCCTTTGGTGTTAGCTTTATATTTCTATATGATGGAGACCACTGAGTCTCTCATCTAAGCCTACCCAAGAATAAAAAAAAATTACCATATGATATTTCTTTAAAACAGCATCACTCACTCACATCAAAGTCAACTTTCTCTCCCTCAGGTATCTTTGGCACAGCTATCGATGGAGCAAATGCCCTGAAATATAACATCTCTGGGTTAGAATAATGACTTCACCCTCTGTGAATTGATTAGAATTCAAATGACAAGAAAAAAGAGAAAATCTTACTTTGGTTTGGGCTTGGATTCATCTGTCAAAGTGAAAGGAGCACACAAGCACATTCAAGCCTCGTTCTGATGAAGAGTTTTCTTTCATCCTTTAATAAAATTCATCATCTAAAATATAAACCTTAAAATATCATAAATTCATTCATTGCTTCGTTCATTTTTTATTCTCTTCAGCATTTGATAAAAAAACAACAACTAAAAAAAAATACTCCAGAGTTACAACTCCAGGGTTCAAGACAAGCATAATATCCCAAAACCTTCTGTATACAGTGGTTTATTCTGCTTTTACAAAAACTATTTTGTACTTTCAACTTTTATGCTTGTAGTACACAGTCTAACAGAGTGTTTCCTCAGTCCCCTAAAAGCTATTAAAACTACACATTGCCTTTATTTTAGCAATATCTGTAAGAGATTGTTATACTGTCCTTGTAAAATGGACAGTTCAAGACAACATTCATTCATGAGAAACCATAGCACAGATCAGGAAATGTTTTCATCAGGCTCCATCAGCACATTGCATACCTTCATCTGCAGCTTGAGACTCTGCAGCAGAGGAAAGAAGGAAATGTTAGTGCAACAACAGCCAGAATACAGATGGATTGCCTTTATTATTTCCAAACCTACTTCACTCCAGTCTGACATTTACCTGATAAATATACATATATATATATATATATATATATATATATATATATATATATATATATATATATATATATATATATATATATATATATATATATATATATATATATATATATATATATATATATATAAGCCATTCTTTCATGTCATAGGGTGAAATAGAAAGTCTAAACTAATTTTGTATGATTTGAGATATAAGAGGCATTTCTTTTATTAAAGTCTGTGACCAGGATAAATGTAGAGCCAGGAGGAAAAAAAAAAAAAAAAAAAAAGGAAGATGACAAGATATTTGCATTGCAAATTAATTCACCTGTGACAAAAAGGAAAAATCAAGATGGGAGATTGAGATTTCCAATTCAACAAACATCTCAGCTTTAATATCTTTAATGTTGGCTGCAAAGCACAAGCCTGCATGTTACAGACTAGCATACATACATGGAGCTTTTAATAGACATATTTACCTTCTTCTGCAGGCTCTTTATAGTAATGACACAGGGATGCAGCAGAGGATGATGGGCATGAAAGGAAGAAAAGCTTATCTGTAAATGTTGCTCAGAGGGGGACATGATAACATCTCATCTTGATAATGCACAGTGTTACAATCAAACATTATTCACTCAAGAAAAAGATTGTAGTAAAGAAGATGACAACTATCAATAAAATGTATTCACAAAAGGAAAAAATATTGAATTTGTTCCACATATTGTTGAATAAGTGTGACAGGCAAAAATATGTCTGGTGTAACATCTATTCCCAGTATTCTTGAGACACTGGCAATCCTTGTCCCAGTCCTTTGTATAAAAAACAATTAAATTCTTGAACACACCATGCTAATTTGGACTTTTTTTCCAATTAGGATTTGGAGTTTTTCTCATAGTGTTTGGTTCCTGGCCCAAATGCAAAACAGGCCCACATTACGACACCACCACCGCCATGTTTCACTGGTGGGATAAATTTCTTCAGCTTCTCTTTTTAACAAAGGGATCTACTTTTGAACAATCTATTTCCATTTTTCCAACAGCCTTCTGATAAAGTTTAGCTAACTCCAGAAGGACGGTGATCTCCAGATGATAAGCCACAAACTGCGACCCATTACGATGATGTGTTCTCCCGATGGTATACTCATAAACACCAAGAAATGCAAGCAAGGCTTCATTTTTGCTCAAGGCTTCGTTTTTCTGAAGTCATGAGAAATCTTAGAAGGTTCAACATATTTTGAGATGGTCAGACTTTAAAAAAAATGACACTCTTCAGATAAAATAAGACACCACTCACACTTGACAAAAATCCCTAAGATTAAAACCTAAATTTACATTTATATATATTTCATACAGATGTGTTCGTACACTTCCGCCAGTGACAGAAAAACTCTGACAGAAGTAAAATTGAATGAAAATTTGATAAAATTTAACCAATGAAAGTCAGACATGCTTCTACAGAATTATTTAAAAATAAATAAATAAGCTCATGAACATTTTCCAGACGCCATGTTTCAGCTTCTTCCAAAGATGCTTCATAGAATTTAGGTCAGGGCTCAAGAAGGCCACTTTAGAATAGTCCAATATTTTCCTCTTCGCAATTCTTGGGTGTTTTTAGATGTTTTTGGTCATTGTCCTGTTGCAAGACCCATGATATGCTTTATTTTTCCCATCTGATCATAGAGTTGGTGTGGCCTGGCAAAAAGTTCCATTTTTGTCTCTGTCATCTCTGTCCACAGGACATTCCCCCAGAAGCTTTGTGGCCACTGGGCAAATATCTCAGTCTCTAGATGCACAAATCTGGTACAGACATACCCCAAAAGACTTGCAGTTGTACTTGCAGCAAAAGGTAATTCCACAAGTTATTAACTCAGGGGGGCTGAATACTTTTGCACGCTGCCCTTTTCAGTTTTTTATTTGTGAAAAAAAAAAAAAAATCATGTGTAATTTTCATTGTACTTAACATTTGTGTGACACTTTGTGTCGGTCTTTCTCACGTAAATTAATACTTTTGCAAGCCACTTTAGTTTGGCAAATTCCTGTCCGGCCTTTTCATGATTTGTTTTCAGCAATTGTGTCCTCCTTGGTTGTCTCCCATTAAGTCCATGTTGGCTCAAACAACAATGAATGGTGCGATCTGACACTGTTGTTTCTTGAGCTTGAAGTTCACCTTTAAACTTTACAAGTGTTTCTGGGCTCCTTTGTTACCATTGGTCTCTGATTTGTCATCAATTTCCTCCTGCGACCATGTTCAGGGAGGTTTGCTACAGTCCCATGGAACTCAGCTTTCTGAATGTGTGCATCGGCAGTCACAGGAACGTCAAGCTGCTTGGTCTTATAGCCTTTATCTTTGAAATGCTTTCTAAAAATTCTTTTGAAACTCTTGCTTTTCTTTGCTACCTCTGGTCCATATTGAGTGTGGTACACACCATGTCACCAAACAGCTCAGAACCCACCTGTTGCCCCATATACAGTCCCACTGACTCATTACAAGATTGCAGACACCTGTAATGCTAATTAATGGAAATACCTTTGATTAACACGTCCCTTTGGTAATAATTTCAGTCTTTTCTAGGGGTATCTTCATTTTTATCCAGGCATATTTTATGAGTTTATTATTAATATTTCTGTTGAAGCATGGTTGAAAACCAATGTCTGACTGTCATTGGTTAAATTAAATAGAATTTTTATTTATTTTTACTTCAGTCAGAGTCAAGTTATTTCTGTGACAACTGTGAGTTTTGCTGTCATTAACTGAAGGATACCAACAATTTTGCCCTTGTCTGTATATTTCCAACAGGCCCAACCCTGACATTCTGGGCCAGAACAGCATTAGACAAGATTTTGTGTGACAGTGAAGGCAAGTTTGAAACCACAGCGATTTTGACACAGTTTGACACCATGTGTCCTCAAAGTCCCACAACTGATGGATCCCAGGTTTTAAAATGTTAAACTGAGTTAAACTGGGAATATTTTCTAGCCTGATAAGGATCCAGTCCTATGAGACATCCAGCAATGCCTTCCTCTCTTGGTAAGAGAATGCCCTGATTACAATCCTTCTGCTTCACTCAAAATTTACCCCAAAATGAGCCCTAAAAGGGTCACATTGTTTCCCCACTCATCAACATCTAATTCTGAATCTTTTCCCTCAAGAAATAGATTATTGATAATAGATATTACAATAGAAAGAAAGTCATTTCCTTCAGCTGTTGAGGCAGGAGGTTCTGAGGCAAAAAGCAATCGTGTCAGTGCAGTCATTATGTTAAAAGATTACATCCCACATAAAATCTCAAATTTACCCTTAAAAATCCACTTCCATGCAATCATTGTTGTAATATAATGATACTTTTGTGAAATGTGTCAAATCTGATGACAGCTGATATGAAATCTGAAACATTAAGATCAGTACAAGAAAATCTCAGGAAGGTGACATATTTAGTCTTTGTGGATCCCACTACATTCACAAATCCTTACTGAGAAGGAAGTTCTTGACTATCCAAAAAAGTATTCATCAGAGAACACTGGACATTTGAAAGTTTTACAGAGCCAAAGTGAATAAGAAGCAATAAAAAAAAAGATAAAAATGTACGTAATGTGCAGGTGGAGACATGTTTACAAAACAATCTTAGAGGGTTTTAGTCCAATCTGTGAGCGATTAATGTAAACTGTACGTGTATGTAACATTTATAACGGCACATTCAGTGTCATACATGAAGCTATTATAATATTTTAAACATTTTTCTCTGTGGTTTTTTTTGTCAAATGTTAAAATGGTCTGTAAGAACAAATGGAATTATAATTGGTGCATAAAAATTTAAGAGAATTACCTTCAACTTCAGGTGCAGCCTCTTCTATAAAGCAAGAGCAAAACAAGATTTAAAGAGATAAAGTTCTGTTGTTACTTGAAAAAAAATCTGAAAACAATCTGAAACTGAAGAAAAAAAGACTAAAGCACACACACACACACACACACACACACACACACACACACACACACATTGTGTAATGAGTCACAAGAGGGTAAGTGATTAAACACATGAAAAAAGACTGAGTTTCTTTCAGCTTTTATGACCAAGTAAAGTAAATATGGATTAGTAGATCAATGTGTACAAACACCTGCAGCTGAGATGTGGTCACACTCTGAACACTGATATTGTTTTCTTTTGGGATGAATGGAAAAACAGCGCTGGACAGTCATTTGGAACAAAAGTACAAACAGGATGATTTTGGATCATTAACTGAGAATGGAAACTGATTGTTATCTGCCAGATAAGAAAGCAAAATCTATTCTAAGATAGTTTAAACTGGTGCATCAATATATAAACAATGTTTCATAGCTGCTGCTAGTATTAAATGCAGAATATTGAATATTTAGAAACTAACGCCCATCATGCCACAAAGGCTGCCACCAAGCATTTATAACACACATTTAGGGAGTTATAATGAGAGGAAAAAGGAGAAAAAAGTAAAAACAATGAACTGAGCAACAGATGTAATTTTGACATTTTATGTCTGCTTCAGCTCTAAACCAGGAATTTGGTTTTAAAGGAATGTATACATACTGCATTTATTGTTGTTGTTTTTTTTTCATCCAAAATTTGCCCATTACTCAAAGAATGTTGAAACAATATCTATACTATTCACCTACTATTTTTAGGTGAACTGGGTGATATAAATGTTTAGCACAAACAGGAGAGAAGATTTGATAAGTGTAATTGTAATTTCCTTAGAAGTACTGCACCAACCAACAATGAGGAATATACAAAATATTAATCGGCTAGAAGATTTTTACCAAACTACATTAAATTAATTAACCATAAATTCCTGAAATTTCTTTTATACTGTTATATGCACTATGAAACGTCTTTGTAATTTGATGTTAAAAAAGTTATGAATATAACACATGTGATTGGCTGCATGACCATGCGAGCCAATCAAAACAAAGCACTGCCTTGATTAGAGCTTGGGCTGAACACGAAGAGCCAATCAGCAAAAGGAGAAAAAAAAAATAAAAAATTGGGAGCTCTTTTGAGTACGACAGATCACTAATATAGAGATGTCCTGAGTAAAGAAAGTGTTGTTAGGTTGTCAGAAACATCCATAAAAACACTTAATAATGAGAAAAACCTGAAACCAAAGGATGTTTTAGTGAGACCAAGCCCCACTTTGTTGACAATGGAGCTTTTTAGAAGCATTAAAGCACATGGCAGTGAAATTGTAGTGGAGTCGCCTTTACCGTTTTATAAAATTTCCAGTTTATTTAAACAACTTTTTAAAATTTAAATATTATAATAAGTTTTGTCAAGGTAAAAAGTCTCATGCATTTCTTTTACTCCAAGACCATTTGAGTGAAATTTGATCAGGCGGACTCAAACTGGTGGAGCTCAGCAGTAACTTCAGAGAAACCAAACGAACATTAAAATTTAGCACAACCAATCAAAGCACAGTGCTAAAAATGGGCCACAGCTAATTCCTGTAAAAACTGTCTCTTAAACATGGGCTGACAGATTGGTGCAGACAGGTGAAGTGTTCGCAGTCAAGAAAATACTCAGCGATGCTTCTTTTTTTTTTTTTTTTTAAATTTTATTCTTATTATTGACAGCAGACATTGTAGAAGCAACAGACGAACAGGAAACAAGGTGATGCACGCGTGAAGCAGCCATGCAGAAGCTTTTGCCATCTTATTGCTACATCTCTCCCTGAGCAGACATAATCAGGTCAGGTACATCTAGAAATGGAAGCTGAAAGTGACATGTTGCTTTTTTAAAAGGCAGCAATGCTCATGGAGTCTTTACTTACCTTCCTCCCTGGGAAAAAAAAGAAAAGAAGTGAAGATGTAAACCTTTAGAGCCATCAGTTTTTCTATTTAAAAACACTGCTTCAAAAAAACGGAGTGAAAATATACTCACTGCACCTCCTCGACTACTACTTCTTCATCAGCATCAGACATCTTGGATTAACCTTAATCACAGAATGACGTAGATCTTGTATTAAATCAGCCTAAATTAAAACTTAAATTCATCACACTGAGCATGTGTAAATGACTTTTAAATGAGCACCTAAGCATTTTAAAGGTGGAGTATGTAAGAGTTTCAATATTTTCAAAATAAATTAACTAATAAAATAACTACAATCATAATTAGAAAGGTTTTTGAACATGTAGGTTCCAGTCTGTTCATATTTGATGCGTTATTAAATTACAAGTTTAATTAATGACAAATGACAAAAAGCACTTTTTTTTTTTACTGGTAGGCAAACATTTGAGAAGGGTCTTTGTCATTAAGTAAACTTGTAATTTATTAACACATCAAATATGTTATGGAACCTACATGTTTTTAAAAAAACGATCTAATTATGATTGTAGTTATCTTTTAGTAAATGTTTTTTTTTTTTAAATATTGAAAATCTTACATACTCCACCTATAAATGCATCTGCGAAACAAAATGACACAAGTCCACCCATCACAGACTCTTGAGCTACTCAAATTTACTTCATATTTCCATGGTTTTCATGCAGCAGTTGTCCACTGAGTTACTATAATGTTTTGAGAAGCCCTTGAGATTTCCCCTCCGAAGGCGTATTGATTATATCCTTTTCTTCTTTTTTCAGAATTATTATAATTTGTGCAAAAGTAAGAAAATAAATAATGATAATAATAAAATGTCTTTGTGCTATGAGAGTGGAACAATCGTACAATCAGAAATTATTCCACGACGGGAACTGCAGGCAGAGGCTAAGGGCTTTAAACAGCTCCAGACCAAATCCTCAGCCATTTCCTCTTGGCACTGATCAGGGCTGCAGGCAGCTGACTAGAATCTGAACAACACTGAAACTACCAGGACGGCATGAATTTTTTTTTCGAAGATGCACTGATGTATCTGAAACCAATGCGCACGGCATTGGCTTTGATGTGTACACTCGTAAACAACCTTTTCCAGGTACTGAAAAGGCTTTGAAGTGGTGTAAAGCAAGAAAATGTCCATCATTTTGTGTGTGATATAGGCTGATGTTCATGCTTAACATCGTATTTCCTGTCAGAAGTGATTCTGATTTAATGTTAAGTCTCAAAAGTGTTTTTTTTCCCCATTACTTGGATTGATACTTTCCTTTTCTGTTTGGGTGTCAGAGTATGCTATATCCATAGTGTTTTATGTTCAGTTCCGATTCATGCTCTGTTTCTTAGTCTACAAAAACTAGTTGGCAAGATTTAAGCATTTTATGTACTTGGTACAGAGCTCAAATGATATACTTGGAAGGCGTCGTGACTTGGGTTGCAATATACTCCTTTGTAACATCCCCTCGATGCCATGACTGCATTTTCTTGATCATTAGGAGTCCTTGTCTGTATAAAAACAACACAAAATCATGCAACATGCAATAAATCTAAAAATAAATTGCATAACTCTGAAAGCAATGCTGCATATGAAGGAAGAAAGCAACAATTAGTTGCATGGCTACTTCACATTTGGCCAGAATAAACTAACTTGGAGATTTTCTAAACAATGAAATCATGGTAAAGTCATGATGTCATCTGGCTACTATCAATAACTTTACAAAACATAAGACAAAGTGAAGTGAGTGTTTATCAGGTGGGGACGGTGTAATTTTGGATGCAATCTTTCGAAAACGATATCTTTAAACAAGTGATCCATCTTGACAAAAACAACAATCAATGTTTGGGATCGAGGTCAAGGTTATATGGTTGCATGTCACAATATGATTGCACACAGCGGTTCATTGGAACTGGTTTGTTTTCCACAGGCTTATAAATCACCAGATCAAAAAAAGCAATGTCGCTTCGCCTGAAGTGCTGGAGGAGGGCAAAGGTCTATTTTTAAGAATAATAGGGTGAGCTTTTGAACAGGTGTGGAGCAACTCCTCCAGACAATGGCTCTGGCTAACCTTGCCTGGACTCCAGTAAATCAATGAGCTGGGACCCACATTCAGACAGGCTATTTTTGTTTTAACAGGTTTAACAGACAGCTGCTGTTAGGGGAACACTTTTTTTTACTCTTATACCTGTCAGGAGGACTTGCTCTTAACTTTTAAATATATTCTTTATCATAGAAACAAGTCAAAGATTTATTTTGATTCTGTATGTCTGAACCCCCAGTAGATGATGAAATAAAATTGGGTCCACATGTATGGCCAGTTCCACCCTTGCGCCTCCAGCCTGGCTGCAGTCCTATTCTTTCTTTCCAAGTCATTTCAAAGAGCCAGCTGCACATTCAATTCCTGCATTCCATATTTGCACCTTCTCTAAATATGGCTGCTGCCCCAAATCAGTGCCTCTGTTTCAGTTCTGTCGTGTATGTGCTTAAATCCAAATATTCTGGCGGTTGTGGAGGTAGTTGTTATTTGTACCATCAAAACTGAGCATCTGACGTCAAAAGATAAAATGTCTGGAGGAGAGCAAGACCAAGAGAAATAGAAAAGCAGAAATGAAAAATGCCATCTGGTTGAGGAAAAGCACTGAACTGGAAACCCAAAAAGAATTCACAGCGTATGAGGGCTGTCATGGCTGGGGTATTAAATGTGTATTTGCTTTAATGAATGCGGTCAGTTCCCTTCTGGCTGAAACTGTGGAACAACACGCAGTCTGGCAGTGGTGGGAATGTTGCGGGTGCTGGTTTCAGCATTAGGCAGCATTAAATCAAAGCCTGCAAAGTATGCTACCAATACGACAGTCTCAGGGGTGAGCTTAGCACCTTCTTCACCGGCATATGCACTGCTCACCAAGCATGAATAAAGTGCCATCATGAGATCTTAAAGAGTCATCGTAGACAAGATCTAAGGCAGCTTAAACATACATATCTGACTCTGCATGGAAAATAGCTTGTTGTTTCATGATGCTGATGGATCACAAGCATTTGTTTCAACAAAGTCTGACATTATTTTTTTTCACATTTTTTCAAAAATACACGTAAAAACTGTCATTTAATTTGCAGATATACACTCTAAATGCTCTTTCAGTGTCTGGCCTTTTTCTACAATCACGCTCCCTCAGGTCATGCTCAGCGCTTACCTCCTACACTGTATATCCCCTGAAGAAGAGATGGGATTAGTAGCAAGTGCTGGTCTTATTGTTCCACATCCAGACAAAGACAAGTTCAATCATCCCCCCCGCCCCTCTAACTAAAGCCCTAAACTTAATACAGCCCTGTCTGTCATGTGACCACATATCTTTTGTATGACTGGTTCGGACAGCCAGTTCTATTGTTGGAGACAAAGAGATGACTTATACCTGGGGAGAAATGCTGCCTTCAAGTGCATGTGATAAACAGACAAAGGGCAAAAAATGAAAATAAACCAACATCCAAAGTAGAAGTGGTTGATACACGGTCACAGATGCTGTTAAGTGAAATACTGCCATGCTGTGTTGTGCTGCTGCAGTATGAAGCAGAAAAGACAAATGAATGAATACATGAATTAATAAATGAATGGATAAAATAAAATTGCAAAATTTTTGTTTGTGCTCATATAACAAAGGATTAAAAAAAAATGACTGACATTGTTTCAAAACAGGAGGGTGACAGCCTTTTAGTTGGGGGGACAAATAACTCAATATCTTGCATTTTAAGTTCAACGTTTGACAGTAAATGGTGAAAAAATTGTTAATATTTCCTCAAAAGGTGCCTCAAAATGGTGTGATTGCAATGCAAATACGACTTGTTGTCAGTTCTATAACATAATAAGTGCAGACCTTAAGTCTGTGGCACTTTTGCGCTTTGTCACGAAGCACACTGTGTTTTTGCCTTTAAAACCTGCCATTTTCTACACTTTTGACGCTGTGACCTCACATTCGATCAAATGGTTGTTGCGCTGTCTCTTCTTGTTGCTCACGTATTGCACCATGCAAACACATAAATCTGTCTAAAGATGTGCACAAATTGTGCCTCAAAAAGGTTCAAAAGAATATGAGAGACAGGCATGATACACAAACAATGGATAGTAGATGAAACAAGTAAAAACAACATGCAACTTTTTATTAATTTCTACTAATTTCATAAGTCAGTGTATTATTAGAAAGATTCCTAAAGGGATTTAGAAAAAAATAATTGATATTAACAGTTAAAAATATGTTGTGCTTTTCTTTATTTTGTCAAGTTAGCCACATTTATGTAGAATATATAGTATTATGAATATTTGTTTTTTAACTATGGGGCTCAGGATTATCCATGTGATTGATTTAGATTGGTTATGACTTTATTTTATACTTTCTGAATGCAGCAAAATGTCAGACAACTACTAACCTAATTTATAAGCATAAACTCCAAATACTTCATTTCCAGTATTTGTATTCTTACTTCTGATAACTTGCAGTCGGCCTGTAACAGATTTCTTTGTACCTTCATGTGTTTCACAGTCACAACTTCAATCTACACTCTCTACGTTAATGTGCATGTATTAGAAAGGTCTTAAAGAAATCTAACACAGATTTAAAATGATTTCTTTTGTCAAACATATTTGTATGGCAAACCTGTTTTGAAAGAAAACTTGACAGTTTGGAATACCTCAATGTCTTTATTGCTGTTGTTGAGTCAAGGATACAATGTGAGAAACATTCACCCACTTGGAAAGTTGTATGACATTGGGAAAAAGGGTACAGATAATGTGTTTTGCATAGGCTTAGTGCTACACAAACAAGTGCCTGGTTAAACATGGAAATAAAGAATAAAAAAACAAAACAATAAATGGACATAAGGTTGTAAAAACAAAAATACAGCATTATGAAACCACTGTATTAAAAAAAACAAAAAACATCAATGTCACATTAATTCACTCTTAACAATAATTTGGTCAAGCTCCCCTGCTGTTTTGAGGCGCCACGGAATGTGATTGTCAGACTTTTGAGCAGTAACAACGATCAATTTAATGCCCTGACAAACCGTTCATCTTCTTATCAAAGCTTGCGATGCACAAACACTATGAGCTACGTAAAAAAAAAAAAAAGAAAAAAAAAAAAAAAAAAATCGTAAAAAACATGTAGAAAAAAAAAATCACACATCTGCTGCTGCTGTGAGGCTTTTTATGTTGCTCGTATGTGGTAATAGTCGTCATTGCAATCATAAGGCGAGAGGTTTTATATAGTGGTAAATATCCTTGCACCGCTATCCTGCTATATGCATAGGCACCCTGATTTAACGTTGCATGCCCCCAATTTGAAAAAGTATAAGAGAGTGCATAGATGCAATCAAAAAGATACCGTGAAGGCAGAATGGTTTGCACATATTTCTTTACATTAAAAAACCTACAGCTTGAAGCAGCAAAGGCACCTTGTGCATTTAGAGGAATGTCTGAAGCTCCGAAGAACAGCGAGAAATATAACACATTAAAACTTAAATAAAAATGACAAAAAGGATAATAAAAGTCATAATGGCACTCTGAATACTCAGCCTTCCGGTCACCTTCCAAATGAACTGTCTGTTGGTGAAAGTTTGGATACTAAAAAAAAAAAAGGAAACAATTACCTTTTATTATGAGTATACAGATGTTATACATGATACATTATGATAGGTCATATTCAAAACATCACAGGTGCTAACTTATATTACTCAGACCATTGCTGTACTATTATTAAGACATAATTAGAGTGAAATCAGCTAAATTCTAGAAGTGCTTATATTTCTATCCTGGACAGGTGAATGTTGATAAAAAATAGCAATGTGTGAAGCTTTCGCTTTAAATATAAATAAAAAAATTAAAAAAAATAGAGAGATGGAAAATAATCTGTAAGAGGGAGAGAACCGATTTTACCCATCTCTTTGGAATGTGGAAACTTAAAACTCATCCACTCAGTCGCAGAATGAAAAACAAAAGCTAAATTTGATCTTTGTCGTCTTAAGTGATTAGTAACAAATGTCCAAATTTCACAGCATTTTTTTCTTCTTTTTTAAAATAGCAAAACATCCTTGTGCAAAGGCACTACACTTGTGAAATATGTTGATGCTGTTTAAGTACTGTGCGAAGACAGGGTCTCCTGTCAGCTCTGTGGTCTTGGGGTCCATTGTGGGAGTTTGGTCAATATTTGGTTTTTTAGGTAAAAATCTTGGATCGTTGTGGTCCCCAGCTTCAGTTCCTCAAGACATTAGTGCCCCATGCCTGATAAAAGAAATACAACAAGTTTATCAGCGGCTTTACAGTGAAAGACAGGTGTGTGTTAATGACTCTGATCTTCTGACACCGGGGTCAAACCGAACCACAAACACCACAGTGAAGTCAAGTAGTTTACTGTGGTCAACCTGCAGTTTAAAGCACTGACTATTTGTCTTATTCAATATTTAATGGTACAAATTGACACACAAGAGGTCACAAAATATTATAAAAATGAACTAAATGGAAATAAATAAATAAGCTGCACGTGCAGACAAGCATCTAAAACCAGGACAGCGACTGGAATTTAAGAGATCTGATGTGGAGTAAAACAAGTTAGCATAGCGAGGCTGCTAATGTGTGTGTGATCTAGCATGCTGTCAAATGTCTAGAAGATCCCACAGCCAAGTCAAAGTGAGAAATCCAAAAATCTGCACAAATCCTTTGTCATCCTTTGAGTCAGACTTAGATGGTGCCCTAATCTCCAACATGCCAGCTATTAATGTGACAAACCAGCCTGGCAGGGGGCTCTGCTTCCACCACTCATCGGGTCTGAGCAACAAAAGCGGCCGTGTGCGTGAGTGAAAAAGCTGAGAGGTTTGAGTGGCGTCGCGATGGCTGTTGAGTATGTTTATAGAGGTGAAACTGGTGCGTGCGTATGCGTGTGGGTGTGATCCCGTGCACTGCAGCACATTACGTTGACATGTATGGAATCCCTCAAGGCCAAATCTCTCATTCCCACTGCTGCGAGGGGAACAAAAGGGAGCAGATCTAATTTTAAAATAGCAAGCAATGTATTAGTGGCATCCTACGATGCTGGGGAGCTAAACGAAAGGCCAAACAGAGCAGTGGAAAAGGCTGCAGGTTGAGCGGCGGTTGGGCCCGTTATTGGCTCAGAGACACATGGTGCTGAATAAATCAAAGCTCTGGTGACAAGATAACACATGTAAAAAGAAGGTCACGCCTCCCAACTCTGTCTACATGTAAGGATATATCTGTCAAAAGCAGAACTGGATCGGGTTGCTGGTGGGAAGCCAGTGTGGGATCATGTGCAGGAGCTACTTTTACTGAAGGGTGAAGACACGTGAATGGATGAGGTTATGATCTTAAGTTTCAGTGTGGCCTTCTAGTGTAGTTCTTAGCTTGGTGGAAGAAACTCTAAAAAATGACAGTTTTTGTTTATTATGAAGACTAGAAATGTTTTCTTTAAATGTATATGGGTTTTGTTATGTTCCTTTTTTTTTTGGATTGCCATATTCTGTGTTTAGCTTTCTGTCCTTGTTTCACAGCTGGCCTTCACGACTAGCAGCAACTCACCTGTTTGTGTTCATCTTTACACATAAAAAAGGAAAGAGGACAGCATTTATACTGAGAGAGCTACCAGGTTTACTTTGTTTAATGCCAGATTATCCTCTTTGCTAGCTGCTGTGGAGCTGCACGCCAAAATTTAGCCTGATTCCTTCCTCACTCAGGTTTGTGTTCAGCTTTATTTTTCTGATTTACTGATCACTACAGTGATTTTTGCATCTGTTAACTACAAGTTTAGTATTTTCTTCCTTGACCTGCCTCATGCATGTAGTCTGAAACTGGATCCTCTGCAGACAAATGATGTGTCAATTCTATTACAACCCATTTCAAAGGTTTTAAATTCAATAAAATTAAATGTCGCTTTGAAAACAGTTCCCAGCTTGGGGTTTCCAGTCCAGTTTAGATTGAAAAAAAAAAAAAAAAGAAAAGAAAAAGGTAACATAACTAAGCCAGGAACATTTTAAAAATGACATTTTGCAAAAGAAAAACTCATCCATCAACTGCACCTACAAACATGGCGAGCCAAGTCATTTCACAAGCTTTGCAGTTACAAGCCAACACTTGAGTTGCCTCATAAAAAAACTCACCGTTGGCGACTGACTTGGCCTCCCCTCTGCCTGCCACCTGGAAGACATGAAAACAGAAAGTAGGTAAGGCAGCAATGATGCGGAAAGTTAACTAAACACAACTACGAAGCTTTCTGACCCTTTTTCTAATCTTCCACCCCAGTCGTCTGTCTGCTGCCATTCCTGATGTTGCAGCATAGCATGGTTAGCTAATGACAAGTTCTCTAAGTTCTACTTTTCCCCATCCAGGGCCTTTTCTTTACGTCAGTGTAGACCACCGCCTTATACCCTCCAAGCCCACAACTCACTGGCAGACCACAGCCCACAGCCCTGCAGCTGTTGGCAACAGAAACACCATCCTACCAGGATAAGAAGGAATGAAGGAAGGAACATTTTAGGGAAAATAACTGGGTGGTACAATATCCTTGTCACATTCTTTTTTATTAATAGCTTAGAAAAAAGTTTTGTCTCTTAAAAGTCATTAAGACGAGACAATTTATTCACATCAAGTATAAGCACACTTGTTTTAAACCAAGAGGTGTCAAACTGCCACTTAAAAGGCGTCTTCCTTGTAAAAAAGAGAAAAAAAAAAAAAAAAAATAAAGATGCTGTAAACAGTTTCTCCATTAGTGCCATAAAATGTTCAGTGAAGTTGGACTGAAAGCAGTGATTTGTGGTCTTCAGAAGTTAAGAGCGGTGATGTGATACAGCCATTTGTGCAAAGTGTGAAAAGCCTGTCATTGGACATCAGACACACTGTTAAATCTTTTTACAACACAGTAGGTAATCTGGATTTTGTGCATATATATGCTCTAACAAGTTGTGAGTGTTGATTGAGTCAACGTCTTCCTTATGGTGGCTTGACTTTGAATTTGCTCCTTTTCTGCAGATTTTTTTTTTTTTTTATAAACTACACTTAAAAGAACTGGCAAACCTCTTAAACAAATTATCTTTGTTCCACATACTCTGTGCGCTTTCTATGAAAACAACTGATGTTTGTTGTTCATAAATCAAACCCTCTTTCAGATGATGAATAAATAATTTCAGACTGGAGCTCATGGACGGTGATTATCATCACCACTACATTAAGCATCAGTGTCCAACCAAAGCAGAACAGGGTGCAGCTTTGCCAACAAAGGAAAGCAAAAACAAAACATTAGCAGCGTGACAGCAGATCGTGAGGTCATTTGATGATAAACATTTTGAGGAAGCATAGATTAAGTTCTCTTTTACCTCTTCAGGCATATTCCAGATTGAGTGTTGAGGTCAACTAGCTATGAGAGTTCTTTAAAACAAAAACAAACACATGTGATTGTTACTCCCATCGCTGCCATGGCAGGGTTAAAACAACATGACGCTGTTACATTTCTTCTCCATCTCTTCAGCAAAACGCTCTCCTGACTGACATCAACTGCAAACCGAGGAAAAAAACAAAACAAAAAAAAAACATGGAAAACTTTCCAAGACCACAAACCGCTTTGGCACAGCAAAAACTTCATCTGGATGTGCTCCATGGTGTGTGACGCTCACGTGGCTTTTTCACAAAGGGTAAGACTGGTACTCTAATCACCCTGCGGAGCTTCCTTCATGTTAGCAGACAGTGAATGGGCTGAGATCAATAAAAGCTACCTTTGTTGGAGTGGCGCCTTTGTTTTCCCATAGATTCCTCTTGTTGGTGACATCAACCGGCTTCAGGTCCTGACAGTTAATGAGAGAGGAAAAGGCGAGGACTTAGCTGTTTTATCAGTAGAGCTCGGAATTTGTAGATCTCTTTGAGTTACGCTGTGACAACAGCGGAGTACTTGAGTCGTAGAGGGAGAGAATAACAGCGGAGGAAAAGGCAGCTGGAGGACTGACAGACAATATCAAGCTGAAACGGTATTTGTCTAGAGGAAGTGGGAAAACAGCACTTCTCAGTGCCTTAAAGAGTGGCAGGCAATCTGCTTTCAAGACATACTCCATCACAATGCAAAGTCAAATATATGAGAAGGCAACATTCCCCCAGTGAGTTTTAACTCTTGATGCATTCTCTTTTGAGATTATTTGTACTTCCTTTGCTGTGTGTTACTTATTAAAGCACAAGTCATGTCCTCATATCCAAGTCACATCCTTTAAGCATACATAAATGGATAAAAGAGGGAATGAAAATGAAAGAAGAGTCTTTGGTTATTAAAATTCTCAGATTAAATGTTTGGCTGGATAAAAGAAAGCTAATTATTTGACAATGTCCACATGCAGTTGGACAGTGAAAGCAGACTGCAGCAACTTCAGAAATATTGCAATTTTATTCCAAACCACCAGGTGGCGCCAGATGGATTCTATGTCATCATTATCCCTTTACTCGACTTTTTTTTTTTTTTTTTTTTTTTAAATGATCATAAAAAAAATGTCCAGTAATGATGGGATTATATCATCTTACAGCAGAACTGATGTAAGAGTCATAATGATACTTTTTTTAAAAAATGTGGTCCAGAAGAGCAGCGCAGATTTATTGTAGCTCACATACGAAACAACTTAACGACTGAGACCTCACAACAAACATCCACTGAGTTCAACAATACAAAACTATGTGGGTGTGGTGGTATGTTGTGACCAAACAACCCACCATTTGTCACTGGGTGCTGACTCAAATGTTGCTAAAAGCTGACTTTTGCAAGGCGGTGTATGACATCACCAGTCATTCCACTGCAAATTAGTGATGTGAACCAAAAACTACAGTCATGCTTAAAGAAAACTAATCAATCTCTGTCAGAAAATTAAGAATTAATACAGATTCACATTAGTCACAGAGGGTAAGTGGTTAAGAAAATATGCTTTCTGAAGATAAGAGTGAATGTGCATAGTTTAGGATTTAAATGAGATGTATTTTGTGGCTGCAAACAACAGAGGCATGGTGGTCACATACCGCTGGCCTTCCTCCTGGTGTCTTGCTACTCTCCGGGGTTTTATTCAGCCAGTCATTGATGCGGCCTGCCACGCCTGTTTTCATCACAGCTGCTTCCTGTTTTTACAGGGGTTAAAGGTCAGAGAAGCCATGTCGTCATTCTCAGAGCGGAGCAGGATTTGCCAGTGAATGAAGTTCTTTCTTTATCCTGTCTCAGTAACTCTGTTTATTTATTTTTATTCTTACCTTGAATGTGCTTCCACCACTTCCAGGCGAGGCGAATACGTTGCCTTTCTCCCACATGCTCTTAATGTTTCGTATGCTGTCGGTGACCATGGGAAGATCCACCGCACCGGAGCGCGGGGATCGAGACTCCTTGTTCTCTCTCTGCAGAGACAAAACGGGTGTGATTCAACTTGATGGCTTCTTTTGGTCAAACAGAAGAAATACAGTCATGTGGAGGGTAAAGCAGGCTCTCATTCGAGATTTGAGGTGCACAACATGTGTTTCATGGTGATGTCATTAAATATATGAAGAGAAACTACAAACAAGGCCGATCAGAAGCAGCACTCACATTGGGGGGAAAATACAAAACAATTTTGCAATAGATTTAGAGGCAAAAAGACACAAAAACTTTAAAAACTTGAAGAAAATAGAATAATAAGAAATTGTTAAAGCTTTAAAACAGAAAAGATATAATAAAGTTACATGTTTTCTAATTATATTTACGGTTTTAGTCACGACAGTGATGGATGGACCACCGGAAATTTTAGCCACATCATTCCAAACATGCCAATTAGTTTTGTGCCAAAAAGACCAAAAACCTAATATGGATGTAGATATGAACATTTGAAACTTTGACATTTAACATTTGACAGCTGGTGCTGCACCAACCTGAGCAGCTGAGGTGTACTGCTCCAGCCTGTTGTCTATCTTGGACACCACTGGAGAATGAGACGCTTTCGCTGTGCTGTTGGGCAGAAACAAGTGATTAGCATGCAGTATGTGAAAAAGATTTCATTATACATGAACACATTTATAGTTTGTTGTACAGCCTACCAACAACGAAGCAGAAATTAGAGTTTCATGTCTGGATAATATTCTCCCTCTTAGTGGGAGTCAAAATGATGATGCCACAGGTTATATTTTTACCTTTTCTGAGCCGACTTGTTCAGAAATTCTGCTCGCTCTCCAATCTGTGAAGAAAGATGAGAGACAGTTGTAAACACAGCCTTCATGTTAAGCTTCTTCATCCACTGCTGCATGAACTCATTGCTGACACAAGTCTGTGGAGCAGCATATGGACACCAAGTGAATATGACTCATGTCTTCAAAACCAGTTACATACTTAACTTTCTCCCTAAAAACCCCCTTTAATCTTTGACATATTTAGTTTTTGTCCTGTTTTCTTTTATATGGCCAACAAGTTGGATTCTCCTGACCACCGACACACGACGACTGACTTTTCCCTTTGGCGTGCAAAGAAAATGCTTTGCCAGCATGGATGCGTGTGTACACACAAACACAAAAAATACACGGCAAGCCTTTTCCAATTCCAGCTGTTAGACTGTGGGAATCTCAGAGGATTGTTTATGATATATGACAAGAAGGCTAAACGAGGGGGCAGTGCATGCGTTCCTCAGACACACACACACACACACACACACACACACACACACACACACACACACACACACACACACACACACACACACACACACACACACACACACACACAAATGGACAAAAGAAACATACCAGAAAAAAAAAAGCTCTCTTCCCTCTTTCTCTGTGAAAAGGGGGACGTTTCGCTCAGCTGCGACCGAATGTGGGAGTTCCCAAAATACTCCCCGGCAGGAAATTCCCCATTCTCAGACGCATTTTAAAGAACTGTAGCCATTCGAACACAGTTACAGTAATCCTGTTAACCCTAATCGCTTTCCTGCATATCCCTGTGGCCCGTCCTTCATTTCAGCTTGCTGTCTGTCTCTGCCAGAGAACGCGATGCTTTATCTACACCACAGAGCAGGGTTATGCTGCTTTACTGCTGATAACATGAAGGCATGCTCTTGGGACTGCGAGCTTATTCCTGGTAGCGTGACACATTATTCTATGTTTTAATGTAACACAAATCATATAACGGTAGCCGTCAAGCAAAAAACATGGTATGGCAATAAGAAATCAAGAAAAAAAGTGTATATTCTCAGCTGCATGCATATCTTTTGAAATATGCAGGCTGAAATAAGCTTTTGGCAGGTGTCACTGGGGCATGAAATTCACTCAGTACATAAATTGAGCAGGAAATTGCTCAATGTCCTATTATGTGAGGAATACAAAAATCAGATCCTTTTGCACTTGTGCAATTTAATGTGGTGCTTCAGTGGCAGCACAAAGTCATTTTTTCCCCAATGACACACACAAAAAAAGAACATGTGACACCAGTCAGTGCTTAGCATTTCATTGGCTTGGTCCATATCCTTTCACGTTTTCTGGTACTATCATGCCATCCTAACACAACAAGAAGATAATGTCACTTTTGGCAAGAACCAAGCTTTACGTTATTTAGTCCACAATGTTCTCAGTAAGGAAAATAATTTCTTTGTGGATGGTTAACTTCCTCCTAATGATGAGAAATTAGTGATGACGCTGCCCTGCCAAGTGTATTTGCTACATTTGTGAAACATGTAGCTAAATGTCTATTAGCTGCTAGGCTAGTTACACACCTTACCAATCAGGTTCAGTCCGTTTTAGTTTAATATGTTTTCAAAACTTTAAGTAAGAATTCAAGAAGTCACCATTAAAAGAGCGATATCTAGTGTCTTTAAGTTTTATTAATTGCTTATTGATCACCCGTTTACTTAGTAAGCTAGCAGAAACCCTAACCACTGCTGTGGGCACCCCATCCACCTGAATTAGGGCTTTGAATTTCTGAAAGATGGCAACCCCATCAGAGTCGCTTCACAACAATAATCACATATTCTCTCTCAAACCTAGTGGAAGTAAAAATTCAGCATAAACAAGGTGAGATCATTTCTGTAAACTTAAGCTTAGCACAAAATGACAAATGGCTAACAATGCTTTTTTAGTCTGCTGGACATTTTTAGCAAATGTTAGCAAACACAATTAGCCTAATACTGTTAATAATGTTGCATTCATAACTTCTCATGTAGTCAAATCACAAAGAGATGTAACCCTCTTTAGAAATAATCCCTGCATGATAGCACTAGTAAATGGTATTAAATATGCAGCAAACAAGGGATTTCCGCTATTGGCTGCCACTAAAATGCTTTAATCATCCATAAAAAAATGCTGTTTTGCCATGTCGTGTTGTTTTGTCAACTAAACCTTCAGGAACTCATCCCGTTTTTAGTCAGATAACATTTGCTTCCTTAAACAGAACCTATATCTACGTGATATGGTCACGGAAAAAACTGTTGGCTGCAGGTTATACCATGTTTTAAATATGTTACCATAGAGACACACCACACTCAGCCCTACAGTTACATGCACCTGTCTCAGGTATAAAAGAAATCTCTCTTAGAACACAACAAAGCCGTGCATGCAAATCAAAAATCAAACTTGAAAACCACAGCTTGGAAACATTTTTTTGTTAAAATGCATGCTGCAGACACACATGTACACACACAGACACGTGCACATCAGTACCTACAGTGAACATGATGACAAAGTAAAGCTGTGTCTTTCAGGCAAGTGGCGTGGATGGAGAATTATATTTGATCAACATTATTTACAAATCAGACAGCAAGCAAAGCTTTTTTTCTAAATTCTGGTGTGATCGGTGTTTCATAACGGAGCCAAACCTTCAGCCTGGAGTCTCACTGGGATGGGCCAAATGAATATTACAGCTAACTGTCACTAATTAGATTTTCTCCAGTGGCTGAAAATCCCCCTCGACTTTCAGTGTGTGTGTGTGTGTGTGTGTGTGTGTGTGTGTGTGTGTGTGTGTGTGTGTGTGTGTGTGTGTGTGTGGAGTTGCCATTTGGCAACACTGGAAACACTTATTCACATTTGAGTTGATTAAACCTTCCTTCACTGTGACAAACATTTATCTTTGGATGAGTATGAAAGGAGGATGCAGTGTTTTTTTTTTTTTTTTTTTTTTTTTTTTTTTAACTTTGTGTGTCAAAAAAAACATGTCAGCAGAATTTCAGAATGAAGTCAAAGAAGTTAGAGATATTTTTTCCCCCGTCACTCTCTCAGTTCATCAAGCCTTTCTCCTTTTATTCGTGCTCCTTCATCTCTGTCTGACAACACTTCATGAAGAGAGCTAAAGGAGGTGAGAGATGACGATGTGGGTCATCTGGCACTTAATCTCAAAGTATTTTGAATGTTTAGCTCAAGCTTTGAGGTATTTCAAGGTGAGCAGGATTTCAGCTGCACAGCCAGACTCTTACACCAACTCCCTTTTGTGGATGGCTCTCTCTTTTTTTTTTTTTTAAGTTAAAATTCAAAATGAGTGAATTTTTTCCATGTAATCATAAAATGTATCAGTTTCTGGGAATACAATCTGGGTTTATGATATCTGCAAATAATGTGTTTTATTTTACAATTTACACAGCATCCTATTTGATGAGAACTGAGGTTGCAGCACATCATTAGCCAATCACTTTTAAGCAGCAGGTTATATAAAAATGCAAACCATAACTTTTACACAATATGAGACAATGGGGTGAGGAAATAGTAAATTATGCCTTTTTTTTTTTTTTCTTACCCCAAAAGTGGAATCTGTAAACAATCTTTTAAATCTTGAACACAAGCAAAAAGAATCCATTCAGTCCATTCCCATGGCACCTTGTAATGTGTTTATTCTCTGTGCTCTGAGGGCTTAAATGTATTCAGAGCCAGTCCAGATTCTCTCACCAGCTACAAAGCTAACAACAACTACAATAAGGGATGACGTAAAACTGCATTCAACAGGTTGTGTTGGACATTCGTTTCTGATATGCTCACCTTTCAGAGACATTCGGGCTACTTTGTTGTTTTCTATACATTGTGGACGTCGGCTTCAAACATAGGAACTGAGAGCAAGCAACAAACTGTCTTGTAGATGGAAAAAAAATGGATCAACCTCATCTCTTTTTGGCTGCAAGTCACTGATGTCAGTTTCAGAGCCTCCAAGAGAGACAATTGGCAAACAAAGTAGTGCTGACCGATTAATCAGATTTTAATCTCAATTACGATCTGAGTTTTCAACGATCATAAGAATAAAAGGGTGTGATTATTTTTCTCTTTGCAGTTTCCTCTCCTGCTGTCTTCAGTTGCCAATCGAGCGTCACTGGCATTGCAGCGCTGTGCTGTAAACTCCTCCCACAGAAGCTTTGGTTTTATTCAGCCACTGTTGACAACTTGGCGAGTTTCTCTCTAAATCTGGTGACTTTTTTTTGTTATAAGCGACTAGCGACAAATCTAGCAACTTCTACTGGAGTTATTAGAGACTGCTCTGGTATTTTCGCAACAGACCTATCGGCACATTATATTCTGCAGTTACTGTAAGGAACGAGCAGCGGGAGTCTCTCCCCGTCCTAAAGCACTCCCAGGCGGCCAGTCTCAGTCGCCTCCGGCTGCAGGTCAACGTAGAATAACTGCAGTAGGTTGTGGAAGTTCACTACAACATAGTTTATACCATTGTCAGTGGGAACTGGCTGCATTATTTTCGTATACATAGTTCGGCGAGTTAAGTCACTGTAATATCCCTCCGTTACAGGGCGTTACCATAGCAACGCGTTAATCAGCTGGTTCAAATCAGCTGTCTTTTAACAGGTTAATGAGAGAAACGCGCTGTAGCTTGACAGCGGTTGTTTGGCATAAAACGTACAAAATAGTTCCTATATAAGTGGTAAAAGTGGATAAAACAACTCGGAACCGTGTATTAGACGGTTCTAATGTGCGACACGGATTCAAGAACACCGCGACACGCAGCTTTGCTTAAAAATACTGGATAACTGTGTTAAAAAAAAATCGAGGTCTCAATTTTAGTCAAAATAATCGTGATTATAATTTGTGTCATAATCGAGCAGCCCTAAAACTAAGTGTGTAAAGAATGAAACAACATAAATGGCCCCAGCCAGCAGGTTCATGTGGGGTCCAGAACAGCTAGATTTGGCCTGCAGATAAAGGCACAGCACATGTTTGTCTGCAGTTTGGTGGCCTCAGCTGTGTTTGTCTAAATGGTACCTGCAAAATTTTCCCCGGTTCAAGCCCAAGCCCATTCAGCACTCACATCACCCAAACTTAACCCTTAAGGGCCCCACATGGACATACTGGCTGGGATATTCAGCAAAACTAAGCAAAAAGACAAGGAGAATGTCTTATTTATTTATTTATTTCAACCACACTTTCTGTGAGTGAACTCCTGCTGTCTCAGATCTCGCAAACCTTTGCCCTACCAGGCTGAAAAGCTTGACAGGAATAAAAACGGAGTTGGACAGAGGCCTTAACAAGAGACCAGAGGTGAAAGGTTGAAAAGGTGATTTTACCTTCAGAGAGGAGCCTCGAGGGCTGACACACTTGAAGGGTTTGTCCTCCCCGTCCACAGTGTCTTCCACTTTGTGTCTCTTCTCAGCAGCCTCTGCTCTCCTCCTTTCAATCTCTTCCTTCATCTTCCTCTTTTCCTCCTGAGGAAAAAAAAGTTGAAACAGTGTTGCTAAATTTTTTAGTTTTCACCATCTTTGATACGGACTGGAAACTTTTTGTCGATGTGTGTTTGTAGGTGATGCAAGACACAGATGAACCTTCTAATCCCCACCAGTCTCCTTTTAAGTCCCACTTTATAAGCAGATAATTCATCATAAACTGTATTTTTCTTCTTTATACTCAAGAAGAAACTGTATTTATGATGGGATGACAGGTTTAAAAAGACTCACAACAGATATATGCCACTCTCTAACCAATTTAGTTTAATTTTATTCACAGTTGTTGCCTCATTTAGAAAAAATAAAAGTCCTGTTTTGGAATGTCACCCAATCAGCTGCTAAAAAAATAATTAATCTATGAACCATTTGTAGCACACTCAGACGAAGGGTGATGCATGGCAGAATACCAGCCCGCTCCAGCTTTCTTGTCTTGGTTAATTAGTCTCACTGTATCTCTGGGCCATCTTTTAATTACAAACCAAAAGGCCTCATTAACATCACACAAGAGGAGAAGAACAGGGGCAGATAGCGAGAGACGGGGCCGCCACGTTCTGCGCCAAGATCAACAATGAAGCCCAGTCAGCGTTCAGAGCGGGAAAGCCGGGCTTCACGGCCGGGAGGCTGAAAGGAAAATGAACGACACCTTCCCATTCAGGTGAGGATGGGAATACAAAAGAGGGAAGGAGGAGGTTCTCCTGTCTGCAATGCATAAAGGTGATGTTTTGCCAGTAACGGAAGAAGAGAATGACATGTGGGTTACACATGGGGACCCAAATAGGCTGAGTCATGATAACGTTGACATATTTTGAGATAATGTCACAAGCGGTACCGGTTTGAGAGTGATGCATGGCTTTGAGCAATGCGTAAAGGTGGAAACTGTATGGGTTGCAAAAAAAAAAAAAAAGATGAGGAAGGACTCAAGTTGTGAGATTACCTCCTCTCTGGCTTTCTTGTCTGCCTCTTCCTGCTTCTTCTGTCTCTCCTCCTCCTCCAGCACCTTCCTCCTCTCCTCCCTCTTCCTCTTCAGCTCCTCCAGCTCAGCTTCGGCCTCCTGCTGCTTCTGCCTCATCCGCTCGAACTCCTCGCTCTCTGCGTCGTCACGGCGGCGCTTCAGCTCCTCCAGCTTGCGCTCTGCCTCCAGGCGGGCGTTGTCGTCCTGCTCGTCACCTGCGGACGCCTCCGGGGAACGCATGCTGCCGCGGCTGCCGCGGACACACAACACACACATGCGGGGGTCAACGGCTGACATTCGATCCAGACTCTCGCAGGAAAACACAAGACAATCACCTTCGCACGGGTTAACGTTACAGCTCATCTCAAGTGACCTGCTGGTGTTTCAAGATCAGGCATGAGTTTAGGTCCAAAACCAACTGGTTTGCTTGAAAAATCACACTCAGATTTGCGTTTTAGTTACAATGCAGAAAGTTCAGCATCTTCATGATTTCACGCAACCCTCAGTGACAAACTGTAAATGTCAGCCTGTAGCGTCATTAGTCATAGTGTGGTCATTTTCTAAAACAAGATCCAGACAGTGTCTTATGTTTAAGTTCTTCTCATACATTTATCTACACACTAAGCAGGAGTGATCTTTAACCTGTAAAGCAGGTTGCTCTGCACATCTGACCTTTAACCCAAGAATATTAAATTACTACAAGCTTTGACTATAGCTTTTCAACTACAAGATGATCAGTTTTACTCTAGGGCTCTTCCATAGAGACATTCGGAGGGGGGGGGGGAGAAAAGGCTTTAAGCAGGGCTATTGGTGTGACATTTCATCAAATCAAATTAAATCACTTACATACTAACCACGTTAAAGGATTTTGGGACAATTTCATTAACTGGCAGCAGTTTGACATGCATTTGATAATTGAGGTTCTTGAATATTTCAAAAACATTTTTTTTAAAAGTACAGTGTGTAAGACTGACAGATATTTAGTTGTACTAATGGGCATAAAAATGAATTCAAAAGCCAAGCCCAGTTGGGAATGGATGGTGGCTGTTAGTGGCCAAAATTCTTCAAGATTTTTTTTTTTTTTTTTTTTTAATCTGTGATTAGATCCACTTGCCTCAGGTGCAGCAATGATTTTGCTCAAAGTAACCACTTCAAAATGATCTACATGTGCACTGTCTTCTTCTTTTTGCCTTTTAGGGAACTACCTGCTCTATCAAATAAAGCTGTTTTAAAGATGAGAGGGTTCTCATTTCACATAGAGTTTTTTGTCCAATCAGACACCGTAGTCAAAAACAGTGGCACAAATAAGGTAGTTGCCATGAACGTGGACCCACAGCACTATATATATGTATATATGAACCGTTCATTCTAAAAGAATAAAAACATAGCAGTTGTTATATTGCAAGTGATTATATAATAATAGAAACACCTTTTTTATTGATATAATCAAATGATCTGTCATGGATGTTTTCATTTTATTACACACTGCACCTTTAAGCTCTGCCTAGCAACCAAAGGTAAACTCTGTATTTGTGTCATTCGTGAGCACCTGAGGGTCCTCTCAGGTTTCCTATGCTGTATGGGAACCGCCTCCTCGGGCAGCCCTCCGTTGTGCTTCCTCTGATCCCCTCTGTCCTCCCTGGCCCTGTTCCTCTCGTTCACCTGCAGCCGCACACAAACACAAACAGTGGTATTTAGAAGTGAAACAGCACGTCTAAGAGGGTGGAGGTGGATCATGTGACAACACAATAAGAGAAAAGAAATTAAATTCAATAAATTTACATCTCACTGCATCCACTCAAGACTCACTGCTAAAAAAAAAAAAAAACCAAACAGTTTCCAGTTTTTCCTGTCTTACTGTTGTTGCATTATCATGCAAAAGGATTTTGCAGATCAGATATGCAAACCAGGTGACATTACATCCCACTAAATGGTCAAGAAGCATGCACTTTCTTCAAAGAGTGATGAAAAATAAAAATGACATTCTATTTAACTGGGATCATCTATTTGAGTGAGAAAACACACACACACACAAAAGTCTGAAGTGTACCTCTGAACTGTTATAACAAAATTCAGATGTTTGTTTAGACTCAAAACACAATGAAGCACTGCAGATGAAAAGCAATACTTTCAGTAATGAAACCAAATTAGCCACTGATGATGGTTATTTTACTTTTTCATCACTAAAATAATTCTTTTCTCATTAGATAAAGTAGATCAAATGCTTATCTACCACAGTTCAAAGCCTTCGATTGCAAGTACACATGATGTGATGGCTTAATTATTTCACATTACATTATGTTGCTCTGCTTTGCTATGCTGCTGGAGTGGAGTCAGTGAAATGTGATGTGTTGTCAAGGTGGAAAACATGCAGGAAAAAACCCCAAATACAAAAAAAAAAAAAAAAAAAAAAAATGTGACCACTCTGTGGGGCATAACCTTATTAAAAAAATAGGTTCAGTTACTGCAATTTCCAAATGGTGCAAACCACGCTGGATGACACAAGGTGTCCGGGTAATTTTGGTGTCTGGTTCGGTCATATATCAGGTCAACAAAATCAGCACATCATGTTGTCCCGTTGAGTCCTAAAAGATTTTTGTTAATGTTTCTTAAATATGCGTTAAAACACCGAAGTTACCCGGAGACTTTCAGTGCTGTGCATCACACCTCTACTGGAATTCTTACCGCATCTTTGATACCTCATTATCCTCTGAGTGCAGTATCTCAGATACCTCAAAGTCCTCTTCAGTGTAATTTCCTAGTAACATAGGCTTGTTCTCTGTTGAATAATCTACATTATCATCCTCAGGTACCTCTTCAGCCTCCCCTGATGCTACTGCATCCTCCCCATCCTCTGACTTTGCTGACTCGGTCTGATTTGACCTCTCACTGACTACCGATTGTGTTTCTTCTTCAGTGAGGTCCTATGAGAAAGGATTATAGCAATTCTTTGAAACATTGATCTGTGGTTTGTCTCAAGGACTGGTGTGGAAAAAACAGTGAAGGACTCAATGACCGTACCTCGTTTTGCATTTTAGGCTCTTCAGTTGATGCCTGCAGGGACAAGCATCAAGTTTGCACCGACTGTTAATAACAAACAACGATGTAATGACTAGAGGAAGTGAAAAGAAACAAAGAGGACGGACCTGTTCTCTCAAGTTAGACCTTTTTTGTTTGTCTTCAACAGCTTCAACTTTCTGCTCCTCCTCCTCCTCCTCCTCTCCTTCAGGAGCAGCCTCTTCTTCCTTTCTTGGCTCCTCACGCTCCTTCTCCTCCCGCCTCGAGCTGTAAGTCGCCGTCTTCTCCTCCTCATCCACGCTGTCACGGTAACGACCCCTGCGCCAGGAGGAGGGCCTCTCCTCCTCTGTGTTTTTTTTCTCCATGGCAACGCTGTCGTTGTCCTCCGTAGCAGTGGGGTCCAGCTGCTTCTGCCTCTCCAGAGCCTCCTTCATGCGTCTCTGCCGTCTCTCCTCGCGTTTGGCCATGCGGTCCAGCAGGGCTTGGTCCTCCTCATCTCCACCGTCCACGTAAGAGCTGCTCACAGACGCAGTTTCTGTGACACTGGGGGAGAGAGGAGACAAAAGTTTCACTGTGTGTCTGGGTTTTTTTTTTTGGTCCAAAGAGGAAGGGCTGAAGTCTGAGAAGACGTCAGCTGTTGAGACAATGTGGGCAGAGGAAGGGAATCCATAATGTTACTTATTGTTTCTCCCAAGATGCTCTAAAAAAAAAAAAAAAAAAAAAAAAAGATCTATTTGTAGCCAAAGTTTCTAAGGAATGTTTTATATAAATGGCTTTATTGAAAAGTTTTCACTGAAAACATTATCAAAATAAACTTAGGTCATAACACAAACAGAAACTTGATAAAAATCCTATTTTAAGTCAGAACTTTTGCAAACACTCTTTTTGGCTTATTACAGAAATTATTTGAAAAAATACCAGCTATGGAGCATCCCAGCAGAAATGTTGCTCAAACCCACGATGATATCTCCCTCTGGCAGCACAGAACGCTGGTGAAATATTTCACACAAATCCATCCCATTGTTTTCTCTGTGGACAACCTGACTTATGTACATCCTTCCAGCTCACTCCGCCTGAATGACTCAAACTTTTCGAAAAGTCTGGCAAACATTATCCCTCCAAGCACACAATCAACAATCGCTTGCCAGCACTAGGTCCTGTATCAGCATCTTCCTGCACAATCCTCCTGTTGTTTGACCAGCCCAGGATGCATCTCTGAGCTCATCGAGAGGAAACATTCATGACCACAAAGCAGTGTCTGTGTTGTTGGATGTCAGTTCAACCCACTACTTCCACTGTAGCCATGATGACTTATCTTGCTATAGAAAACTGCATAGAAATGGATTTTTAGCCCAAATTGTTAGTGTGGCAGTCTGAGTTCCTGCATTGCTGATGCACAAAAGAATAGGACAACAAACATAGTGATACTTTGTTTTGTGTTTTTTTTTTTTTTTTTTTTTTTTACAGTGGCATGGATGTTTTTATTCTGTTTCAGATGCTCTTCCATGACCTCGAACTATAAACACTGTTGCCTGGTTTGAAATCTTTTTGTTTGCCTTGAAATGGTCAAATATAGTTGAAAAAGGAATTTCCAGAAAGACAAAAAGAGATGCAGAAGATATAAAGATATAATATAGGCAATAATTGACTTAATTACACGGCTAAATGCAAAAATCTGCTAATTTACAAGCTGTTATTGTGTTAAAGTAATTTCCGAGATAGCTTATAAGTACATGACAAAGATATTTTTACTCCTTTAATCTCATTTTAGGATATGTGCATAACTGAGGTGTATAATCCAAGTGAGGTGTTTTGGATTACTTGATTACTTGCCTGTTTTTACCAGAAGGTCAAGGACCACATTAAAATTGACCCCTCTAGCTTTGTTTTTCTGTCTAGTCTTTGCTTACAATAAGTAGAATAACTACATAATATGCCCCAGCTAAGAGCTGATCTTTTTATCACAGTAAAATTTGCAGTTCATGATGTGCAGCAGGAACTATAAGAGAGAGCAAGAAAACAAACAAAAAAAAAACATACACCCCCCCCCCCCCCCGAAAAAAAAACCCAAACAGAACACAATATTATTGATTAAACTCTTAATTTACACTGATTAAAAATTAAATGTGAGAATTTTTAACTTGAAGTAAATAAATATAATTCTATACGAGGAGTAGGCCACTCAGGTCCTCGGGTGCCGCAGTTCTGCAAATGGTAGGAGTTTCCCTGCTGCAACACACCTGATTCAAATCAATGGCTAATTAGCAGACCTGTGCAGCGTTTGATGTCAAGCTCTGCTAATTAGTCCTGATGTGTTCCAGGTGTGCTGCAGCAGAGAAACTCCTAACATTTGCAGGACTGTGGCACTCGAGGACCAGAGTTGCCTATCCCTGTTCTGCACTATGACATTTAGCTTAGCCTCTTTTAGCTTAGCTTCTGGTTTTTGTGACACAAGTAGGCCTATGCTACTGTACAAATCAAACAGTTATCAAAACTGCTTTTAACTTTGCCTCAGGCTTTTTGTACCAGAAGTAGATTAATACACACACAGCATGTACCCCCCTCCAGGCAGGACACATTAAACCAACCTATCAAAGTGTGCCAAATTCATCCATTAATATAATTTTATCACTATTTAAGGTGTTCTCACTTTAATATAATAGGATTATTAAAGTCAGATAGACTTGTTAACCAACTCAACATAAACCTGACATTATTAGAAAAACTAACAACACCCACAACAGCCAGAATAGCTTTTAATGACAGTGTGAAAAGGATTTTTTGAGTCACTCAGGGAACAACCCTTAACAGATGTCAGGCTGGGATCCATGTTTAACAATGAAAAAGATGAGCTAAATAGTGAGCTGCTGAAAACACATTCACCACATTAAGTTGCTATATGTGCATCACCTGTGGCTGTTAGTCATGACCAGACAGTCTGGCTGGCCACCGTGCTCCTCGCTCTCCCTGCTCCTCAGCCTCTCCTGGCGTGCCCTGCGCCTCCTCTCACGCGCAGCCTCCTCTTCATCGTCATCATTCCTTGCCATTCTGAGGGAGACAAAAGCAGAAAATGAGACGGAGAGGCACACCGTTTCTTTCACATCCCCTCCCCCAAACTTTCAACCCTTGCACCCATCCTCAATTAAACCTCCAAGTGAGAAACTTCAAAGTGAACGATTCTTTAAATTGGAGTGTAATCACCACAGTGACCAAAGTTGATGGATTTGCTTTAGTTTCCCCCCCGCCCCCCCCCCCCCCCCCCCCCCTCTCTCTCCTGTTATCAAGCCAACCTGTCAGCTGTGCAACAACCAATACTTCTTATCGTGGCTGCAGTTTTCACAAGCTGATAAAGTGTCGGTCTGGAGACCTAGCTTGGCTGAGGATAAGAGAGAGCCATGAAACAGTATTTGTGGTCCACAGCTCACACTGATCTGGTCCAGACTTCTAACAGAACTTAAATGTGTACAGTTCTTCTTGGAATTCTGCACAATCAGATTTTTCTGAAGTTAAGACCCTCAAATAAAAATATCTGTTGTGTCGAACCTCCTTTGTGCTGACATTTAGGGGAATGGGGCCGCCGGCTGCAGCTGTATTTGTACAATACAAGACAGATATGAGGCTTGTATTGATCCTTGCAGCAAGCTTTTTATGAGACAGCAAAAGCCTTCACTTTAAAAAAGATGTGCTCTACCAAGCTGCAAAAGCTGCAGCTTTAGTTTTCGGTTCTGCTTTACTGGCGCTTCAATTTGCAATGCACAACTGGTCAAGCATACGGCAGATGGAACAAGGTCAAAGCAGGCCATGTCTACAACATGGGTAAACATCTGTTGGCTATTGTTGCATTAAAAGCTACGCCATAAGGAACTTTTTTCTCCACTTACCATATTGCTTTGACATTACCAGGCATGTAATGTTGCACAATAAAAAACAGGCAAAGATCCACAAACCTCAACAGACCAAAAAATCCAAAACAGAGACATAGCAGATTATGAATATTTATGTTATGCAGTGGTTTGTGTAAAGGGTGCGGCCGCACATTATATCAAAGGCAGTTAGCTAAAAAGCTATTGTGCATTTACATGCTTAAACGTGATTGAAAGCAACAAGTTCAGGTCTTTTTCTGGGGCCTGTCCCAATTCAGTCTGGGAACTGCAAGAATTCTGAGCTACTCAAGTACAATAGACAGTTTTTAAAAACAGACTACACCCAAACGTGCAGTGCATCTGATCCTTAACTACAAATTATGCATAATAAATTATGATATCTAACTTATTCAACGCCCAGGCGCAAAAATCCCTTCACGAACTGCTGAGTTTTTGGCCACCTGACATCTATGAACTCCATGCTTCAGCTGTGCCGCTCTGGCTGACCTTTACACTCCCACTGCTAACCGCATGCCTAGCTACCTAAGATCACAGCGCAGCCTTTGAGGTCAGCCAGTGAAGCATGCCATTGCATGTTAATTGCAACATGTGTGGTGAGCGGAGCTGAAGCTGGTTTTGGTTTATGTGAGGTTTAACAGCTTGTGAAAAACAGTTTCCCTTTTGGTTTCTTTCCTCTTTGCTGTTACCTCGCTTTGCCTCCTGTTTCTCTCTCAGATGAGAGATGTTGTCATAACATAACACACAAATCTGCTGACGCCCAAGCCAGACCTGTGGGACGGTGACATCAATGATGTCAGACGATGCTTTACACATGTGCATGCGAACCTCCTTAGTTAAGATAACTTTGTGCTTTGAAAGCATCAAAACAACTCCCAACACTTGTAGCACATAAAAAGTTACTGTGAGGCCAAAATGTTTCGGCTTGTCGTTCATCCAAAAGATCATCGGGGGGGGTTCAACTGTGGAATAAACTCAGTAATGAGGTAAAAATTTGGATTTCTTCATTTCTATTTAAAAAGATTATTTATCAGTTTATTTTTGAGAGATATGGAACTTTATAAATTATTTTCTTGATAAAAGTCACACATTGTGTATGTAATGCATCTGCTTTTGTTATTTGTATAATTTAAGGTAACTCTACTTGTAAGTGTGCATTATTTGGCATACAAGCTTTGCTTTTGCTTATTTGTTTTTGTTTACTTGATTGTTTTTTTGGAAATGGACAAACTTATTGCGACTGATACAAACAAAACAACATAAACTAACTAACTAATGAAACTATGCAACATGACGGAAGAGTGAAAATGAAAGAATATCTATCAAGACAGAATTAAAAGAAATACAAATGACTTATAACCGAAAAAATTATGTAAATACAAATTCAGATGACATATTATTTCATTATATTATCTTTTTTACCAAAACTTAAACAAAATTTAGAATACACAACAATGGTCATAATAATCAATACAAGAACGCAATCCAGTAATACGACACGAATGCTCGTGCTGGTACTAGGAAGGTAAACTAACAGCCAGGTGCTGCTGATGAATAATCAAAAAGTGCTACCATCGCGGTTTAATCAGAGGTAGGACAGTAGGTCTGTACAGTTTAGGTGTATGTGAACTATCAGTGAAAAACTTAGACCATACCACATTAAAAAAAAGACAAAACATAGAAAGGCAGAACAAACTTGCTGTCTGAACGAGTTGCTACCAGAAAGAGTCTTTATGAACATGGCAGAATAGTTTGGGTCTACAAAATTGTAGCAAAAATGACTCCATAATCTCTCTGTAAATTAAAAAGTCAAGCCAGCTGGCGCCACCTTGCATAGGTAAACACCTGAAAATGCTCATAAAAGGTCAAGACTGGTGGGCCGTGTGCAAACATACACAGAAAGAGTTGAGACAGAGAGACGGAAAAATAAACATAATGTGTCGATGGATGGATGGATGGATGGACAGACATACATACAGATAGATAAATAGAGAGACAGACAGATAGACAGATAGCAAGACAGATAGACATATAGCTAGCTAGCTAGCTAGCTAGCTACCCAGCTATCCAGCTAGATAGACAGATAGATAGATAGATAGATAGATAGATAGATAGATAGATAGATAGATAGATAGATAGATAGATAGATAGATAGATAGATAGATAGATAGATAGATAAGCAACATGGCCCAATAATATTTTAGTCAGAAAAATTTGCATTATTTCCTCCTGTTTGTCATAATTAATTGCAATGTTACAAGCAAAATTCAATAATGAATTTAAAAAGCAGTGCATTGTAGACTTTTCTTTTAAAAGTGCTGCAATATGAATAAAATATTTCCTGTAAATCCCTAAAGACATATTCCTGTCATAAAAATCACATTTTGATAAAGAAAAAGGATGAAAATTTCAATACATATGCTTGAAAGTTAACAAGCAGTCTGAATTTCAAAGCTGTTTATCTTGTAAACGCCAAGGGAACAATATCTGATAGAGAATTTCCAGCTAACTGGTGTGTTTTTCTGCTGGCACAGACAAAAAGCAGGATTAGGATCTCATCACTTCAAGATTATGAGATAAAGACTGTTGCTTTATTACTCTATGTTGTAAAAAAGATAAAGTTTTTCTTTTTCTAGTTTTCATTGAGTCTGCTTTTTTCTGCATGTGGACAGAGTGGAGAACCGGCAGAGCAAGAAGAGGAAATGACCACACACACCCCATCAGTTCATTAGAGCATGCCTCCCCACAAATACTAAAATGTGATGACTTCCACTCTGTCCAGCACCTCCTTCCTGTGATCTGTGGTTTGTCTGTGTGTGTGTTCTGATCCAGTGCGTGGTGGACACAGAAAAACCTGCATTAATATACACTAAAATAATGGCGGGTATTAGATAATTAACATTTTAATGCAACAATGACAGAAAGTATAAGACATGCACTGAAACCTGTTTGTCTTCATTTTTCAAGTGTACTTTGGATATAAAAAGATCACACAGTGAGATGCAAATTACATAGAAGCAGTTTGAAATGAAAATGGGCAACTAATTACTTTCAGATGTGGACAGTGAGTCTGCAGTGTCCTCCCATTTGCATGTAGAGACGCGCATCCTTTTGGTATAGTAGCTAAGGGGGAAAGTGGTACACTCTATTATAAACATTCATCTGTCATTACAGACTAAACCTTCAACAACTTGTAAAGTAAATTGCCTCCTGTTGTGTCACACATCCAGCATACTTTTAAGATGTAGCTGATGGAGCGAGTGCATGAATCAGGTAAAATATAAAAAAATAACTTCCTGGTGAGTCTGAAGGTTGGTCAGTGTTGTTGTTAACCAGGAGGCCAGAGCAAATCCTTCATACCTCATTAAAACTAATCATTATGATAAAAATAAACTACTGCAGTACATTTTAAATAGACCACAGTCGGCAGGTGGACCTGGGATGATGTTAGGAAGACCAGTAATAGAATCCTATCTTGTTTTAGCAGCAACTTGTTCAGCATTGAATTAAATGTTTATTTTTCAAACTTTCCCACCATCTGCAGTACCTTGTTATGCATTTACCATCATTTTGACAAAATGCTTAATAAATTACCATAAGTTATCTATAAAAAAAAAAAAAGAAAATCTAACAAAAAAGTCCCCTAAATAATCCCCAAAAAATAACAGTGATTTCATCATTGTATTTTGATCAAATACACATCAGAAGACAACGCAAATGCTGGCTTTGTCTGAAATTTCCAACGCTCAAATGTTTATTAGAGTACCCCTGATTTTTTGTAGAATTTGTTCTTATGTAAGAGCAAATCCATGATATAGGTGTTTTAATGAATTTGACAATCTTTCTAAAAGGTTTGAAAGTAGGACAAAGATGTAATAAAGAGCGTTTGGTGAAGATTGGCAGTGGTGATGATTTGGGCTTGTTTTGCAGCTTCAGGACCTCTGTACCTTCAGCTGTTGAATTAATCGTGAGCTCTTGAGTCAAATTGGCCATGAAGCAAGAGAATAATTCAGCAGCATTCTGATTCTCTATCTCATATCAGATGCTGTGTTGTTCATTACTTTACATGCTGGTGAAATCATACCTATAATATGTGCTATTGTTTATAATCTAGAAAGAACCAAACCTGTACTGTGTGTTTGTCCACCAGGCCCCGTGACATTCACCACACTGTCTCTGAAAGGCCATTATCTTAAGCTTGCTGACATTTGCCACGTTTGACCATTCAGACAAGTGAAGATATATTTTTGTTTATAAATAACAACATTCCCTGTATTTGAAAGCACATTAACCCCTATTAAAACGCCATAGCAACATGCTTTTTTGACCAAAAAAAAAAAAAAGAAAAGAAATTCCTGAAACAACTGTTGTAACTCCCAACAGACGGATCCATCCCAGAAACAGCACCAAATGTCATGAGAAAGGCAGAACGACAACAGCTAAAAATGGAACAAAAGAGTCCTCGGTGGCAGTGACGACAATGACAATCTTGGGGTAAAAGATTCCCCAGTAGGAGAGAAGAACAAACTCCTAAAAGCTGAATTAGCATTCCTGTCAATCACAGGCCTGCTTGGAGACACATACACAACCGAAGCCCTGATTTAATATCCCCTTCCTTACGCAGGCCCCAAACTCTATCAGCATACTGACAGAAATATGGGCTGAGGTGGAAGCAATGGGGAGGAGAGGAGGAGAAAGAGCAAGTGAAATGGAGAGTAGGGATAAAAAGTAGAAGCGGGAAATGAAAAACGGGAAAGGAAAGGGCGTGCACAATAATGGAAAAAGGAGTAATCTGCAGATTTTATCACAGTCGACTTTTCCTGTACGAAATGATGTGCAGCCCCAGTAATAAGCTACATGGGTGTGTGTGTGTGTGTGTGTTTGCAAGTATATCCTGTGCAACAGATGCTTATTTCTTAGGTATCCAAATCCCCCCAAAAATCTAAAGAAAGCAACATGCACACTAATAGCTGACCAGGTAGCATGTACACTTCAAATTTAGTTTTACATGTGGCAGCTGCAGCTCAGAAGATGATTAAATATTTTACTGCCCCTGTTGGCGAGTTTTTATGAGCCGAATGGTACAGAGAAGCCATTTTCAGCACAATTCTACATTGTGAAAGCAACTGTCTACGCATAAAGCCCCATCAGCAAGCCTATTAGGGAGAAATATGTCCAAATATTATCTTTACAGCCAAATATCTCAGAAATGTCAGTGAAAACAATTTGGGAAAGGCCCATGAGAAAAGACTTCTTCACCCATTCATGGCAAGAGAGGGACAGAGGGAGGAAAGTAAAGAGGAAGATTGAAGGAGAGGGGGAGAGAGAAAGCTGCTGTGAACTGAAGGGAGGGCATAGGAGTGAAAAAGGGGATGGCAGGGGGGAGGGAAGGAGGGTGAAGGCTTGTTGTACAGCACTGTCAGAAATACTGACCCATTCCCACGCTGGCCTTTCTGGACTATTTCCCTTCCTACTGCTGCCCCACAGGACGGCAACTTACCCAGTCTATCTCTCTCCCCCAGCCTGTACTCCATTGGGCCTGATCCAAGGATACACAATATAAGCTATTATACAATTACCTCAGACTGCATTTAAACTTACTTACAGATGACTTAGATAGTGTTGCATGCATGTGAAGCTCCTCCATGCTTATGTGGCAAGTTAAAAGTTGGCATATGAGGCTCAGATTAAGTCATAACCTCTCTGCCTGTATCAGTCTCCATTTCTGAATGTTCCTTCTGAGCTAGACCCTTAATGATGCCAGACCAGGTCATATTTGGAAGGGTCCATTCACCAAGGGCGGAGGAATGTTTGACATGGCTCATTCACGAAGGATGGGTGTTATTTCCTCCGCACTTCCTGGTCTCTCAAGCAGAGAGCCAGTGCAAGTGTAGAAAGCCAAGAGTGGAACAGGAGGACTGCAGGATTAACATGGCAGAAGAAACTGCGATGCAGACTGAAGAAAAGATGGCAGCAAGCAAAGAGGAAGAGGAGTGTGGAGAATGAGGGCCTAAGGGCTTATGAGGAGGAATGAGATGGAAGAAGTTGCGAAGACGTTACGAAAACAGATTATTGCAAGGACAGGAAAAAAGCCTGAGAAACTTAGAGGAGAAAAGGGAAGATGTGATGCAAAAAAGACTTTTTGGAGAAATTGCAATGAGAGAAAGGGCAAAAATCCGAACTAAACTCTCCTCCAAAACGGACATAAAAGACGAAAGCTACTATAGAAATAAAAAAAAAAGCTGCATAATACAGGTCTTTATCAAAAAAGACAATCATGAAGATTAACTGAGATAACTAAGTATTTATACCAGCACATTTTGTGCATTAACTTAACAAGATGTAGAAAAAAAAAACTGCTGTTGGTTAGACTCAAATTTAACCTTTAAAAAAAGTAGACAAACAAACTAAATCAAAATTCTTAGGACCAAATATTAATTCAGCATGTATGGATCCATTAATACGCAAAATAGATGCTTATGAGCTACAGTGCCGTATTCCATGCTTTGAATGCCTGACATATACAAAAAAGACGATAATAATAACAACAGAATAATCACAAAAGATGGCAAGAATCTCATTCATTTGTCTCGATAATTCAATAAATATAAGCAAAATAAAAACAAGAGGGTGTATTAAAACATGGGAAATTACAAAATGGATGAAACCATGAAGCTGGATGGTGGTCCAGTTGACCATCTTAGCTAAGTTTTAATGTAATGTAAGTTAATGTACAGACTGTCGCAGAGGAAGGCCAATTTTAGCTGGTGACTGAAATGGCTGGGAAAATCCCACCTCTACTTGCTTGCTTAGGAGATATTCCTGTCTGAGTTGGCTTCAGTAAAGGGAAACATACAATATCACTGATGGGACAGCAATGGTTGGGGGCTTAGGAGCCCGAGAGACTGTGTATGTTTATAAACCACAACTAAAAGTTAACTTAAACCTGTCTTACACCTCTGTGTCAATGTGTTTTTAATAAGCAATAAAACAAACATAGACCTTGTAAAGCCTTCAAACCGAATTCTGATCTGAAAAACACAAACACATAAAGATGCATGCAAGCACTTCATACAAACAGAAAACAGCTATGCTCCTGTATGCCATGCTGTACATGTACACACTATTTTCTGAATAATGGATCATACAAAATAATTCAATGAAAAGAGAAAAAGTACAATAAACACTGACAATAGCCAGGAATTGAGCATTCCTTCAGCCGATATGTTATGGCTCTACATTTTCAGCACATTCAAATTAGGGTTGAATGTTAGCGGGCTGGTGAGACAACATGTGGTTCTGACTAGTCCAACCAACAGAGTCATGTAAATATTGATTGTTTCAATGCATTGGCAGAAACAGAAACAATGTAGAGATGTAATCTTTCATCAATAACAGGAGCAGCATGTAGCCTGCCAGCTGAAATTATGGCTGCTTGGACCAAATAAAAAGTTGTGAACGAACTCCCTCTCAACCCCCTCCCCCCCATCTTCGAATGTAAATCTTGAAGGCGCTTACAACCCTTTGCTCATTTTCTGTGCTTTCTCTTTCAGTCAGGCCTAATCTTTTCTGTCGCCCCTTCTTAGTGCACAGTTTCTGCCAAATTCAATCTTCTCCACGTTACATAAACACTCTAAAAATGCATGAATAACTTTAGCAGCAGGGGGGTGTGGGGGTGGGAGTTACACTGTGAAACTATTAAACTCCACTTCAATCACATAGTGTATTTGAGGAAATAGGGCATAAAAGTCTAGGGAGTGAAAGTTTAAAGATACCATGTAAATTAACCCGGCATAATGGTGAAACAAAACCAGTAGTGGGGAATATTTTTCCTAAAAATCATGAATGAACGCAGAGATTGCAGTCATTTTTACCATATTTTGGTTTGCTGAGCAACAAACACGGCTGCCATTAGCATCTGTAACACAGAAACCAACCATTTATGCAGCAGTTGCTTCAAGTGACTCGCTCACAGTTGACTAAATCGAGACATCCAGTTGCCGGACCAGTGATTCCCATCACAAAGCATCCAGAATCTGAGATATGATATCTAAAACACCATCATATTAAATGTTCCATGTTTAACCATGTTGAAGTCACAAAGACTTTCTTTCAGCTCTCTTTTTTTCATAGCTCTTGGGGAGGGAGTTTCATACGTATAAAATACATGTGTAATTAAATCATGTATTCATTAACTCTGTAGTTGTAACATGTAACCAACCCATTACAGTGTGAATATGACACATGTAATGATGTTTAAGTAATCTAAACCTCATGTGATGTCTACAGTTGGCTGAGAAGTCACGTTTCCAAACATCATTGGGGACCAGCTTTCCATAAAAAAAATGTTGAGATAAAAAGCTTCCATGATATTAAAAAGATATACTTTTTAAAAGTCTTCATGTAGATTATTTCATTCAGTGAAGATGCTAAATATTCTTACAGTTCAGAGCTCAGTTAATGTGCTGACATTAATGAAGCCAAAGAAGAATATTGGACTCATTTTATGCTTAATACAACTCAGAAATGACTATAATGACAGGAGGAAAAAAAAAAAATCTTATTTTTGTACATGTTTTCTGACGGCCATGTGGACACGTGTGTGTTGGTGCGTATAGCATCAAGGTGGAAGTCCACTGTGGACAGAGCTATGGCATGCAGTCAAACAAATCTGATGAAATACATCAGACTTTTAGCCTTTATTAAAAGAGCAGACCATTTTTTCTACAGGAAATGATTGAATGATTTCTGAACCAGATAAAAATATAGTAAAGTAGGGGCTGTGGTGTGTTTCTGTACCTTTGACCCAAAATGGCTTGGTGTTCCTTTAGGAGACATTTTGGGTGTCATGCTACAGCAGCAGTCCACTCATACCATAAACAAACACACCCAAAATGAGAGTAATTCCCATTTAAATAGCAATGATTTATTTATTACTATGTTAAGAGTTTAAATATACTGTTTTTAAGCAAGTGTTTTCTGCTACAATTGTCTGATAAACCTGCTGTACAAATTAAGGCAAAGTTAGCAACTAGCTACAGAACATTAGCATAAAGCAACTTATTTTATCTGGTCGTCCTAAACAGCTGAGAAGCAAATATTGCTCTATCTAACAAATAAACAAATAACTACTAATCCTCTTCCATGGTTAAATTGAAGAAAAAAATATCATTTTCACAAATACACAAGTGAATACTTGTAATTTTTGTCCCAAATTTTACGATTTGTGCATTTTGAAAAATGTTGAACCAAACCTTCATCTGCTTTGAGAAATAAATTAGGAAATTTAGATGTATTGCTTGAGTTTTATTTATAACGATTCTTTTTGAAATACCATATGCAGTTTAATCTAATATGTATTAAATTTTGCAAATTTGGTTTTTGTTTGGATAGCACCTCACCTTTACAGTTATTTATATAGTAATAGAGCATGGACGGTATTTAGGTTTTAGTACAGTTTTATTACATAGTATATGCCCAACTATTGTACTTTTTAAAAAGTGCATAGCCATTTCTCCTACAGCAACCATCTGTGCTCCTCACCTCGACAATATTTGCATTTTTTTTGTAACATTAAAAAGGATTATCATAGAAAAACATCTAGGCTATGTATTAAGCAGCAGTCCAGCCTCTGTCAGCTTGTTTTCCAAGAGCTCCAATAAAAATCCGCTCAGTCAAGTGACCTTGACCAGTTATCTGCATCCACATCAGACTCATCTTTAATTGCAAAGACTGCAGCACAGATGAAAAGACTTGTAAAAATGTTCTGCATAAACACTTCCCTGTCACATTCTGTATAAAGTTCTGACAATTAAAGCAAAAAAAAAAGCCTTTTAACTATTTCTGATTAGTCCACTTGGTGGGTTACCGCTCAATCCATTTGCTGAAACGAACTTTAGTTTAATCAGTTTCTTCCACTAAATCAAAGGGGGTTCACAAGGCCACAGTATCTGGAAGAGAAAATTGGAAACAGGGAGGCAGGGCAGGATTGAACATTAAAGGTCATCACGTTGCGTATCAGATTTCTTATCGGCTTTTTTTTTCTTGTCTGTTTTGGAGAATCCGATATTTGCTGAGTGATGATTTTAAAAGAACCAACTCCTGGCTCCTTCCTCCTTAGACTTGGCGTGAGCATCAGAAGAGGTGTGCTGTGCATTAACAACCAGGCTGAGCTGCACTATTTCAACAACCTAAGCAAAAAAAATAAATCCTAAATGACAGCAAGGTCTTCTCCTCTAGACTGCAGGTGCTCTTTAAGCCACTTTGTATGGCTGACTTTCAAAAAGAAGAAAGAAAAAAAAGGGAGTCTGCATTACAAGAAAAATCTACATGTGAATCAGAGATGATCAAGCAGATCTTACCGTTCAGCCTCCAGGCGCATCTCTTCCCGCTTTTGCCTCCTCAGCTCTCGGCGCCGCTCAAAGTCCATTTCCTCCATGATTGTGCCCTATGGGGTGACATCATCAAACACAGAAACCCATTAATTAACTCAGTTTCTGCTAAGAAACCAGAAATGAAATACATTTTAATTGACATAAGGGCATAATTTCAAGTTCTCTGGCCAAATATAGCCAAAGTTTTTTTTTAAACATCATATGATCAAAATAATGTTAAGTTTTAATCCTCATGACACAAAACCCAGTTTCTAACATTATATCTACAAAACATATTCTGGATCTCACCAAATGAACCAGTGTGTGATTTGAAATTCAAAGAACAACATGTTTCTGTAATCATATTTCTGAGCATATAAGTTAAATTAGGTGGCAACATGACTGGGATTTAAGCTCATAAATCCAATTTAAAACAAGACGAGGTATGAGAGGATAGAGTAGCCATGACCGGATGTTAACTCCATCAGTTAGAAACAACTCTAACAAAACAAAATGAGAAAAACTAAAAAACAAACAAAAAAAACCAACCCTGAAGTACATGACTGGCTGTGAGGCCTAAGACCACCCAGGCACTGCTTAGCCTCCCATCATACGTCTAAAATCCTTACTAAAGAGCCACCAACATCTAAACTCCACACAGCACAGTAAGCAAATGCTAATGGAGGAGCTGAGGGAAAAAAAATGCACAAAATAGGTAAATGGCTCCATGCTGCCATGTTTAATTAGTACATGAGATGGAAAATGAGTGAATGATATCTTTGTGAGTTTTAGTGGCACAAAAAGAACTATGAACAATATCATACCTTGAATTAGCCTCCAAACAAAGTTTCCCCCGTTACACCATACCAGTTTCTCCCAGTGCTTTATCTGAGTAAAGATACTGGGAACAGCAGCAACGTGTAGTGGTAGTCTCCCACAACTGGCCTCAGCTGGCAGAAAAGGAGAATGCCTGCTTCTTTCCCCTCCCTGTTAGTTGTCCCTCCTCACATCCCTCTGTGACCTCCTTCCTTCTATCCCTCAAGTCTTGCCCCCTTCACCCCCCCCTCCCATCCTGTCTCTCCTTCTCTTCCTATCTCTGCTGTTAACTTTTCCTGTGTTGTTTACGGACGTGTCAGAGCTTGGCTAAAGTTTACTTTTGTTTGCTGCTTCCTTTAAACTTCTTCTCTCCCTCTTCTATTTTTTTCAATTTTTTCTTTTTCTCCCAACTGCAGTCATGCACTAGGCATGCACCCAGGTATACATGCAAACAAGTGCGTGGGTGCATCATAATACTATTCATGTGCAAACAGATGCACACATACTTTGGAACAAAAAGAGAGAGAGGAAAAAAAAAAAAATTCTCACACCATGACTTGAAGGAAGCCGGAGGTGTCACTCTCCTCACTCTAGACACAGCCTTGCCTCTCTGCACTCCAGAAGCACTACAGGACTCGTACGAGATAGTCTGAATACCGCAAGAATCCATCGTCTATATTTAGACGCGCATTTTGTGTCACTTCTGAAACGGTGGGGAGGGAAACGACGCTTGCATGTGGGGCTACTCATACAACTGTAATTAAGACGAAATGAGAGCAATAACTAAAACCGACACAGCCTCCAAACATCAGCAGTCTAATCACATACTTCGTAGAACCGGTGACGCCAAGGGAGACAAACCTATTAGTAACACAAGCACGCAAGCATATAAATTTGGGGTTATTGTTGCAAATAATGCACGACTTATTCAGCTAAGAGAACTGTGTTTTCACCCAGTGATCCCATTTGTAGAAATCTACTTTAATCCCTTTAAAACCATATCATTTACCGTTTGAAAATAATTGGTTATAAGACTAAAATAAAATTAGCTGAATGACTGTACAATTCAAGTTTAAAATGACGGATAAACACGAGGAAAAGCATTTAAAACAGTAATCTAAGACGTACGAAAAGAACCGAATGCATTAGTCTGTCATCATGCTGAAGGCGAACAGAAAGAGCCTTCAGTACAACCTAGAAGTGCTGTGTACATCACCGAAGGGACCACCCACAGTTTGCAAAAGCTAACAAAACCCAGAGGGGGAGAACGTATTCTGTAAAATTAAGCAACCCAGAGTCAACATTTTGTGACATTTTCCGCTTGTCTGAGCCTGTCCACTGCAAGACATCCTTCCCTGCTTCACCAGATCCATTTATTCTTATTTTTTCCATCCATCTGCTTGTTGCCTCTTCTTACCGTCTGTTTTGTCTCTTCACCTCCCTCCCTCTCTCTTTCGCTGTCTGCCCCTGCCTTCTATTATGTCTATAATGACACATTTACCAGTTAAATTACTACCTGTCGAGACTGCTAGACCCTGGCATACAACCCAATGTCTAAGTGCCAATCTCTTGAAAGCCCTTAAAAACTAAGTTGATATTATCCTCACAGCCACTGGGATCACACCGTCTTATAACGCCTCTACTCTCTCACTAAGTCTTGAGTTGAAAGCACCAAAACAATGTTACCTTATTGTCCAAATAAGGCACAAAGAAAATCAAGCAAAAGTCTGGGGGTTTGGCTTTGGAGTAAGAACGCGGTGCGAGATCTATTTTCGTCTTTGGTAAAATGTTACTTATACATGCTGATGATTTTGTGAGAAGAGAGGACTGCAGCTCTCTGGTCAGATTTGTTACCCTCATATTCAGAGCAACCATCCCCTCGCAACCTGAACACAAACACATTAATCTCCACGTTATGGTTATGGAACTATGCGAGGAATGCTCCTATTTAACCTCTGTTTTTAGTGGAAGGGACTTGAAAGAGCCCTCCAAACTACTAAGTTGGAGTAGGAGTATCCAAAGCTTCTCTTGTGGATCTCTGTGTGTGTGTGAAGCCCCTGTTTTTTGTAATGAAATAAAATGGAGTTAAAGCACAGATAAACAAGGAAAACTAACATACTGTTAAATGTGCAGTCCATGTTCTTGGGCAAGAGAAAAAGAGAAATTTAAATATCTTGCATTACATTGAATATCAATCCAACAGTCATTTCTAAAACTTGGCTGAGAAAGAACATGGATTTTTCACTAAGGTCTTCTATTAAAGGACTGGTTCCTGAAACTGATTTGTATTAATGTAGAATTTGTGGCAAACCTCAAATCTAACTAAGTCTTGTACCATAACTTACACCTCTAGCTTCCATGCCACATTTTGTGAAGCAACACGACTGAACATTACCATATTTTCTCACTTTGGTGCAGCCTGTCTTATCTCTGAGCTCTCTCTCGTGAGTAAAAGTCAGTCTGATGCTGGCTGGTATCCTCTTTTATCGAGCACCCTCGAGGACATGCCTCTCACTGGCTGTTGATGTCAGAACCTGCAGATGTTTAGCCAAACTGAGCAAAAGGAGCAGTACCTACATTGTGGGGGCAGTGCAGCTCATGTGTGACGTAGAAAAAGAAACCAGGACATTTTCAATGACTGCACAGACCCCCGCTGTGTACTGTGCTGCTTATTTTTATCTTTATTTCTGAAAATATGAATTTATCATATTCTCCTCCACCGCAATGCTTTCTACGCTGCAATTGAAACTCAGAAGTGAACTCTGCACTGCCCTCTAGTGGATGTAATGTCCAATAACTAAGCCAACATAAAACGCACACAGAGTACTAGGGTAGTGTTGCTTGTCAATGCTTGACATAAATATCCCTTATTGGAGCCTAAACGGACTGTGATTGCTAAGCATGCTTGTAAATTTTAAAGAACGGTCCAGAATTACTCAATGTAAAACACAAATAGCGATGTGGAGAAAATGAAAAATTCCAAGCGATAGCAGCTAACGGTGGCTCTTAAACAATGGGTTTACTTAGATTTTTTTTTCTTCATATTTTTAATTAAAACTAATGTTTTAAACAAATGAAGGTGAACATTTAACACACAAAATCAAAGCTTTGGAAATTTGAGAAGGGCTTAGTCCAAAATACTTTCATAATTATCAATTTAAGTTTCACCACAATTTTTACAACTTTTCATCCAGATTTTTTGGCACATTATAAACCATAACACACAATGACAATAACAACCTCTCATAAGAAATCATAACACACAATGCACATTGCAATCAATTGCCTTCATTGATTTTTTTTCCATCTTTGAAATGCATTAACACCATCAAACATTCACACACAAATAACAGCCTGCAGTGCATATTTCTTTGCATACACCATAAAAAGAATGGTAGATGCATTATAACTTAAGGAGAGGAGTGATATGTCTCTAGGTCGCAAGTGTGCAGGTGTCCAGGTGAGGAAAGGTATTTCAGCAATGTTAAAGGAACGCTGGTGCAAAGGCAGGCCCTTCCATTTTTTACGTGAAAAAAAAAAGTAAAAGCTCATCTCCTCATGACAGGATGTTTAATAACTTAACTGTGACAAAAGTGCTGCCTTTGTTGTAGCTTTGACGCCCTGTCTGACCAACAGGAATGCCATAATCCTGAGATATTGTTTGGAAAGTTAAATATTCAGTCCATCTCAAAGAAATGTATCGTATATGTGCTTTACCACTGGTCCAAAAGGCATGCAGAACCGTTTTCCCACTTAAAACAAAAGTATAAAAAAACATCAAATGAATTGCTTTGTGGCGGTCTTCTGTTTCCATGGTTTTGGTGGGGCGTCTGTGTGCTAATCCAACTCAGCCAACGAGAACGAAGCAATATTTATAAATTTAAAATTATTGATATGACAGTAATTGTTACACAGTAAGTAGCTTTTTTTTTTTTACTTTATTAAAAAACCACAAAAACATTTTCTTCAGTGTGAAAACATGAAATTTGATCTGAAAACAGTAAGCAAAGCTCAGAAACATGATTCCTGTTTAAATTAATATCACCAGTTACTGACATTTTTTTCCCCAGGAAAAGACATTACATTAGTTTAATACATACGATCATGAATCCATATAAAAACTGATTTAATGCGCAGGCCTTAACCTTTCAAAACCTGACGTACTCCAAGAGGGGGCACTTTGAGAACAGATGTGGCCAAACTGAGCCAAAGAGACCTCGCCTGAACTGTCTTTACTCTCCAGCTTCAATTTTCTGCTTTACTTTACTAAGTTGGTGTTTGTTGAGGAAATGTTCACATACTGAACAATGATTTTATCAAGGTTTGGAGCAACAAGTACAACAAAATATATACATATTTTATATTTCTACTCAAAGTGTTTTTTTTTTTTTTTTTTAATAAGCCAGACTGACATATATTTTTTTAAAATTTTGCTCTGTGCCATCCCCATTTCTCTGCACTGGTTATGCAAAAACTGATATTTATGGATTATAAGAGATCTCACAATTGCTGTCTTTCCTATGACTCCAAAAGTACTCAAACAGACCTTGTGGTTTTGGAGATATATGAATTTCGTTAAGGGTATGCACTTCTTAAAAAGAGGCCATAAATTAAGGACTCAAAGGGTTAAAAGGAACCGCCAATCCAGAGATGGACAGTCCACTGACTGTTTAAAGTAAAGGAGATTAGGACACTAGCCTGACAAGAGATGAAAATATGGGCTAGGAGTGGGGGGAAAAAAGCCAGAGATGGGTGTGTTAGCTCAGTTTAATCTGAGATAATACATTTTGGGAGTGGTAAAATAAGAATGATGATTTTATGGTTATTTTATCACACAGATAAAGCCTCAGCAGTAAAACAAGGGGGAGGAGACTTAATTAGGGGGGCTTACATACCGGCAGGTAGTGCACTCTAACAGCTGTTTTGGCGGCAGCTCTGGGGACAGTTTGAGTTGGGTAAACCCAGCGTTTTCTGCAGGGGTAAGGAGTCTCCAGGGAATAGTCTGACAGAGCTGTTAAAATACGCTCAGTCAGCGAGTGAGGGCGACGCACATGATGGTAAACACTATTTAACAAATAAGAGTTGCATTTGCAACTGGGGGTGAAAAAAAAGTCTGCAGGTGCATATAGACGCGATGTATAAGAATGACTGAGATGAATTTGTGTGAATGTTTTTACAACTGTAACACCCGAGGTACATGAGGCCACTGCAAATGGACTGTGTGATTCTGGTACAGTAAATGTGTATACATGTGTGATATTCATCACCACGTGGAGTGCGGTGTTTGGAAAGCTGGCCTTGAGACTGTGGATTTCTTACATTATGTGTCTCCTTTCGCACGAGGTCGAGGCAGCATTAACATGTCTGCTGTCCCAGGGCGCAGCAACTGTGGAAAAGCGTTCATAAATTCAGCCGGAGGTTGTTTTTTTTTTCCTTTTTTTTTCTTTCTTTTTTTTGGCAGAGTAGTTTCTTGTCCTGTTCTAAGCTTCATCTGTCATCTGCAGTATCTCTTTCTCAGCCTGCATCTCAGAGTCTGACCAACACACTGGCGAGGTCGTATTACTGAGTAATGATGTGTACTGGTGTGTGGAACTGATGGTCATTATTAAAAATTTCCAACCACTATTACAACTTGGGAAAACGTTTAACCCTTTAAACCTTGAGGATGTTTTGGCTGTTTTTGCGTTACTATACCACTATGACAAATGTTCTCTGTGTTACTTTCACCTGTAATAAAAAAGAAAAAAGTTATCTGTGCTTTTCATTTTGCACCTAAAACCCTGCAAATGCAAAAAAACCCTGCATGTTTCAAATAAGTAGTTTCCCCTCCTCTGTGTGGTATAGGATGCTGAAACAAAGCCAGATGTCGGCTTTGATACTGACAGGTTGATATGTATATAATACATCATAGTTTCGGGAATAATCTATGAGATTTTGGCTTGAAAAGTTAAAGGGGATCTAGCATGGATTTAATTATTTTTTTCACTTTCCGTCATGTTTTTCATGCCAGACTGGGATTTATCACACTGGCAAAAAAGAAAAATGGAACTTTCTGTCAAAATGAACAGAAACCATCATCTTTTTTCTACTCATTATTAGTTATAAATCAGCTAACCCCAACCAAAAATGGCAAAAAATGAAATCTTTCTTGCATACATTCAAGGTTATCTGGAGAAGCTTCAGTTCATGCAGTAAAAGAGCACAATCCTCAGCTGGATACGTGTCATCTCTCATCATTCAACTGGAAAAAAATGAGACAAAATACATGACAGTGGCGACATGCTGTACACCTTAAGACTTGTTTGCAAAGAGAATGGCCCCAAATAACACCTGACAGGCTTCACCGCTTGGTATCTTCAGTGCCTAAATATCCTGTGAGTGTTTTGCAAAGGGAAGGCAATATTTAACGGGGCAAAAGTTTTAGTTTTCCAACTTTGTTTGAAATGTGATGCAGACCTGAAATGCAAAAAATGCATGGATATTAGGAAAATTAAGTAAATTTGGAAAGAAAAAATACAAAATATCTTTTCATATTCTTTCTCTGTCTCACCATTCCCTACCGTTTCTCCTTTCGGCCTGGACCACAAACACAACAGCTTAACCAACAGCTGCACATTATGTGGGCAGCTATGATATGAAGAAGTGGTTGGCAATGAATTTACTTGAGCGGATGGTTTAATTTTATAAGATTTAACCATGTCTAGCAGGCAAGTTTTTTTCCCCCCTTGATTTGTCTGTGAGAACATCAACCACAACAGCTTCTGCTGTCAAGGCCAAGATCCTCAGCTGCAACCATAGATCCTCAGCAGCATATGAGGTGGCTAACTGCATCAGAGCTCAGCTCAGTCTCAATACCATCTGCTTTCCGCTCACACCGTCTCATCCAAAACAAATTTTAGAGGCTTCAGCTCAAATAAGGAAAAATTAAACCTAGCGTGAGTCTGTGGTATTCATGGCATAGCTTAATGCAGTGATATGCAACACGGCCCTGTATACCTCAAATGCATGGTCATTAGTGACTAAAGATCTCCTGATTGGACACAATCCTTTCATCAAGCGTGCCTCAATATCTTCTGTGCTGACTCTGGCTTACAAATACAGGATGAACCCGCAAGAAGAAATTTCCCATCAGTGTAAGGAAAAGACCCAAAGGTTAAAGATGTCAAGTTTCCATTTGGTGAAGAAAACGGAGACTCCTGCATTCCCAGACAATGGTTCACATTCCATAGCACCTCTCTGTGCCCTGTGAATCATACATGCTGAGACAGACTGACTGAAGATATCTGCTCACTCACACATACACACACACACACACACACACACACACACACAGCCAAAAAAATTTCAATGAAATACCTCAGAGGCATTTTATATTACACAGTGCTGGTAAGTTTGCATTGAATAACTGAATTTATTATTGAACTAGAATGTTTCAATGATGCAACTATCAATATAAAGGTATGTAAAAAAATAACAAAAATAACATGTTGTTCATTTGCTTTAATGGTTGGACTGTTTGTTCTGAACTGCTGTATTGTTGATTGAGTTTCCATCCCCCATGTTTCCATATAAAGATAAATCATGGCAAAAACTGCAAAAGGTGAGAAACAACATGCTGGAATTTTCCTTAAAAGCAGCGTGCAATTCAGCTGTGCATGTCATGACACTGTAACTTTCTCAAACTGTCTGCTGAGATAAACTTGAAGCAATGAATAACACTTGTTTCAATTATCTCTCAAATTGACGAATTCCTTCTGGACAGGAAGTTGTAGCTTGATACTTTCTAAAGTATTGCCATGATAAAGCTGGATAGTCTCTCTGCAGCATTCTTGAATCCTGTGTTTTATTTTCCATTGTCAGTGAGATAACCTCACCAAATTCTGAACACACTGTTATCTGCGGTATATTTGGATTCTGAGTCACTTTTATTTTAATATTTTCTCTTTTTCCCTGTCCAACACATGCAGAATACTTTGTCCTGCCATGAATCTAGAGGTACTGTGCAGCTGAAAACACCTGCATCTCACCAGCTTGTATTCCGCGTCCGGCTGAGAGAGTGTTTATGTGTCCTTAAACACCAGTACTGGAGCTGAGCCACACTTAAAACAGCAGAAATAAGATGTCATTTCCATCATATGAGTCCATAACTTTCAGATTTGAGCACAACAATCTTGACTTTTTCCTTTAAGTCAAGCTTCACCAAACTGATTTTACACTCTTCAAAGTTTACCACCAAAATGAGACAATAAATTCCTATTTGTCAGCTGCTGATCTAATTCACCAAATTAAAAGACTGCCTGCAAACAAGCAATGCAGCTGCTGGCTGAAAACAAGTGTGCAATAAAACACTGTTGTACTCTTTAATGCTGGTTTTAAGAGGGACATTTGCATTAAGAGCTGGATTCTTTCTGCCTAAATCATAAATAATACTATGTCGAGATGACTTCTTTGTAAGACAGCAGCAAGAGCCAATGTAATCTTGTTCTTTGACATTGACTTTTAAAAGGCTTGTGTCCCTTTTAAAAGTGAACTTTTAAATGCTACACCCACAATGAGGCAGAATCGGAGAAAAGCATTCCAAAAAGTACAAATCCCACACAAAATAAGGATGTTTGTACGGCATCAAAAGGCTACTGCTCATTGGCCGCGCTCCATATGACCAAATATGGAAGGAAAAAATGCTGCCTTTTCCCGTAACCAAACTGGGAAAAAAGAAAGAAAAAAAAAAAGAGGGAAGGTTTTCTTGCATGCTGCGTGCACAGCAAGATAGAGCTCTCACACTCTCTGCACAGTGGCCACAGAATTGGCTCCTTTTCAAAACAGCATGACTGATGGTGATGTTGGACCTGCCGTGACACTTCAACCAATGCCGTTGGCCACACTCGCACACACAACCAGACACACCTGCACGACTCAGAAGTCATGAAAGGGAAGCAAAGTGATCTTTTCACTGTGCTGACATTTCATTTTTAAATGCACACAAAAGCTTTTCCTCAGTCTCTCATATGAGCTCTCTACCAGAGTCTCTCCGAATCGCAGCCCCCTGGAAAGGAACATTCCTCTTGGTGAAAAAGCAGCCGTCTCCAATACCACAGTCCTTTGCTTTAGTTGAAAATGTTTTTTTTTTTTTTTTTTTTTTAATCTGGACCTCCATTGCTATGTGGAGTTCTACTAACAGTCAGCTGCAACAGCTTGCTGCAAGAAATAAATGTCTGCGTGGGCCTGTCATTTCACTAAAAAACTTATTGACATCAGGTTTTTGAGACATGTGGCTGTTAACAGTGCTGAATTAGGAGAACAACATGGCCCATTTAGTGTTGAGCAAGGAAGGGGGAGAGAGAGTGACGCACAGTATGTCAGCTGGTCTGACACACAGCACAGGTCTCAGTCAGAGTGGGGCAGTAGGACCAGAAAGAAAGTCAACTTTCTGTTTAGCAATGGATGAATGTTTTAGTAGAAGCTTCTAGCTACAGTAGAGTCCCTCATCTGCTCTACTTATGCTGGTGAAAGTGAAGGGAGCTAAGCCCAAAGTTAGCTGCAGCTTCACCGGGAGGAATTGCCTCATCTCTGCCTCCAGAGATCAGGGAAAAAAAAAAAAAAAAAAAAAAGAAAACTTTACCAGCTGAGTTTATCTGAGTTTTCACTGATAGTGGAGACAACTGTCCAGAACAGCAGGGTAACTAAACCCTCACAGAATTGTTTGCTTCAGGAGCAAAAAGACCAGACTGGTTTTGTTCTTGCTGAACGTGCCCCATGGATGCTGCTATCCTCACGTAGCATAGCAGCGACCATATAAATCCATGCAGCTGAGGTTCAATCCCAACCGCACCCTGACCCACCCTCATCTACCGAATGAACAATAAAGGAACTTCAGGAATTATTCATATTACATCTTCTACATTTGAAATGGACTGGAGACCTGTTCAGGGTGTACCCTGCCTCTCGCCCAATGATTGCTGGGATAGGCTTCAGCTTACCGCGATCCTGAACTGGACTAAACGGTTATGAAGATGGATTGGTTAGACGGATCTTCTACATGTTTTACAATTTCCCTAGAGTATTTTTCATTTAGTTATTGAAGACATCATCAATAAAAAACAAACCAGATGAGTCAATCCTTTCAGGTAGTGGCAACCAAACTCCAGAATGAGCCGCCTCTATCTTAAGCTTCTTAGATGGGAGATACTGTTAAAAAGTTTAGTCGAAGACCTCATTGTTCAAACAGGCCTTTAGTTTGACAAGGATTCTCTTGACTGTGTTTTTTCATGTGTACATATCTTTTTTGTGTATTTTTATGGATTTTTTCCTCTTATTTCATTGTAAAGCACAGAAAACTGCTCATTCAAAGCAATGTTCACCTTGTTACGCCAGACCTCTCCAAAAACTCCAGGAGAGATGGATGGAAATTTTTCAATATACTGATGGGATTGCAGCCTTTTGCCAAAAGCAGAAGGAGACTGCAAATTCAGGCCAATAGAAAGGTGGACCGGGGAGTCGCAAGTCTTAAACACACCCGTGCTTGCCGTGTCCACTTCATGTCTTGATGACCCAACACATCCTGGGACAATATCTTTATCTCTACTAATAACAATGACAGTACATGTATATTTAGGCAGTATATGTATATTTATATTTATATATTTATTCATAAGCACACTGACAGTTTCTCTGGATATTTTATTACCAATTTATTCTATAATTGTGTCACTTGATGACTGTGTAAACAGAACCTTCTAAGCAATAAAAATGTTCAAGTATAAAGGAGTTTATTATAGTATCGCGCTAACCTCAGTTTTCCACTTGAATGCACAAGCATGCCGTTAATGTTTGTATGTGAGAAACTCGACTATATGATGGGAAAATGATGTGACTCCAAGTAGAAACAGGAGTGAATCAAACACCACATCCTCAGAAAAGCAAACATCATTCTGGCAGTATCACCGCTGAGAGTTCTGATTGAATGTGTGGCCAAACCAAAAGTCATTATTTCAAGAGGTTGCTAGATTAGCTTTTAGCAATGCTTGCAGACAACGATGGATGTTAAACTTTCACCAACACCCAATAAAAAAAAACAACCAAAAAGGTTAGTTTTCCCATGTTTTGCGACTCCCACACTAAAACTGAGGAGAAAATACTCAGTATCAAGTTGCTTCATATGAAAGAAAAAAAAAAGAGAATTCAAACAAGCTGTGATTTTGCAAGTTAGTTGAATGTCTCACTGCTTCGAGCCTTTCAAATCGATCTCACCACAATCAAGTTTGGCATAAATGCAGTTATGAGTTCAGCATGCAAGTGAAAAGTCTCTCCTCAAGACTGTAATACTTTTTTACAATGGCCACCCTTTGCTCAGCTGCCAAGCCCTGAAGAGGGAAGAGAAAAGTGATTAATAAGCCATTCTGGCTCCTTCTCTTGTTTGCTCAGGATGCAGGCAGTTTAAGTTTTCAGTATTTCAACCGTGTTATGTAAGCGTCTCCCCGATAAATTGCATCAGAATGTGTCCAGACTGTCAAACAATTTCAACTAACATGCACTCCTGTAGATTACACGAGATAATAGTCTGTTAAATAAAATTACAAGGACAAAAGAGACTTTTTTGTGCCATTTAAAACCAACTGCAACTTCAAAACAGACATGCCATTGAGAGTCCAGTGGTAAAGGATTCAATATGACAGGAATAAAACTAGCATTTAGTCTCTGTGTTCCTACATTCAGGTTTTAAGAATGAAGAATGGTAATCTCTATGGACTCGAGTGAGGAATATCTTAAAATGTGGCATGGAATTGGTTTAGGATTCCTCCTGCACCATCGTCACAGTTTTTCTTCCATGTGTCTTGCCTTGATGGTCTATCACATCTTTCTTTCCTGTCAGTTTCTTGAAGAACAGCAGCTTCCTCTAGCTCCTTCAGGACAGCCCATGCTGACACCTGCCTTATGTCAGAGTAAATGAGGCCCGGGCAGGAATCTGTGTCTCCACAACAGGACATTAATCTGCTGCTAGTGAGCTGACCAAGGAGACTAGTGGAGCCAAAGTGCTGATATATGGTGAGTTTCACTGAAAGCTCCGCTACCGCCGACCCCATAGCAAGACAGCAGATTATCCAGCTGATAGCAATAAAGGAGAAGTAAAAGGAAATGAACACAGACCGGAATTGAACATAAATGACATCAAGGGAGTAAGATCTCTTCTTTAGACTCACAGCTTGGTTGAAATAAGTTGACTTTACTCAGAATATGCACCACAGCTCAGTAGCTGCAAGGAAAAAGGATACTACATGATGAGCAGGATCCACAACAGCTCAATGCTTCTGGTTCATGGACAACGACGTGACATGAGGGAATCATTAAGAGGAACATGAAAATGTTTTCCTCATAAATTTTGAAAGGTTCCTTATGTGAGTCTCAGGGGAGAAAAAGTGGAAACAAAATGCATCTGCTGAACATTTGTGACATGCTTCCTAAAAAAGCCGCATTTCGTTCATGGTGGACGTGTGGTTCCCTCCCTGGCCAAAGAGAAATTACACTGTTAAGACAAGAAGAAAAAATCAGAATGGTAGGGGAAAAAAAAGAATATAAGCAGTGGAGTGATTTATGTGGCTGACTCAAACCCACACAAAGAGAGAATGTCTTCCCGTCGTACCTTACATGGAAACATACATAAGCGTGGAGTGAGGCTACAAAGCATGATGCAATACCCCCACACTTTGAAAGCCTGTTGAAAACATGACAGCTGAGTGAAAACCCTGACATAGGTTCGCCATTTTCGTGCATGCATCATAGGCCGGTGAGGACAACACAAAGAAAATCACTTGAACAGAAGACATCTTTATTTAAATCACTCAAAAAAACCATAAATCCTTATCTTCCTTGCCTTGTTTTAACACACGGCTCAGTAAATCATGCGGTGGAATGCCAATTTTTTTGAAGTGTGCTGGGAGGCTTTTCAAGGGTATTACATGACAAAGTATTTTTCAACAAAAGGGGCTGCATTCCTGGAGAGAGATAGGAGGAGATTAGGGAGCGGGTGGAGTGGTGGACCATCAAGATGACCTGACCAAGAAAGGCCTATTACTCACAGTGGATGTGGAGGCGGAATGATCCCCTGACACTATACTCAGTTCAGTACAGTATTAGGGGCTTGAAAGGAAAACAACAACAAAAAAAAGGTAACCATACTGAAAAAAACTTCTTGCGTGGAACACACAGGCTTGTTTCTTTAATTCTGTGACTGTTTCTGGTGATTTGTGCCTTTCAGGGTAATAATGGGAGCCCAAGCCGACCCGATGTGGATCCACTGGGTCCACAATGGGACATTTCTCAGCAGCGCAGTCAGAAGACGCATGAAAAATGGTCTTGAAAACCAAAGTGCTAATTAATGGTCAATGTTAAATATGCATGTTGGTGGAAGCTTCTGTCAGACATTTGGTTTTTTTTCATGTGTTTATTCTTTTTTCTCTTTCTTTTCCTCTCTTCCTCCAATGATGGCTTTCTATGCAGAATCAGCGACTGTTCCAGTTCAACATGTCCCCATGTTTATATCCCTTTGCTAGCATGTGGCAAGTGAGTAAAGCGAGGCTCGGCTGCAACATCTCGCAGTGTGCTGGATGAAAAAGAAAAAAAAGAAATGCCCACAACAGATCTCATTGTGCCATCGAATGAGTCCGAAATGCAGAGTTTTGAGGTCGGAAAGTTACGTAGCGCATCATTAAAACAGTTTAGCTTGTCTTGTTTGGTTTTGAACACTTTCAGCATTTGTTTTAACTGATTTTAATTGTGATGAAAAAGTGTAAAATCAGAATAGGAAAAAGTTCGATTTTCTTGTTTGAACAACACAAACAAACAGAAAGCAATAGAGTTCATTAACAAAAATCTTCGTAAAAATGCAGCAAAGTTTATCATCACTTATCACCATAAGATGTGACGAAAGTTTTTGTTTGCTTTGACAAAACGCAGAAGCAGCATGTGCAAAAGTAAGTTGATTTCTTTTTTTTCACTTTTTCCAGAAATCTTGTTACATGACCTTGTTTTTAACAGATGACCTCATGTTTGGATTTGTCAAACGTGATGCACTGCATTCATGCACTCTTGTTTCACCTGTACAAATGCAATTGTTTCCAAAGTGGTTTGTTAAGATGCAACTTGTGCTTCAATATGGTCTTTGGAAACAAGATGTTGTTTCCAAGCAAACCATTTCCAACAATCATAAACATCTGATTTGCTAACTGGGATCTGTAGAGTCCAACATAGTTGTTGTGTTTTTTTTTGTTAACATTTTCTCTAATTATTACATGGCATGACAGCTCACTGAGAAAGACTGAAGATCAAAGACGGATGGGCCGCAACAATTACTGATCTTAAGATCTTTAAAGTCTTTCCTCCTTGGTATTGTGTGGATGGAGAAACAGCATTAGCTTTCATACAAGTGCTCATACTCGCAGATGTTCATTTTAGGCAGGTGTATTTGATTAACAGCATCTGGCTACTACTTATCCTGTTAATACTCATGGAAGCAGTAAGGGTATACTTGAATTTACAATCAAATCTTGAGGAGAAATGGACCTGTTCGGCTTCAAGAGCATGCTCTGAGCTCCACATCTAACTGCTACTCTCCCTGTCAGCTGTTTGATTTGCAGCTTTAAGGTGTTACTAACGTACAGAAAGCACTTCCTGTATGATAGAATATTTGCTAAGCTAAATACAAAAAAATAAAATATGATTAAACCTGTACTATCAGCATGAGTTGATAAGCATGCTATCCCCTGCTTTTTGTACATTCCTGCTGCTGAAGTTACTGCCTACCGTTTCACATTTGTGTATCTTATGCACTCCACATCTGTCCTCTGAAGTCGGCATTGCTTTAATAACTACTTTTAACTCGACACTGAACTTCATCATTTTTGCAGCAATAGCTCTTTCTAACACAAGCTGCTCCAAACTGAGAGTGCAAAAAGCATATTGAGCTGCATTGCTCTTGACAAAACATGGCCGATGTCAGTGAAAAATTCACCAGAGAAAAGAACCAGTCCACCAGCACCACTTGAAGGATATTACACGAGGATTATCTGTTTTTTCAGGCAATAATACATTTCCAAGAAACATCATGGTCCTGTGAAGCACGCCTTTCAGTGATCTGTAGCTTTAAATTTGAAGGTACCAAAGCATTATGATTGCTTTTGAATCAGCAGAAACGCATTCTTCTGAGCGACAGAAAGCTCACCTCTTCTTCCAAAAAATACATTCCACAGTGCTCATACCTCAGATCCTTTCAGGGCTCTACAGGGCTGAACTTCACTCGCTTTACCAGATCTAATTTTCGTGCATGGCTGTGCTGACTGTTATTATTAGAGTGGCAGCCAGCCAGCTTGGATAGGTACATGTCTTCTGAGCCGAACCCCCCCCCTCTTAACTCCCCCTCGAGGTGAAAGGCCCAAGCCTGAGTCTTAAGGCTTGGAAAATGCTCCATGCAGGTGTGTGAATGCTTTGAGCTACACAAGCGTGGTTTTACACACAGTTGCCCTTGGTGTGTGTCACCTGACGAGCTGTGGAACTATAGCATGAAACCATGAGAAAACTGGGAAGTCACCATTTTGATTATTGCCATTCAAATAATCCAAAACCACATGAGCACCACCTATATGTCTTATGCACCACCAATATGTCTTAGGCTGTTATTTATTTATTTTTTGATACCAACATAAAATGCTATAGCAATAAAATAAGGTAATGTCAGGCTTATTCCTGTAAAATACATTATAAAATGTAAAGATAGGTCTAATTTGGAATTTAGAAACGCTTGACTTCCAGTGGTCCTTTGGCAGAATAGTTGCTGTTTGAATTGTAATACTAGACCATTACAAATTTCTGAAATTAAGTATGTTTTTTCAAAATACTATTAAATATGGATAACTAAAAAATGCATCAACTTCATCTAGACCTGGTTATGTCTGAACAGTGAAATTGTCCGTCAAAAACAATTTTTAAATTTATTTGTGTTTGTATCCATATTACGTAGCATTTAGTGAATGTCACTGAATTATTGTATGATTAGGAGAGATTAAAACTGAATGTCAATGTGACATTAGGTAAACATTAACGTTAGCTCAGTTACTGAATATTCACCTTTAGTGAACAAAGCCAATGGTGAAACAATGGTGAAACAACCATTCCTTTTCTATACCTATTTACTCAACTCAGCTTTATTAATATAGCCCTTTAAAACAACCATAGTTGAAACGAAGTGCTGTACACAATCAGCCAAAGCAACACAAGACAACATAAAACCATTAAAAGAGAGATTAATCATACAATAATACAAATGTTGCTTCTAAAATAGTTTACAAACAAACAAATCTAAAAGGAGAGATTAAAACAATAAAAACAAAGATATAGGAGGAATTAAGAGGAAAAGTTGGTGCCAGTTGTTGGCAATCTGGCACTAGTTTTTTTTTTTTTTTTTTTTTTTAAACTGAACAAATCCAGTCTTTGCTGATGTATTATCATCAGTCTCCTTTATCTATTCGACATAAATAAGAATTAAGAAATTTTTTGCCCCAGTTCCTGGTGGGTACTCCGCCTCACCCGTGCCAGGCCTCGGCCGGACCCTCTCGGGTCGTCCGCATTGCTATGGTATTCATGCTAGTCGACTGGTGCTCTATTTATTCCAATGCTAGGCTGTAACTGGGACTGGAGCCCACCCCAGTGGCTACTAGGCGAGTTGTCATGCTTCAGAGAGGCTGGTGAACTTTCCTCCACAATGAAAACTTGGTCATTATTTCTAAAACCAAAGAAGTTCTTCAAGGATTACTTAATCTGTTTGTTTGGAGGAAATGGCTCTTCCTTTGATGTGTTAATTTTTACACTCCAACATGACTGCAACTCAAATGGAACAAAAACAAAGCAACGCAAGGCGTCACGGGTGGATGTTGCATAACTGTGTTTTTAGTCCATGCATGAGCTGCGCTGATCTGCCTGTGTGACTCAGACATAATCCTTTATAAAAAGTGACAATATTTAGGGATCTCTAAGATTAGTTCATCGTACCCTTTTATATCATAATTCAATGTGAACACAAATAATTTTGACATTCTTATGAAATGAAAAAGCGGACCACAATCACTCCTCATTCTTACCAGTCACACGAAGAACTACTCAACAATGAAAATCTGATAATACCCGATTTAGTAAGGTACCTTTTGTGCTTCCTTATGACTGATCCAAAGGTCATTCATAGCTGTATTTTCGATTGGGTTTCGTATACTAATCAATAGAAATACTCATAACCTTTAGGAAGTCTATATCATTGATTGTAGCACAAATTTGCCTTAGTTGAGGTCACCATTTGCGTGCCTACATTACACTGTGATTGAGGCCTTAAACATTTCATGTACTTCAGGTATTGTATGCGCTCCAAACACCTGCAACACACAATAGCAAATTTTGCCAGACTTGCATTGTGTCCCTCATGAGTTACCCCAGTCTTCTCTCTTTCCGAGGTTATGCGACTTTGGGATCCAATGCCAGAAATTCCAGGAAACCCTAGAGCTTCATGAGACATAACAAAGCTCCTTCTCTTCCTTTGTATTTGTTTCTTACACTGTGTCTGCCTCAGTAGGCCTGAAAGCTGTGCAGTCTATTGGCTAAAATTGACTCATATCACACCATTTTATATGCAGGGGTTTCTTACTTTTAATGCCTGCGCTAATTCTAGACCACAGACTATTTAGACCATGGCAGACGCAATCATCATTGAATGCCATTAGCCTGATGTGGCATTTACCACTAAATTGAGGATAAAATTCTGCTTCAGAGGTTAATATATGTGCGGTATTTAAGCCTCCTAATTCCTAAATGTATTAGAATAACACATATCTCAGACAGCCATGAAATTGTAAATAATTGAGCTGTGCTCTTAGGAGGTTTCTCTGGTTGCACTGTTGAGGTCGCTGCAAGCTTTTTTTTTAGCTGATGGCAAAACTGGAAATAAGATTTGGTTCACAAGCAGCAGTGCTTAAATGGGAATAAATCCAAAACTACAGCCACCCCTCCTCCAGCACTAATCTGTCCATGGGGGTTCGTCCGTGTCTTCTGGCAGATATTTGTCTACTCCACCTGGGTCAGCACTGCTCTCAAACACAAAAATACATGTCTGAACCCACATATACACATGCACCTACATATATAACTATTTAACCCACCACCCACCTTGTGTTTATGTTCAGAACTTGAGTGACTGGTATTTCATTTCGGCCTGCCCGGAGCCCTTTTGCACAGTTTGGCTTGGCTGGTGTACCATTACTGCTCATTAAGTCTAACCTGAACTAATAGCGGCCTGTTTTCCAAGGTGGTCTCCCAGGTGGCTGTCACAGGAGTGAGTGGCACCATGGGGGCTTCAGCCTCAATTTGGGCATCCAGAAACTCATGAAAAATCTGTTGGACAAAAGCCAGGCTCCATCATACACAAAAGACACAGATTTTTTTTTTTTTTGATAACAAGAACCCATTGTTCAAGGGGGCAACTGAGGTATTTTGTATTCTTAGTAAGATGGGCTAAATGAGGCCATCCAGTATTGGCACCACACCCCAACTCTCCATTACAATTCTCTGTTGTACCTTCATCAACATCTGAACAAAAGAACAGGCAACTAGACAAGTACACCTGTGGTCAGGAGTTTTTGGACACTTTCCCATTAAATCAAATAAGAAAGTGTTCGCAAACTTATCAGCTGTAGGGTAGTTTGGATGGCTCCACAGCTCAGTGTGCAGTATCATGGTTTATGGTTTAGGGGATTTGAAAGCTGTTGTGTAAATTTTGCCTCAATAAAGATTTGTAATGATTAAATGCTCCTTATTCATGGGGACCTCCAACTCGGAACTCCGGTACTTACCTAGAAAGAAGACAGTGAAGGCTATCTTATGACATGGGAAACCTGGGCGACCTTACTACACAATACTATTGTAAAGGTTCTAAAAGTAGACTTATGTGATGGGAACTTCAGCCTAGCATACACCCCAACATCAAGTACATTGAGACTTTGGAGCAGGCTGTGGTTGTCCAGTAGATAGCAAGACCAAGGAGGGAACCTGTTTCACAATGGCAACCAGCATGTATGGGTAATGACAAGAGGTCCAGGTGGCATCAGACACCTGCACACCTCAGAATGCATGACAATCAAGCAGAGTTTAGGGTTACTGCAAGGGTTACTTACAGGAAACTGTTTCAGATAAAACTAAGTTGAGAGCAAAACACCACAATCTACTGCAACATCGTACTGAGATTTAGTATAGCTGCTAATGACTGCAATATAAATCACACCACTGATTATCAATGGACGCTTATTAAGACAAAGAGTGGTTCCATATGAGTGCATTTTGTCATTGTAAATATCTTACTGTTCTGGCAGATAATTTCTTTGACCATTAAAGTCTTCATATGTTTTAGCTGTGCTCTGCTCCGTTGTGACATGTGTCATCATTCATCAGGAGAGAAGGAGTCATTAGTCTAAATGCGGGGGTAATTAATCTATGCTCACACTCCATTAGACGTCATGCTCAATTTGCACACAGAGCTGTGTACTGTGTAAATAAGCAGAGATGATGGGACCAGCAGCTATTATTCCTGAACAGCTTGGCATCAAAAGACCTGGTTTTGCGCTGTTGAGGTGCTAATATGTATCTAAGATAGTATATGTACTTGGTTCACATGCTGCTGTTTGAGATCATATTACAAATCAAAGAAAAGGTAAAATGCCTGTAGTCAATGATTGTAATTGTGGTGCTTTTTTCATATTAAATTTGTCTGAGCAGAGAATAATTGCCCTCATATGTATCTCAGATGTTTTAAAAAAAGTGACTGGACTTTGGTAATAAAAGCCCAACCACAAGCCTCCAACAAGGTTAAACTGCAGTAGGGCATCTAGCATGAATTAGCCCTTAGTTTAATAAGTACCATTTGGCTGTCACCTCGGCGGCTGTAGAGCTGCTCTATTACAGTAAAGCCCCTCTGGTACTGGGCTGAGGTTATTCAATAAAAACCTGACTGAGTGTTTCTCCCAATCACCACTGGCAGAACTCTGATGAGGTAAAAAGCTCTCCAATGCCAGCCTCTGTCCCTGCAGAGCACTGTCTGATTAAAATGGTTTTCTGAGGCCATATTTTTGCTCTCCTTGTCACCTTGCCAGACCCAAGTTAGAGTACAGAGAGAAAAATTGACGAATTACCTAATGCATACTGAAATGAATCCATGAAAACAGATTTACCGGTAATCTATAAAGGCCTGCCGATAGGTAGGTAAATAGGAGCGCTGGATTTCTTTTCTTTTTTTCTTTTTTTACTATTTGGAGAAATGGCATCAATGTCACAAAGTCACTGAGAGAGAATGTTGAAAGCATGCCTAAACACACTCTTCATTTTGTCACTGGTGTTGAGGGAGGAGTGGTTTTTGCATCAGTTATTCTGCACTTTTGATCCTCTGCCTTAATCACTGTCACATACACACACACATTTATCTTTTCTGCTCTTCCCTCGGCCAAACAAGGCGCTGACATGTGAAGTGGAAAGACACAGCAGCAACAGAGTGGCCCACTAGTGCCGGCTTTCTGACTCTCCCGTCCTCTTGCCTTGCTTGTAATACATTCCTGAGCAATCCTCGGAGGCGCATATGTAAATGCCTGAGTATGCTTCTGATTAGGAGGCACAAAGAGTACACTCTATAAATGCACTCTTAAACAATTACCTCTACTCCCAACTCCAGCTCCGACGCAGACCTCAGACTGTGCTGCCGACTGAATTTCTGACTCAGGTAGAGGAGCTGCTGGATGTGGATCATTTGCAGCAAGGCACCATGCTTTAAGACAAGCCTGACCCTATGTATCAAACTGAGAAAGTGTTGAAGCTGTTATCATCAAAAAATTGTTTTCCTGTACATTTAGCTGAGAACTACTTCCTTGACATTTACCTCATGTAGTAAACAAAGGCAACACACTAAAACACAAGAAAGCACACAGCTGCAGCATGTGTAGCCGACTAAGTGAATGCTCTATTTTGTGAACACGGAAGCCGAAAGGAAAACCATCATGTTCCATATATGCCAGGTACACCCCATGCTCCCAGTGTGAAGCCAGTGTTAGCTGCTAATAAGCCAGATATTGCTCTCAGGAGACGGTGGAAACCAAATTAGTGTTAAAAGAGAATGAATAGCGAACTTACATTAGTCAGCCTGCCAGACATGCAACTATAAATCAAGCTAAAGCTGCATTTTAAGCTACAGGTTATGTTAACTGGAAACATTTTTAGAGTTAAAGCAGATCATGTTGTGGTGTATTTGAAATGGGAGATGTTATTGAAACTTAAAAAAAAAAAAAAAAAAAAAAAAAAAAAAAAAAAAACGCCTCAAGTTATGCTCTTTATAGCAACTAGATAGACACCTAAAAAAGGTTTTATTTTACTTGGTGCCACTTACAACGCCGTTTCCTCTTTTTCTGCTGTTAACTGCTTTGACTCTTGGACCTTGTCAAGACCTCAGTCAATAAAATCACTGACACATTTGATGGGAACGGTAAATGTTAATTGCAGTTGTGAGACCATGTTGTATCTGCACACTACGCTTTAATGAAATATTCAAAATTCTTCAATAAAACAGCATGAAGGCTGAAACAGAAAAACTTCAGAAGTCTGACTCGTTCGCATGCCCATTTAAGGACAAAGCGATTGTTTTATATGGATGAGGTAAGTCCTCGGTTCCATCATTACCACATACAAGCTCAATTTTGCTCTCACCCGTTCTCAGTTCCACGATGGCAGACATCCAACATGGCCTCTTCAAACTGACCCTCACCATCACAATACACCCTTCAACACATTTAGAAAAGCCACAAGCATAAATCCTGCAGGCCTATGACTGGCCTGTACATTGGCCTGTCTGTTCCCCTCACCCCCCTCATCCCCCCCACATCCCCATGCAATTCATTGAGCAGTTAACCTTCCTAACTGTGTAAACACATGACCTCACCCCGGTCATGTGTTCACACTGAATGGTATTTTTCACACACTCCTTTGGGATTTGCATCGCCATTTTACCTCCAAGTTCTCTTAATTCCCCATTTACCTAAAATATGTGAGTTTGTATGCCGATTTGACAGACTCTCGAGTAGCCATGTTTGTTTAGTTTTAGAACGAAATGTGGACAGGAGTGGATGGGGACGCATTAGAGGAGAAGAAGGGAGGTGAAGGGAGGACAGAGGGGAAAAAATGGAAAACTGGCAAAGAGATGAACTTGCATGAAGTGAGACTGAACGTTATAGGAATCATTTCGTCCTTTTTTTCGCGAATAAAGAGCTGAGCTAGAAGAGCCTGTTGTTACAGGAAAGCTAACAGGCAGAGGGAAAGTTAGCGTAGCTTTTAGGAGAGAGTAGTGTAAGGTGGTTTCTCTGCCACAGGGACATGCTGTGCATGTCTAAGGTCCCAGTGGGACGCCGCCGAAGGAAAACACAAAGCCAATCAGCTAACGGAGACATTTCCTGTGCTTGTTTTATCAGATGAGAAGAAGCCTAAAGGCTAAATGTCCCCTCTCAACAAGGTTGTACACTTCTCAGGATAGCCCACTCTGAGGAACCAAAAGAAGAACATGCATATTTGTGCAATGACATCAGAAGTGCTGCTTAGGAGTGCTGACCTCACTCTCGCACAATCAATCATACACAAAAAGCCTATGAAATGTGGACCTGGTGAGTAAGGAAGTAGGTTTTACCTTGTAAGATATAAAACAAGGTCACCTCATGAATTAAATGATCTTATAAAAGTAGATTTAGTGAGAGCTAAAGGAATACAATAGTCTTGTTTTTTTCATAAAACCTCTGGCAGAACTTGGCATCTGGTATCGAGCAGATGGCAGACCAATATGCCAATTACCAACACTGACATAGATGTTGCCTAGTAGGCAATCTGGCCTTGAGTGATCACACTTTAAGGTAACAAAACGATGCGAACAAGGGGTTGATCTAACAAACCCCCTTCATCAAAGTGTGACTAAAGCCCAGAGGAATTTAAACACAGGTCTTTTGTACCCTCATGACCGCTTCAGACAGCAGAATCAAGGTTCGAGAGTTAGTTAGGAGAGATGGAAATACAGTAAATACAAAGATCCTGGAAGATGATCATTATGAAATTCTTCATGCATTGACAGTGTTCAACATGTGGCTTGAAAACAGATTAGTGCGAGTGTTCGGTTTGATTAAATAAGGCTTAATTAGGTGGCAAATGTTTCGCAGGCCAGGAAAATAACGACCGGGGGAAGTATTCTCCACGGCCCAAGAGACAGCCGGAGTTTAATTGTGCAGCGAGAAAATGCCAGAACATCCAAGTATTCCGTGCTCTCCCTGCATGACTGTTTCATATCAGCTTGACTACAAAATGAAGAACAACAAACAGAACATAAAGCTGAAGTTCACACAGGAAAACTCGTCTTTGTACCGTGGTACATTACAGGAAATATTATATCATAAACAGTCAAAAGATGTATTATATCAAGAACATTTATAGTTATACTTATAACTTCACAAGTAATTAATTAAAGCTGCCAGTTTTTTTTGTCTAACCCTCTCTGGCCATCCATTGTTATCCATTGAAAGAGTTAAGGTTTCTTCTTATATGCAACATCTGCCCCGTGATCCAAGCTCACCATATTACACAACTTACTGTGTGGTTCTGGATGCAGTGCATTTAAATTACATGCTATCAAATTCAAAGGAGAGGAGGGAGGGGGTTGGGACAGAAGGGGCTAGCTGTTGGACTGAAGTCCAGGATCAGAGTCCCATGAGTCCTAACTGCATGTCAATCACGATTACTTCAAATGAGCTGAACCTTCTCCTCCCACTGTTGTGCAGAAGACTAAAACTTAAAACCTAAAATGACTTTATACTGCGCCAGTGGTGCACAAGAACCACAAGGACATCACTGATAAAACAGAAAGTGCTTATTTTGCTTGTGGCTCTGCGGGCCTGGAAAATCATGTTATAACAACAAACAAATCTGCATAAAATTAAGCTAATGGGCAAATGTAACATGCTTGACAAAGTTACACTGGTCAGTTATGAGAAGAAAGCAGAAAATAGCTCTGGCACCTGCAGTGCAGAAACAATGTGTGTTTGGACTGACATGTCAGTCTGATCACTGGAAAAGGAACAACATATGGAAAATCTCAATACTGAACACATTATAGGTAAACACCTTGAGAAAAAAAAAAAAAAAAGAAAAAAGAAACAAATAGTTTTAGAGGATTTTGCAAACAGTTTTCCCATTCTATTCAAATTCAGTTTGCAAGTTACATGTCACAAAGAAACTGTGGATTCTTACTGAAGAACTTGATACCGAGGCGGATTATGAGCTTCAAGCATCAAACTATAACAAACTGACCACATTGTAACATGTAAACACGTAGCCGTGCTTCATGCTTTAGCATTTGTTGACTGTTACAAAAAATGAGGCAAAAGAGTCACTGAATCAGACATCTAACTTTATATCAGACAGAATTCTGGGATGGAAAATGCGATTGAGAGAAAAATGGAGCCAGCATACTGTAACTAGAAGCCTTCACCGCAGTGTGCAATCCAGAGCCAGACTCCGGAAATGCATGGCAGTGTTCCCTACATCCTGCCTGCCCAGCCCTAACCTTGGCCCTCGCTAGGCACTGCCAAACCCCTGTTATCACTCTGTACAATTACCTCCAGATTCCTCTGCAACCATATCATATCATGCCAATTATAAAATCCGCCTCTAAGTACAAAGCACTACATGTAGTTTAGCATAAAGTCTGCAGTCTAATGTGTTTCAGTCTAGAAATAGCTGTGTAAGAGTGCATTTGTGTTCATGAATATGGATGCAGAAGTGGGGGGAAAAAACTAAGAGAGAAGTACTATGTAGTTACTAGGGAACAATTGCAAAGGCAGTTTTTTTTTTCTATTTGTAGGCATGTCACGATTAAAAATAAATGAATAAGGAAACAATGTTTCAAATAAGCAGAAAGGTTAAGTAGGAAGGTTAAAAATGAAGTTTAAAGAAACAGTCAGCTTTTATTTGTGCATAACTGCATGAAGACCTTAGCAAAAGTAATTAACACATAACTGAGTATTTAAAGTAAAGAAAGATAGATTAAAGTGTCTGTTTAAGTCAAAAATAAAATGTTTATATGTTGATTAAAGTAATAAAAAAACTGGGGAAAGAGATAGTTAAAAGGAAAGGATGGCAAGTCTATGTAAGCAGCAGGGATTATAGATTAATAGTTGAGAAGGCTGACATTAAAGGACACCAATTGTTATCTAAAATACAGGATATGTAGGTGAAATGGGGAGCCAAAATAAAAAAAATCATACTTTAAAGGGTTAAAGTAAAAAAGAAATAAAAAATCTGAAAAGGAATAGTTAAACGTGAGGTGTAAATAGCTTGATCAGCTCGTTTAGCAAACACAGTTTTGAAACAGTGAACTAATGTAAATGATGTGGGGTTGACATGGTAAGCTAAAATAATGACTCATTGTTAAAATGGTGAGAATAAACTAAAAGAGTTGAAATGGTTAAAAGTAAGGAATAAATTAGACTTTTGAAAGTGTTCATAAAAGTAAATATGTAGTTAACATAGTTGGCTAAAATAATGGCTTTATAGTTAAAATGGTTAGCATCAAGTAAATAATAAACAGTTAAATGGTTAAAATGAAGGGATAAATAGGGAAGTTAAAATCTTATGCAAAAGAATAGGATGATAGAAATTGTCTTCTTGAATAACAATTTTTTTTAATGTTAGCTAAATTCAAGAATGAACTGTTGAAATTTTAGCTAAATTAAAGCTATACGACATGTATTGAAAAAAGTGTTGAACAAAACCGTAGATATATGGATGCTTAATGAGGTTAGACTTTTGAAACAGTGAAACTAAAAAAAATTCCAGTAGTTTTTGTGAGTATCATCATGACAAACAACTTTAATTCAACCATCAGCCAGCAGTAATGTGTTAAAAGCACAACAATATGATGGTAATAGACAAAGATGCCAAATGCCATGAAAGCAACAGCAGAGAAGTGCTTGATCAGTACCAGGTTCTGGCACTGTAAGCTAACACGCTAGTCATGCTCCAGCCAAACTATCATGCAAAAGTAAAGTCTGGAGCTGCCAAATATAACAAAATGATAAAATGTCTGACACAAACCATTTTTCTTTAGAGAGGGCATGTCGGAAATTAATCACATCTAATGAATTTCTATGCAACGCACCCAGAGCACATTTATTTATTTAACCAATGTACGAAACACACAGTGACATCTATGATAATGTGTGACATGTTCTGCACAATTTTAATTCTAGCATTGCATTGCCAAAGAATGTGATAGCGAAATAAACAATGTGGCTTTTCTTCCTCGCCATTCATCATGTTACATAGTTATAGCCACGGTTCTACAACCCAGAACTGAAAAAACAGAAAAGGTTTCACTGTTTGCCCTTTTTGAGTTTTACACTGACGCTGTATTTTCTTTCTCTACATGTTTAGAATAGAACGGTGACAAAGATGTCATTATTTACAGTCAGCAACTTTGCAATTCAGACAAATAAAAACAGTCAAAGAAAAAAAAATATTGAAACAATTTAAATATGGGGACAGAAAAACAAGTAAATAAATAAATAAGAATTTTGATAACATTAATATTTGGTATTCTACTTTTATATAAAAATAAACATAAACACACTGGACCATGAACAAGAGGTGTTAATGACAGGGAGCTGCTTTGGGGTGTAAAATGCGGGGAACCACTTTACTAAAAGACTGCATTCCAGAGACCAGTCCAATCATCTATCACCAGGTCTGGTTTGGACCTTATAAGGAGCAGGGGGCATTCTCCACGTGTTTTCCAAACACCGCACAACTTATCAGATACAGTTTAATGGACAATTACGATGCTGTCTCTGGCCTGAAAGCGTTCAGAAAGAAAGAACCTACATCTGTCCTCTGCAGCTCCCTCCCTCCATCCTCCTCCATTTGCCATGCTCCCATCTCAGATACTATGTAATAAAGCCGAGATCAAAAGAATGTATGCACAACTCAGGCACAATGAAGGTGGAGGACAGCCTCTCGCCTCAGGGGTGGTAAGGATTCAAAAAGAATGTGATATCTCCAAAAGCAAACTCATGCAAGTGAGCAGGCCTCCCCTCTCTCACTGGCTTTGTCTACAAGTGAGACTCAATCTAACTTAAGAATTTGGTGTTTCAGCAGATCTTTCGGTTATATTTTACTGTCTCTGAGGAGTATGCAAGGCCTTTGCTTACATATAAGTTTGTAGGCTTTCCATATGGAAGTTAAGATGAATTCTGCAGCTACTTGAACACTCAAACTTTCCTTCAGGATATTGGGGATGCTAAAGGCAGGAGAATGACATCAACAGCAACTTGGATTTCTATATCTGTAATTTTCTCTTCCTTCCAGGAGAGTTGTTCTTCCAGGCTGACTGCCTGGAGTTTGGAGACACCCCCTCCCTCCTTTCCTTCATACTTTGCTCGATAAGAATCAGAAGGAGCGGAGGGGTGGACATGAGCGCGCATTAGAAGGGGTGGACATGAGCGCGCATTAGAGGGGTGGACATATGCCTTTCTTTTCTTTGTGCGCTGCGTGCAAGGCTGCGCCGTCATTGGGACGCGAAAAGTTTTGCAGCTACAGCTCGCCCCCCCCCCCCCCCCCCCCCCCCTCCTTTTTTTTTTTTTTTTTTTTTACTTTGTGTTGAGCTGGAGGCGAAAATAAGCACTCAAAAGAAGCAGCGGCTTCCAGCCAAGTTATTCTGCAAAGTAAGATCAGCAGCAGTCCATGCAAACAACAGCAGAGCCCCAGTGTGATAATCTGCCATCAACCAACATTCTGTTTTTTCCGCTATCAACTTAACGAAATAGATATTTAAATATATAAACAAATAAAAAGGAAATACTGTGTTAATAGGACTTGGTGAGAGTTGGAAGTTTTGCGCTTACCTGTGGATCTTAACGGGACAAAAAGTAGAGCTCTGCAGTCGAGTGAGAGGAGAGGAGAGGAGTCTGCAGTCGGTCCTCCACCACACTCAATGATAAAAGCACACTGAATACCCGTTCAAGCCCCTCCCTTTAGGACATAATCGCATATCTGCTGTTGGCTGGCTTTAGTTCTCTCAGTGTTAAAACATCAAGCAGCTCCAGGCTTCACGCTTCAAGCTGGTTGCAAAATCTGCATCCCGAAATAGAAAAAGAGAACCTGACGGCAAAGGAAACTTTTGCAAAGCACCTTCGGTTTAAAACTATTTGCCAAGAGACATCTAGTCTTGGACATAAACATGGCAAGAACTATGTCTTGTATAGCAATAAACCTATGAATTTGTGGCCTACAATTGAACTGATACGAAGTGTTATGTTGCAGCCTATTTCTGTTTTATTACTACTACAGGCAGAAATGGCAGCATGAGATGCAAAACACTTGCATAAATTTGTTTCAGTTTGACAATATTTTTAGATTTACACTTGTCGACAAAACCCCACTTCCCTCCCTCAAAAAAGTTGATACGTTGCTCAAAACTGAAATAAAAAACATTTCATATACTGAAACAGTGTCCATTAGCATTTCATGGAAAATATTAGTTAATCTGGAAATTAACCTTTATTATTATTATCATCATAATTATTATTATTTTATTTTATTTTTTGCAGGGGGGGCGGGGTCAAAATTCTTTCCTCGCTCATGCCTATATGTGTCTCTGTTGTATTTTCCTTTAATGTTTTTGATGTCTTTTTCCCAAAATGATTCATATCTGTATTTTATGTTCATGTATCATTAATTTACAACAATCCACAATTAATGTACTAATTACATTAAAACTCTTCCATTTTGTTCTTCTCGTTATTTCTCCATCGCCGCTTTGTATTGCTGTATGCATTTCAGCATTGTTATGTAAATGAAATGAAGGGGGTGGTCTTTCAGGTCAACTTTTTCTTTTGGGGGGGGCAAAACAACATTCAGCAGTATCTTAGTGCATGGAGGTGTGCTGGTTCTGCTGTTTGTTGCCTGGAGAGAGATGTGACCTTCCGCAAACATTGCTGACTCAGATTGCATGGGGTCTGCTGCATGTTGGTATGTTGCTCTTTTAGTTGAACTTCACTCAAACACTTATGATTCTTTCTATCTGGTGTGGATGCAGTAACAAAGAGGACCAACTGCAGACATTCACAACCAACTGGAACCTGCTGAACATTCTGGTATAGTTGGCTGGGATGCATGGAAAACGTCCCCTGGATTGTTGAGTTGAGAACTTTTCTAAACATTGCCAAAGACTGCAACTAACCTTCAAAAACCTTACCAGTTTTCCACTCTTTAGAAAAAAAAAATATCCAAGAAAAATAAATATATTCAGCCAAGTGATATTTCATTTGATGAATTAATCTCATCGTCAAGTACCAGTGGTCTCAACAGGGCGAACCTTTTAAGTTATGTAACATTATGCCTTTATATTTAACTGATCCTCTAGTCCTATTTCTGCTGAATCCCGATTTCTAACATAATCATAATTTATTTGATATGATAATCATGCACTAATAACAGCAACCATCCAGCAACACATGACATGTAAAACTTGGACAACACATGTAAAAAGTGGGATTGGGGATCTCAGCTGTGACACACAAAATCTCATGCTCAAAATGTCAATTGCAGGTATAAGTAACTAATTTCTAAAACCATCCTTAGTTGCTTCAGCTGCTCCAAAATGACAATGCTCAAAAAGGAATTTTGTTTGGTGATTGTTTGCCTGTTTATCCCCAAACTATTTACACAAGGGTGAAAAAAGCATTCTCTGGGTCTTATTTGCACGTCTTCCTGAAACATTTTAAATATAGGTGCAGTTTCTATGAGCAAAGATCTTCTTAGGTTTGGCAGATCACATTGCAGGTACTAAATTGATATATTTACATTTAGAAAAGATCAGAGCAATGCCCTGTATTGCATATTCATTGCAGCAGATGTACTAACTGGATGCAGTACATTGTATGTTTTTTATTGCATGTGCCTTGAGTTTGCACATGTTTCAGTACATGCAAACCTTGAGTAAATCTGGCCATTAATACAGCATTTGAAGATGAAATACATGAAGTAAAATGTTAAATTCCATTATGCAGACACGTCTCTTTTTTTGAGATCTGTGTGTCAGCAACTTTTCCGAGGCTGCAGCAAGTTAGGAGGTGACAAACACAATATGACTATTGTGTTCCACTTTTTTCTATGTAGTAGCAGCACAGACACTGCCCTGCTTTGTCTTTTCCCTTAAAACAATGACACTGAGAACAAAGAACCAGCATAAGCGCATTAGGCCACTGATGCAGAAATGAGCACCATATGCACAGTGAATGTTTGCTTGTGTTTTTTTAAGATAAAGCGGACTAAATGTTAGTTGTCTGCATATGAAAATGCAGTTATATGAAAGTGTGTTGTGTACATATGTTGGCTGTAATGTGTGTGACATAATGAAATAGGTGGGGGCAGGAGTTGGACAGTTAGTCTCTTCAACAAATTAAAAAATGTGCTCATCTTCACTTTGTTGAAAGATGATATTTTTTAGAATTTATTTCTACTTCTTGCTTGTTTCTTTTAATCCCTTTCTACTGTGCTCATCTTTGCATTAGAAAAACCATATTTCCAAAATGCAGGAATATATTGTTGCATAATTCGAATGCCAAAACATGAAGCAAAGGTTGGGGAAAGATTAGACTCAGTACAATGCTCCTATTTGCTATATTTACATCATAAGCTCAGGTGTTTACACCAGCTGCATGCTTCAGTTTGCACTCAGCCTCCACAAGTTTCCTGTCTCGCCTGTTATTTACATTATGAGACATTTTTTCATTCAAAAAGGAAATCTTATTGCAAATGAAAGGACACATCACTTTATAAGTCATGGCCTTCTTAATGCCAGCAGATGCAGGGCAGTCCATATAGATACTAATGAAGGAAGAAAACATTATGGCCCCTGGCTGTTTTGCTTTCTGTGGACTGTTTTTTTTTTTTTTTTTTTTTAATCTGCTGTCAAGGATTCTCAGATCTTTGAAGCCTCAGGCCAGAGAGCATCACACTGCCAATTTTTATCTCCAATATAAATCTTCAAAATGTTACATCAGATAAAGCACCTCAGAAGCAATTATAAAGGTTTTAAAATCACAGGGATATTTACCAAACTTTTGACATTTTTCGCATTTCATCATATTGTTTTCAATCAGATGAAAGAGAATTTGACCGTCTTGTACCATTGACACTTACACTGCATGCCTTAAAGTTTTAATGAGCTGTAGGAAAGGGCTGTCGATGTGTTCTCAAGATTGCACAGTTTCAGAACAAACTGGGGTTGTTTATGTTATGTTAGCCATTAACTTTAACCGTTCATTTATACTACAGCCTTCCTCTGCTTTATGAATGATGACTGGTTAGTGTCTCAGATCTTTTGGTTTCTTGAGTGTGCATATCAAATATCTGCAGCATCCTCAGTTAAATGCAATTTTTTTGTCATCCCAGCTGCTGTCTTCCTTCCTGCATATCTGTGTTCAATCAAAAACAAAAATGCAAGAAAAGTTTGACTCCTGCACTGATAAATATCTGTTATTCCTCTAGTGCATGGTTTATGCTTGATTTATAATAGTTTTTATTATTCTGCAGACAAACAGAAAGAATGTCATTAAAAATATTAGATTAAGGCTTCAACGTGCGTTGCCACTTTTATACCATAAATCCCTATTTGAGTAAGTCAAACATATGAAACATTTCTGCAGACCGGTCCCATTAACTGCATCAAAACTATTTATCTTGAAGAAGACCCTGAGTCTGGAGCTCTGCTTGTATTAATTGACCAAAAATCCACATTGCAGCCAAAGGTCATGGGAATTGCATGTGCCACGTGTAAAAAAGTTTCAAATTATTAAATCCATTTTTCTCACATGCCAAAACCTCAGGCTCCAGACAGTTTGGAAACTTAGGTTTTTAAAGGTTTTCATGGCTTTGAAGCTGGATTTCATGATTGAAATGTTGTCAGATCAGAGGGGAATGGCGCTCAATGTTCTAAAACACTTGTTTCAGACAGATGATGAACCCAATGGCTGCATAAAGCATCAATATAAAATTAACATATTCCCTGAAAGAAAATACAGAGGCGGTGATGGAGACAGTAGGTTTCTTTCAAAGCAAATTTGACTGAAGAAGGAAGGATTTTACCACGCCAAAAATGAAAACAACAACAACAACAGCAAAAAAACAATCCAAAACACTAACTTATTCGAATTATCACCAAAAGGGGCAATGAAATCTTTGTTAAATTATCTTCTATTGTCCAAATGGCTGGACAGAGCATTTAAACAAAAATAAGAAATACCAGCTCAGAAATGGCGGCTGAGAACATTTAGTAATGTCTTAAAAATCAGCAGACCAAAAATGTACACAGATAATATCCCCGAAGTGTATTTAGTTGCTGCTGAGATATTTATAAGAAAAAATAACTGGAAAAAAGTCTATCACCAAATTCCAGCCTAACTCAACCACAGAAGATTACTAGTTAATATATCATGGATGAGCCAACATATCATAGTTGTGGGGATGTTACTTGTGGCAGTACTTGTCATCTTTTTTTTTTATAGGAGATAGACCACACATGGCATATGCGTGGAGTTTGCCTTTAAACATGTGCTGTGAATGTGTCTGTTTAAAATGTCATTCCCCCCCCCTTAAGGGCCTTATATTGGAGTTTTTTCAACAATTTTAATAATAGGTGTCAAATGTCCAACAACACTGATTTTAATGTGTACTACCCCAAATTCAGTATTGGTCCTTAATTTCACCCATTCTAAAAGTCACTCTAGTGAGCTCTACCAAGAACGAGCTCTTTCTGTGTCTGGACCTTTAAATGTTCATAAGTGGTGCCTGTCCACTTCCCTCTCAGGGAGAGGGCACCAACACAGTGATCTTAGAGGGAAGGCAGCTAGCCAGGGAGAAGGTCATTGGCAGTATCTACTGCCGTGGCAATGGTATTTTCCCTTCATGAGGTCATAAAGGGAAAGCTCTCAGAGTCATCTGTTTAAGCACACATTCTCTAAACACTTGAACAAGTGAGGGACAGAATGACAGAACTTGCTAATTTTTTGGGCCTCATACATAGGATACAGAAGCGCATGTGACTTTAGAAAGTGAATTTTTTACAATATGGGACCTTTAACCATTCTTCTCTGTAGCTAACATGAATACCTCGCTCTGTTGCCATTACAATTCAGAAAAAATTATTGTCATAACTTACTAGACACCAGAGCATGTAAAGTGTAAATTCTGTGCATATGTATTTTTATTTGTTTTGATGCATATGCACAATGTGTACATGCTTTATGCCCATTTTATGCTTCTGCAACATTCTTAGTTGACTTGGAAGTCATCTGCACATGTCCACTTTATCTATTCAACAAATGAACAGATATTAGATCGGAAACGGAGCAGTGGATCGGGTCTAACATTGCTTTCAGCTTGCTGTATCTTCTGTGTCACCACTGCCACCAGCAGCCCTGGTTTTTCATAAAACTTTGCTATGGTTTCACATTTATGTCTCCTCATTGCATTTACAGCATTCAACTTTCAAAGAGTTTCAGGTCAATTTCCACTGTGCAAAATGATTTTCAATGATAAATTACTTGCTAAAACACGCTATCTAACATTTTCAAGGACACCTAGATGAATCCCTGGTGAACTCCATCGCATCAGCCATCAACAAAAACAATTTGACCCCTTTTTTTCCTTATTTCCTTACAATCTGTTTAATCTAGTTGTGAAATAGTGTGGCTGGATAGACTGGCATGAAGAATTTTGACTTTAAAGAAATAACATCTTGTTACTGGGTGTCATAAGATCAAAGCAATCACAGACCCAGATTCCTATTGTGAGAAATATTTCTTTTTTTTTTTTTTTTTTTTTTTTTTTTTTGAGAAATATTTCTACATTCTTTTGACATCAGATATCTGAATTCATTCTGTCTGAGGCAATACATGGATAGAAGTCATCGATTGCATCTAGCTTGAAGCTACAACCAAAACCGTTTGTCACACAGGGGAGTTTTTACAAACACACCAAGTGAACAAAAGGAATAAATTGAAAAAATGAACAAGTTAAGCTGTCAGAGCTCAGCTGGCTTTCTGCATTGACTACAAGTATTAGTTTTTATGAGTATTGTGATAGGGTAATTATATACATTTCACCATCTATCCAGATTGCAGAAATTTATCACAAACTTTGATTGTCTTGTGAAATACTGAGAAATAGCCTTTTGGCAAATGAGACACTTTTTGAAATTACAAAAAAAAAAAAAAAAAAAAAAAAAAAAAAAAAAAAAAAACCATACCAGAAAAATGACAAAAGACAGAGTATTTATGTTTTTCAGTTTCTTTATTTTATTGTGAGTTGTATTTTATAATAAATATTACTGCTTATAAATCTTATTTTCAATTCTTTTTAGTTTAAAAAAAAATGTATTTTACTATTTTTCGCGTAATTTCTGGTATTCTTCAGACGGATCCGTCTGCGGCAGGGGTTTTGACTTTTGACTGGTGCCCATGCTGGTGCCCTGGTCTACTCCTGGTGCAGACAGCTCCTGGGACAATGTTTCCTGACTGGGCTCCTCTGTGCTCAACAGCATATTACTCTCTAGGTGTATGTGTGACAACGACAATGGGGCGTTGCAAATAGGTGTTGGGTACGGGTGTGTACGTGTGTTTGTGTGTGTGGGGGAAGGGGAAGTGTGGTAACTGGGCTATTTTTTTTGTGCATTTAAAAAGGTGTAGAACTTTGAGCTGCATTTAATTGCATGAAAGAGGCTTTATAAATAAAGTTTGATTTGACTTGATTGTACTCTTAGATATAACTGAACAATGAAAAAGAACGTCAATGTGGATTTGGCTCAGCTGCCTGCAATTTCATATTTTAAAAACTCATTACTCTGTAAAGACTAAGTTGCACAATGAGTTAACAGTATGCACAAACAAGTGTATCATTAACACACACTATATTGTGGCTTTGGACTAGTTAATTTTATTTATCCCACTTTGGTTGCATTTCTTGACATCCTTCAGCCCTTAATTTTCTATCTATCTATGTAAAGAATGAATGGATGAATGGAGGGTGATGCTTGGACAGCCCCTGGTGGAGATTATGATAAAGTGAACATTAAAATGAGCCAGATCCTTTATCTGTTGTGTTAAGATGCTGACCTGCACTGCCACCAACAGTTTGGTGTTAAAGATATTTTGAAATGAAGCTGTGTGTTAACACTAAAGATGTCCTGTAAAAATACAAATAAAAAGTAAAATACTTCCTCGAAGCTGTTTTACAGAAAACCAGAGGTGTTTGTATCACAGGTTTTCCCTTCATGCATTTTGTGTTGTGGGATTCCAGAAAGCAACACTTCGTTGAGCTGCAAGGTGCCTTATTTTCACTTTCTTTGTGATCTTTCAGTTTGGTGTGTAGACTTCTTCACTTTTCTCATATTTGACCTCTTCTAAACCTCCCGTTCAAACATCTTTTCAAGTCGTGATCCGGAAAATAATTAGGGTGTTTTCTTTTCTTTTCTTTTTTTAAAAAAAATTTCTGCTACTTCCTCTGAAGTCTAGTATATGTTGCAGGCAAATGCAGCACGAATTCAGTGCATGCTCCTCTGCATTCTTTACAAATTAGAGAGTGTGAAATGCAACTTGACGTGATGCTTGGTTTTTCATACCAATTTTTGCAATTCACGGTGAGTTCAGGCACTGTGTGCATGATCATAATTTCACTTTGGTGTGGCTCAAGATGTAAACAGACACAATCTTAGAAGGAGGATTAAGATGAGACTGTAGCATTTGATCTTCAAAGAGTTGGGAGGGGGGGTACTTTGGTTAAAGAAAAGGTGCAGGGAGCCTCTATGACAATAAATAAATATATAAAAAATAAAACTGACAGAGTTAAACTCTTATTCATTTCCATTACAAAGACAAGTACCTCTTTCTCATTCTTGGCCACCTTCACCTCCGTATCGAAGCGTTCGTCATCCATCGTGTCAGTCTTTCAGTGTAAATCCTTACAGATCTCTTCTGACGACTGAAGCTGCTTTAAACTGCTACAGGGGAGGAAGAAAGATGAAGAAAGGAATGATTCATCATCAAATGGCATGTAAAAGCCTCGGCTTTCAATTTTCACTCAATTGTCAACCAGACAGGTGGCAGGTTAGTTTCTTTTTAAGTGGGTTTTTTTCGAAAGTAAATTATACAGCAAGGAAGATGTGCTGTTTATCTATGAGACACAGGAGCAGCAGCAGTGAAAATCCTTGATGGGAAAGATTGAGTTCTTTTTTTTTTTTTCCCATGGTGGACATATAGATTTAAGGATTGAAGTTCATTGCAAAAGGGGTCTGAGCAAAACAGCTTTCCTGTTGGTTATATCATTTTAATATCACAGGTGAATACCGTAATAAAGAAGACAGGGGAGACGCCAGACAGTAGCTTTGTGTTGCTATAGCAACAGCAAAAATAAGTCTAGCAATTACTTAGCAACCACAAAAATGTAATAAGATAATCGAAAACAAAACAAAATAGGACAAAAAACATATAAAAAAAATTAAATATGATACGATCATTTCCATTATAGTTTTAGATCATTATTGTTTTTGCTGGCTAAAAGTATACGTTGAAAATAAAAGTAAAAAAGTGGTAAAGAGTTTTAATTGTGTGCTGCATTGAACTGGCGACCAGTAAGGTGGACCTTGCCTCTCCTCCAATGATTGCTGGGATAGACTCCAGCTTTCCCATAACCATTATAGGGACTAAGTGGTAAAGAAAATGGATGAATGAATGGCGATTTAGTTGTTGGGAAATATTGTGGTTGCCATTCAGCTTTACATGACTCAGCAGGTAACGTTTTTATGCTAGTAAAGGAAGCAAGGGGCTGGGATGTTGCGGAGAGTGAAACAACATTCACACTGTAGGTTTTATTGCTTAGTTCCAATTTTCTTCAATGTCCGCACAAAATGCCTAATTTGAGAAATATTGTGAAATGTAACCTAACTAGCATTTATCAGGACAACACTGTGACCAGAAAATGAAAATTATTCTGAAATGGAACACACACATGCAGCCTAAACTAACTATAAAAAAAACTATGCCAAATATCTTACTTAAACAGAAAATGAACAAATTTAGCAAAAGAAGTGAAGATATTTCTTTGCAAACTTTTCACAATTGATAAAAATGATGTGTGTTTCATATTCCACTGTGGATTATCAGCTATTAAATCAGTTTCTGCCTGATAATGGAGGAAGCAGTGAGCTCCTCCTCACCATAATTGATATCATTCACACAATTCATGAAATGAAAGACCACGTTACCCCATTGTGACAAAATACCAAAGAATACAAAGAAATGCAGACTGAAAGTACATTCTTCAACTTTCAGAAATTAACTAAATAAACAGATGCATTATTGATCCTTCGACATCAACTAGACTCTTTGACTAAAGTGTGTAAGCGTGTCTTTGCTTTAGGATATTGGATTCCAGAGTCAATGCAGTTAAAAAGTTTAATGCCTTCCACTGTGGGATGTGTTGACCATCATAATGAAATAAATGTAGTTATGACAATATTAGGCTGCTGATGCTTGCCTTTATGGCATTGTAATTTGCTTTTTAAATTTGAAAACGTATTAGCTACAACCTTACAGTCAGAGAAACTCCTAAGCTACAACGGAATAAAAAATCCTGTCATTCATGGAAACAGATGCAAACAAACTTAGGTATTAAGATATTCTATATCTAAATTTTTGAGGAGACTTTTCTGATCGATCAACAACACAACTGAAATTAAAACATGACCCTTCCCAAAAAATGTAACTACATAATGTAACCAAACACCCACCACAGTGATGAGTGCACTTGGTATGCTGTGCTTACTCCACACATTCCTCTGCTCAGATATAATTCTTCTACTCAACAAACATGTCAAGTGTTAATTGTATCAGGCTAACACAGTACCACCAACTGTTGTTTAAAGATGGATGGATATCCTTCAGTTTGTTGATGTCTTGGGTGTTTTTGCAAGCAGAATGCGAAGGATGGATCTGACAAATTCCATGAGGACATTACACAGACTTAGTGGGTTGTAGCCACAGCACACATTTGTCTCACAATGTTGTCATGCTAAGTAAAGTGTCACTTAAAGAACATAAACCAATTTGGAAAGGGGAGTTATTCATAAAAATGATCAATGCTACACTCATTTATTTTGATGACCATATAAGCTACAGAGACTTTTCCCCCCCACTAGGTTTCTTCTCATTGTAAAGCCATGCATTTAAACATGGCTAAGAAGCCATTGAAATGACTGCCGTTTTATTCATTGGCCTCATTTTCCAGATCTGGAGGTTGCCGCTTGACAGTAACCAGTTTTCTTTATCACTCTTGCCATTTTTCCACCAAAGCAATTCTAGTGCATCAGAGTCACTGTATTGAAAAGAACTGATTCTGGGCTGGGAAAACTGGTGCTGCAGTAGCATCAACTACTGTAGTTGTTCCAGAGCAAAGAGCTTTTTACTTGCTTCGGAAAAAGAAAATTTTGAAACCACAGCCCTGTGTTGCAACCGCTCTGCTCCATTCACATCCATGCAAGAGAGAATTGAGCTTCAGCAGGACTGACATTGAAGCAGCAACATTTCTGTCACCTTCCTCAAGTTAAACTGTTTCAGCATTGTTTGTCCGTTTGTGCTCAAAGTACTGCAAAAATCAGCCTTCACAACATTTATTGAATGATATTTACTGATCTCCCTCAAAGCTGCACGTGATTCATGTTTGTAGCAGCAATATTACAGCCCAGTTACATCCAAAGCTGTGAAAATAGTCCCATATCACACAATGTGACGAGCAAGATAAAATCTGTACGATGTAAAAATGCATAGGATTGATCTAACAAGGAGGAAAAAGAAAGCCAAAAGCAGAGACCCATATCCAACTTCTTTGCTAGTTATGCATAGGAATATGCAAGGAGAGGAAAGTAGAACACCAGATACGAAGGTGCTCTCAGGCTGATTGGCACAGGGGAAAAGGAGCACAGAGACCATACGAGATGAGGGTGATTGAACACACGCTAGGTTATTCCTCAGACAGGAAACATAAGGACAGTAGGTGAAGGTTTGTGAAATGAACTCGAGTTGGATGTTTCAGTGCAAAACTATTGACTGTTAACTTGAAAATATTAAAAAAAGAAACTCTGAGCCTCATCTTGTGCAACATGATTTAGCAAGTATAAAGTATATCTTTCCCAGATATGAGGTTGCAACCAGTATGCAATACTATATTAATTTATTCTCTCAATGTTTTAGCTTTGCTACCTTTATCAGGATATTCCATGTGAAAAGCAACTGTGAAAATTATCTACCTTTGATGGACTTCTACTGAATCCCAAGTCAGCACTTTGCTTTCCATATATTTGCAAAGTATGAAACTTCACTCCTTTCATCCCTTTTCACTTTCTATAGAGCAGCTATACAGCTGCTTTGTTCTTCCAGTCCCTATGCAGACTTCTAAACAGCATCTATAATGCTGTCTTGACTCTATTCTTCAACTAGTGGGGCAAAAGTCCCTCTTAACAGCTTGCCATGTCAATTACCATGTATGGCACTGTGATTCCATGACACAAATGGCCATTAGAACCATGATACAAGTGGGTGCAAAGTGGATTATAGTCCTGGGATAGCCTGTGAGGATGCATGGTAACCCAGGACAGTGATGTTATTTGCCTCAATAGAAGCAGCTGAAATTGAGCAGTAAAGTTTTTTCTCACACCCCAGAACTGTCACACTATTGTAGGCAGCTGTAAGCAAGAATCCCCTGAGACCATCATTGTTGTAAGGACCTTTGAAAAAAAAAAAAAAACATAAACCCCTAAAGACTGTCATAGTCTATTGCCAGACGAGCTGGTATGTGATGAGCACCCACACATTCAAACACACTGGCACAAAACAGCCTTTCAAACTCCTACCTTTGCTATTCCTTCTGTTCTTTGACTAAAATTATCAGCTGAATACATACGAAGAGACTTCAGATGTCACTTCAAAGGCAAATCAATGTGCAAAGTGTTCCCGTTGAAGGCTGCTAATCAGTCAGCATCAGCTTGTATTCCTGTGTAATACAACTTTGTATTTCAGGATGGGTTTGGAAATCAATGATACAACCAGTATGCCTCAGTCCAACACAGGAAAGTCCACCAAAAACACATGTTAAGACTACAGGAAATGCACACACACACACACACAAAGAAAATAAAGACCTGAGACAAGTAGCTATAGACTTGATAACTACTCCAACAGATTATCATGCATGCTTGGTAGGACCATTTAAGTCCTGTAACAGCATCTGGTGATGTTTTAGTTACATTAATTATTCAAATGAATGTAGATCATGGAGAAAAACTTTTTAAATATAGATTGTGTTTGAACACGTTGCATCTTTTAGACTGAAAAGTCTATGCTGAATGCATCATAGTTTCAAAGTTTTTGTGTTGTAGTGTTGCAGAGAACAAAAACTTGCAAACATAAGCTATTAACTATTGTATTTTCATATAATTAATTGCACAATGATGACATTTTACACACTCTTTTTATCATGATACCAAAATAAACAAAAAAAAAAAAAACAAACAGCAAAAAACTCAACATTTATGTGACAAAGTGGGTGGGACTCTAATTGTTCACCACTTATTTCTTACATTTACCTTTTGTCATATTTGTCCCTTTAACTTTATTCTGTCATTTCTGTTGCCAGGTAACCATGCTGCACTTACTATCCCGGGTTGTTAGTGTTTGTATTGTGTTGCATTTTTCATTGTATTCATATTCAACATATTTCTTTGTTTAACTCCACCTTGCAGGATAAGTGTTGGAGAGCAGCAAACCCAGCACTTCCTCATTGCAGGTGTGAGTGACTTCTTAGATTAGTTGATTGGGAGAAACCAAGCGGAGGATTTCCTCTTTTTGTAGTTTCTTTAAGTGGGCTTATTTGAAATAGTGTATTAGAACTGGTATTCCTTTTGTGTCATTTGTTTGTTTAGGAATTTGGTTGTTTATTAATGTTGGTGTAGAATAAGGTTTCTGGGGATTGTGATATGTGGAAATGGTTTAGGCTAAATCAAATCAGGTGTCTGTCTAATGGGGTTTATAGGCAGTCAGTTTTGGGAGCTTGTGAGGAGAGAGAGAGAGGGAAAAAGGATGGTGACTGATTGCCCATTTATCTTTGAAATTGTACCATGGACAACTCATGGAAAATAAGATGTTCATCTTTAAGGAAATCCCAGGACTGCTGATTCTGTCTACGTCTGATCTTTTTGAACCTTGGACATACTTCCTCACAATTTACACAACTTTATTTTCTCTGTGTTGCTGATACTATTTAATACTTACAATGCTCTCATTGATAAAAACATAAAATACAGTGTCAGTGCACAAACAAGCCATTTTTCTTTTGAACAAAAAGAAAATCTGTCTGTAAATGTCTGGGAAGTGAAGAGACCGCCAGCTGCTTTCCTCTTTGTCTGATGAACAAAATAAACAACAAAAACAACCAAAAGCAAGTCTAGCGGCACACCCAACACATCAAGAACAACCATTTTTTCCAACTCGCTCAACGACAGGATGTAGAATCAAACCAAAACATCAAGAGCATGCTAATCTATTCCCAACTGTCATCAGTAATGAATGTTATTAATGAGATGACTGATTGAAATGCAGGACAGTATGACAGTATGACACTCACCCCTTGTGGTTGTCCTTGTTTAGATTTCCTACTTAAGGAATTGGTTGGCCTACATTCACAGCTGTGGCATGTCTTACTAGGCACCATATGGCGAGCATTACGAGATCATGGGATTTGATTAGGAATGATTAGATTACTTGGCGTAAATTATTTGCATTGTGATACATGATCACAGCTGCACCAGATCATTTATGTTACAAAGACAATAATCGGCTCAATATTAATGTTTTCGCCATCTCATTGTGTAAAATGAATGCTTGGAGCAACATGTTGCCACAAGGTTAAAATGCAACACTATAACTGCGCCTTTTCTTTTATCAGCACCTTTTTAACATGGGGCATTGATCTTCTAACACACTCGCTCAATATCAAGACATGTCCTCCTCATTAATGTTTACGAGCAGCTCTAATTCAACATCCATCACACAGATTGAATGAACCATTGGTCAATGCTCCCCTAACTGTTAGGGCATAATTGTGTCTGAGTCTCGTGACCATAATGGTCTCTGATCCTACATGCTGACCCTGCCCCCCTCGGCTATATCTTGTCCTATGATTTCTCCTGAAAAATTCTATTACAGCCACCTCACCAGGGACCAGATCGACCAGGATCTTACAGGCTCAGCTCGGGGTATAAACACCTGACCCCATATCCCTCATCACACGCAGAGATGAGGATACCTGAGTGGGTGACAAAAGTTCATCCCATGGGTTAATAGGGTCCTTGGATGAAATCATCTGTATGATACAAACAAAAAAAAAAAAAAAAGGAAGGTGAAGAAGTTTTTCAAAAGAGCTTTTGATTTCCACCACTCTTTGATTTCATCTCCATCTTTCCTGCTTGTGTGGCCGATCGCCCTTCAGATGTTTTGAAGGAGAACATTAACTTGTGGGAGATAAGATGTCATGCTGTAATTGAGGCTTAGGGAGCATATTAGTGTCTCAGTCATGGTGTCTGGTGTTCCAAAGACTTGCACGTGGCAGCAGAGTTAAGAAGCCATCTGCTTTCATGTTGCCAGTGTGACATTACACACGAGGACTGAACTTATGACCACCATGACACATTGTTCTGCTGGTTCTGTTGACCTTATTAGCTCCCCTGAGTTTGAGCACATAGTCACAACCGCACACATAGAGATGCTATACTTTGTGTCGCAATGTCACCAAGCAGAATGTAGTTATATTAGAGGGCTACAATACATCATAGCAAACCTCTTAGCAAGGGTGTTTCATCAGTAGAGAAACACACACACACACACACACACACACACACACACACACACACACACACACACACACACACACACACACACACACACATGAAGGCATCTCAGGTTGCAAATGAATAAAGCTCAGGACAACAGGAGTGAAATGAAGCCAATGCACCATTTTACAGCTATGCAATCTGACACCAATAAAATGCAGAGTTACTGGGAGAGTTATGAGTTTCAATAATGAAGAAAATTATGGACCATAGCCCCTGAGAGATCATGAAAGGTGTTGCGACCGCAACATGAAACCTGCACACAAACGCAGTCGGTGATCAGCCGAGTGGGAAGACTTGACCTGTTTGTGCTGATCATCATCATCATCATCATCGCTCATTTCTCTTAACAAGTCACAATTAACTTGCTGTGATTAAACCCAAATTATACTAAGCTTTGATTAGATGCAAAAACCACCACCGTCCAAAACCAAATCCTTCAATGATAATTATATCAGGTTTAATAGTGTTTCATTGCCTAATAACTTACTTTGGAGAAGTGGTTTTATTCAGAGGGAGTGGGAAATTGGCAACAAGGAAAAGGCAGATTATATGTTTGAGAAATGATTTATGGACAGATACTGACTGCTCTTCAGGAGTGTCTGATTAGTGTGGAGAAGTAAAGTCCTTGTGCTTAATCTTTGTGGGACTCTAGAAGGAAAGTTAGTGGGGAATGAAACGCATTTTCGGAAATTGTTTGATGGATTTAACTAATAAATACTTTGTATATTCTCAGATCTACTTGCTAGTGAGTGACTTACCTTCTCAACTAGTCTTAACTAGTTAATTCTTTTAGTGAGCTATGAAATTAGACACTTTTTAAAATGTGAGTTTAGCCATTAAAACTGGTTATAAGTAAGATTTAGTAAGATAACGTAGTGTATATACAGTACATGACCAGAAACCTCACACTGAACATAACTTGCTTTACCGTCTGTTCTTTTTCTGAATAAGAGTAAAATTCACTAAGCAGTGTAAAACTAAATGTTTTGGATTAGTTAAGTTTTTTTTTTTGTTTTAGGCTCATGCACCATCTTTTTTTTTAATTTATGAAAATAGCGCCGCTGCCTGATGGACACCATGAAGAGTGAAGGTAAAACACAGTTTAGCAATTGCTCCTTGCAGACCTGGAAAACACATGCTCATTTCCAGCTCATTGCATGCTGATCTTTGGCTGACAACCTTTCTCATCAGTTTTCAGCACACGGGGTTCCTCTCACTGTCACAATAGAGGAGGAAACCCCTCTACAGCTTCCTATTGCCATTTTTATCCCTCTTGTGGCGGTAACACACCAGCTGCATCAGCAGCAAATGCAGGAAGAAAAATCTCATTCTATCTGCAATCTGAAAACAGATTGGCGATAGGAGGACAGGGACAAACAACTGGCTCTCAATAACACGATATTCAAATCCAGCCTTGATGCTGCTGCTCTCTGTATTCCTAAATTCAATATTTGCAGTTTTTGTTTGAACTAACTTTGCTTTAAATATTTGTAAAAATTACTTTTTTGTATTTTTTTTTTTTTTTTGTTCTGCAGAAAACTGGTAATTTTTTTTCCACGTTACTGTGGAAATGTGTCCTGACATGGTTTCATTACCAGCTAGAGAAAGTTTTGGTTATGGTCTGCAGAGGGCTCTTGAACAACTGTCGGTATGTGATGAATTGAGAGTGAGAATGAGTTGACCCGGTTGCTGTGTCCAGTCAATGATTGTGGTTTGACAGAAAATAAATTTAAGGTTACTGCCTGGCTTTTGTGAAAGTAGGTAAAGGAGAAACATCAGAATATGCTAATATTGCAAAATTGCAGCATTTTGACATGCTAACTTTCAGTCATTTTTAGTCTTACTATTTTCTCTTTTACATTTAAATCAGTAAACAAAAAGATCCTAACATTGATAAAAACTTAAAATAATCTTCATGAAAGTTACACATTTAGTGTTTCCTCAGTAAATTAAAAGGTCAAATCTACGATGGGACTAAAGGCCACCTAACTCCATGCTTTTCACACACTTCTGTTTCAGTAAAACAATACTGACTCTTGTTATGCTGATGGATTCAATTTTAGAAATTACTCTTCATTTTCTTTTTTTTTTTTTTTAATCTAATAGAAAAATGTTTCCAAAGTTTCATCTGAGTTTCAAACCATTTTTGTTACTTGTTCATTTTTATTATTCATTAGGGTATGGAGAAGGAGTGGAAATAAATCCATTTTGGCTTCCTCCCACTCCATTTGAAAAGAAACGTTTCAGAATATTTATATTTCTTATTTAAATTTCTGTTATTTGCCTCATACTCAATTAAACTATGAAATAAAGTCAAATCACAGAGGCCACGCACAGACAAAAGGTCTGTTCTTATATATATATATATATATATATATATATATATATATATATATATATATATATATATATATATATATATATATATATGTATATGTATACTTAACTGTTTATATACTATATATATATATATACATATACATATATATATATATATATATATATACATACATATATATATATATATATATATATATATATACATACATATATATATATATATATATATATATATATATATATATATATATATATATATGTATATGTATATATATATATATAGTATATAAACAGTTAAGTAGATCCCAATTGGATCTTTTGAGTTTGCAAATTGTTGATGATTTTCCCCACCTAAAAAAAAACAAGAAAAAAAAGTACCGTTTTCTTTTTGAAATGCCTTCAGTCTGTACTTTATTTAAAGGAGGGTTCTTTGTGTGTATTCCATTTTAACATGTACAGCTTCTCCTTTTTATTCTAGATGTTCATATCTGAACCTTGTTCATGTCTCACTCGAACATTCTCAACATAAAAGCAGATCCAGAAAGCAAAGACATTATGCGTCAGTAATTTTTTGGTAATTATCAGCCCACGCTGCATAACGCATATGAACTCACCCCTGATCAAATTCACCCCCAAAGACAACAGTGGCTGTGGATGTGCTTACGGTCAGGTGGTGCAGTCGTAAAGCCTCATAATTGTTTAATGGTGTGTTTTATGAGGCGACACTGTGACTCACTGCAGCCTGAAGGCTCTGAATTCCAGACGATAACACGTTGGGTTTGGTAATGCAGGGTTAATCACAGGTGGATATTAGCTCACAGTGGGCTGCGCACATCTGCTCAACGTGTGTGCTGCCTTGAGGGGGGAGAGGTGCATCTAAAGCTTTGCCTGTTTGAGCCAGGGCGACCTTGCCGCTTGAACACAAACAGACATCAGAGGGGATGGGGACATGCTGTTCCCCCTGCAAATACTATACACAACAACAGATGAGCATAAGAAGACTACCCCTACAGCACACACATGTACACGCTGAGAAAGACACTCACACGGTATATTGTGCATGTGCACACACACAAAAGATTTGCTGAGATAGGAATTCACACCGCTTTGTTCCATGATCAAAAATAACTGTTCTGAAGCTGTCTGCGCACAGTGATGCGGGGTAACCTGATACTGTCCCACAGCACTGTTCTGCATGAGCTCCCCTGTAGACAGTCCCTTAATGTATGCCAAGAAACACACACATGCAGTCGATGTACATTTAATTCTGCCTTATGCAAGTATAGGCTCAGTTTTTGACCGATGCACTGAAAGATCCTGGACCATTTAGTGGTAGCTTGTACAGACCTTGTTTACAGCTGCACAAATAGCTTCTAACCACCACTTCAGAAGCTGCAGGTGTTCAGTGATAACAGGAAAAGAAGATTGTTAAGCCAGTTTAATGGTTTGGATGTATCGACATCAATCGTATACAAACATGACATTCTTTACCCACCAGACGGGAAATCTAAATAAGCATTGAAAAACCAATTCGAGAATAGTTGCTCTATGATACCTCTGATAAAATTTCATATCTGATTTGTTGCTTTCGCTACAAGTCATCAAAGACTTAGTCAGAATGAAGTCAACAAGACAAGGTAGTGTGACCGCTGTCATAACTTCCGGGCCACCATTTAGAAATGTAAACTCTCCACCACCAAACTAAAATTCCCATTTCAGTTTTCTTCAAAGGCTTGAATAATCATAAGGCACAGAATTATTCCAGCTTTACTATTTTTTCTGTTCACATTTTACTTTACAAAGTACTCATTTCTAACATCTGTCACGGTGTTGGGTAAGGACTCTCTCATCTATTGCATTGCTAGTTATTTCATTAAAACAGATGCAACACTTCTAAATGTCATTACGACTATGTGACAGAAAATAAAGTAAAATACATAGATTTGTCTACAGCATTTATCTTATATTCATGTGCATGTTCCTATGTGATGACGTCCTCTTTCCACATCTTACTGGTTTTAACTTGTCTAGTAGTGGGCTATAAATCCTTACAAAGTGGACTGATCAGTGTACAATGTTGCAATAAATGTTTTCCTGCTGAAACTGGGCTATATGAGATGTGACAGTTAAGTGTCACAAGAAAACATTTCTTAGACAGGTTAGTTTACAAATCAAATACTTCTGCTATAGATATGGACAAATGTACACAAGGACAAAACATATTAAAAAGAAAATGTATACATTTACAGTGTTAAACATAAAGTTAGCAAAAGTCCTGTACAATAGCAAAAGTCCAATCACAAGAATACAAGTAGCATTAGTAAAACCAGTTAAAAACAGAAATGTATGAAAATCAAGACTTAAAACTAAAAGCACTCAAACTCTCACACTGAATTAAAAACCATTGAGGACAAATGTGTTGTTGTGTGGGACCTTGTCTAAGAAAGAAGCAGCTGATTCCACAAGAACCACCACTGAAAAGGCCTGACAACCTCTGTTTCCCAGCATTGAGCTTGGGACAACTAAAAGCAGCTGATCAACTGATCTGAACATGAGGCGGCAATACCTCCTACCTGTTAGGTACCTGCCTGTTAAGAGCCTTATAAGACAGCAATAAAACTTTTAAGTCTACCCCAAAATCAACAATGATGGGAAGCAAGTACAGGAGAGATATGCTCAAGCATTCTTGTTCATGTTAAAAGATAAAAAAAAGTATTTCCCAGTGCAAAAATATCTAATTGCTTCTTCACTGTGATGTCAGTAATGGTGTCAACCAAGAGCTCAAAACAAACATTAACACCGCTTAACCAAAAGACTGAGTCAGCAGATTTCTTGACGGTTTACAGACAGATTAAACTAGAGGTACATGCTACAGAACGGCATAACTATGTCGTAATTGGTTGGACTTATAGCCTTAACCAAATCATTGTTTAAAATATACTGCACATTTTCATATTTTATTGAAAAAGACAAACTATTTTTGTCTTTGCGTTAATGCTTTAAAAAAAAATTAATTCCATAAACTACTTTTATCCTAATTACATTTAATTGAACATCAATTTGGTCTTCCTCGTTATAAAAGAAACTGATTTCACACAAGGAAGTTTATAAATTACACTTTCAGCTCACATCCTGCTTTATTTTTTAGACAATGCAGCTGATTTTTCTGTTGACAAATTTCCTTGTGCTGCAAATAAGTTGACTATTTTCAGGTAAAGCTTTTTATTTCACAAGATTTTAGCCAATTAACTTCTTATTGTCTGGTTCACAGATTCAAAAGGAAAAAAGAAACTTTGAAAATAATCCTGACAATTTTATTTTTTCATTATATGTCACATTCAGGATTATAGTAGAAATACTGTTTGTTCCCCACCTGGTCCTTTGTCATAAATACAAGGGAGAAACCAATTTAGATTACCACAATGTCTTTTTTCCCCTCAGCTGCCTCTCAGACGGGCTCATATTTCATTTTTTGGTGACACATATTGTTTTGCTGTCTTATCAAACCAACATGATCCCAGCTCCACAACACTATTGTTTTATTTACTTTCATGGATTGAATCCTTTTCCTTCTCCACTTCGTCCCTTTATTCATGCTAGCCATGCATTGTAATATTATGACTGTGTGCATCTTTTCTCAGGGTGAAAATTTCCAAGCCAATATCTAATTATACGTCATGATGATTGTTAAGATTAAAAATACATTCCAGAGTACATATAGGAATGCAATACAATGCAATGCAACTTTATTTATAATGCACTTTAAAAACAACAAAGATGACCAATGTGCAGAGTTAAAACTAAAAACAGAATAAATAAATACAGGAAAATATATCTGATAATCCTAAATGACCTGGAGCAGCATTAGATTCGTTAAAAGCTCTGCCTGTCTCGTCTTTCCACATACACATACTTTACATTGCACCTACACAGGCTTAGAGCTGCCGTGTTTTCGAATTAGGGTGCTAAGCCTCCTAATCACATGACTGAGGCTCTGCAATCACAGGTTAAAAGAAAAGGCCTGAAGTTCTCTCTTACATGCAAGCCATTAGGCTAATCCTGACAAGTAGGGGAAGCTTGATGTGTCATCAGGTGTGATGCCAACTTCTAAAACCACGCTCACGTATCTGCTGCTGCCTGCAGTGATTCTGAAACAGACTGATGCAGCGTCGCCGTGTTTTCCTGTGGTTCAAGTAAACTGATACAGGATACATATTATCGAGAAGACGCTGACTCAAATATTAAGCCATAAAAAGGAATAAAAAGTGTGGATTAATTCCGAACTGCAAGTCTGAGCTGTGGATTGCTATGCAAGTCCAATGACAGCTAACTTATAGGTTTGGATTTTCTCAGAGACGCAACTAGAGATGAGCGTGAAGATAAACTGCGTGATGGTCCTCGAAGGTGAATTAGGTTATGTATATTATTGTAAATTTAACATCTCCTCTCTCCACCCACACCTTAAATATGACTGGTGTGGTTCTAATGTCTGTTTGGCGATTTATGTAATGATATTCCCATTAATTGCGTTAATAGTGCCAACTAGTGTCTGTGCCACCACATAGGCACACATACACGCACTCCATCTCTCTTCCTTAAACTGTTGGTGGTGAGAAGCAGTAACGCACACACAGGTCTGATAATACTGCTGCATAAAAATGCTGTCAAGAGGCGTTAAGTCATCCAGCTTAAATGTCTGTTTTGAACAGAAGCCGCATGAATGAATTTTAATGGCCACCTCATGTGAAATTCAGAGAATGATTCCCGTAGGGCTGTTCCTTGAAAGTTGAGGTGAGATCAGCAATTTATTTGCTTAAATCCTTGAAATTATTCTTTATTTGACTTCGGAATTGAACCCCACGATGATCTGTATTCTGCTTAACCCCAGACTGTTGGTAAATGCCTCAAAGGGCTGGTTTGCTAATGAGACTATTTTAACAGAATGAGAAAATATTTCCAGTCAGTATTTAATTTAAAAGTAGTTCAAAGAAAACACATTAAATGTTGCAATGTTGGATGATGAGGGACAGCATTTACTTTGAAAAATAAAATGAGCTTATTTTGATATATCTTGGACTCAGCTTAGCAGTCCAGTTCGTTTTATTTGTCTGGATTGCAGGCGGGTAAACTCTGTGCCATGAATATGTTTTCTTGTACATCTATTTTCTCCTGACTCCTAACAGTGGCTGCCGGTCCATTTAGTCTTTTTTAAAGTCAAGAAACTGGACTATACTGATTTTCCTTATCAGAGGGATGCAGGGCATACATTAGATTGAAGGTCCCTGGTTCATATCTTGGATAGGACTTTCTCTGTGGCATTTGCATTCTTTTCCCCATACATGGGTGGGTTGAAGGAAAAAAAAAAAAAGATATGTGCACTATTAACTTTTACAACTCGAAGCCTTTTTTTGCTATATCTGGTTTGCCTACTTCTTTTAACATGTAAAATGAATGTAGAACCTTAACTGACTGGTCCATGAAGAAACAGGAAGTGGTTAAAGTGGTCCTTTATATATGGTTGTGTCCAGTTGGGTCCCTTGTTTATTTGTTTCCCCTTTAAAAGATAGACCGTGTAACTTCTCAGTTGGAGAGGCTAACCAAGCAGCTATTTCACAGGGAAACTTTCCTGTTTGTGAAGATTCTAGATTCTGCATAGTTGCAGGCTTTGTCCTCCAGTCAGGCCTGGAGGCCTGAAGGGAAAGCAGAGCTACTGTTCTTTGGATCCCAGGGAACGGGAAGTGCTGCCTTGATCCTCCAGGATCAAAGTCGAGCGTGGTGTGACACGGTCAAAGAGCTGGCCAGAAGAGAGAGAAATGAGAGGAGTCGTGGGGGCTTATCCTGAAGTTGGGGGAGGCTGGTGGGAGTGGCATCCTGGAAAGGAAGTTTGTTCCCTTTCAAAGTAAAGGTGTTAGGATGAATCCATGAATAAGTGCTTGGACCTCCAATGTCCAATAAAAATAACACACTTTCTCATTTGCAAATCTGTCTCTCAAGTCTTTTTTTTTGTTACTATTCACAGTTATTCATACTATTTACATATAATCCTCATAAAACCAACTGCAACTCAGCATGCTTTTGCACCACTGAGCAATTTTACCTTTACACCAGTCACGGAGGACAATTTTTTTTCTTCTTTCTTGTCAATTCTTTATATTTAGAACCTCAATTTCAGCTATCTAATCTAACTTTTTGGGGTTAAATGGAAAAAAAAAAAAGCATAAATTAATAAGAATGTCTTTTTGTCTACAAATTTTAAACAGCATCCCAACCCTTTCTGAAAACGCATGTTTGCAGGCTGTTTCATTTCGATACAGGAACATTGAGTGTCTGACATGATGTAATTAGGAGACAATACACACTGTCAAACCATTTTTTCCACGTTGCTGTTTTTACACAAATCTAAATCACCAAACATAATTTCCTGATTTCTTTCAAGGTTATCTCTGTTTTCTTGCTTCTGTCAGACGGTGGCTCGTTGTTTAATGTAGGAAAAAAAAGCCCCAAATCGGTTGTGTACCCTTCGGGAGGAAAGTGAGAAGCGGGGGGCCTCTCCTGTTATCTCTTGACACACTTATGTGCAACATGCTCGTTGCCTTTTTCTCTGAACTGGGGCAAATTTCAAACACATCTCCTCCGCCTTTCACATCCTGTCCTTTCGCAGTTTTCACTGGAAAAAGGAAGTTGAAGGAAAAGAAGAAGAGCGTTCTTGGATATGACCTAAAAACAACTCCTTGTGGACGTTCTCTGTGTCTCAAAGACACCAGGCCAGACTATCAAATATTTACCAAAAAGCTGTACCTGATTACTGTGCACAGAGGGGGTGGGGGGGGGGGGTGTTGGATGGGGGTGGGGTGTTTGGTAAGAAAAGGTCTTTGAAAATGATTCAAAGCATCTGTGCTGCTGTACATGGAAGCTCCTTCTCTCTCCGGTCTTTGAATGATGATAGGGAGCAAAAGAAAAACGCGTCCTTTCTTTCCCTCTTGCCCTCAATTCAGCTGAGTGATTATATGGGCCAGTACGGTGTCTTTCACTGTGACGGATGCTTGCTGTAATTCTTTCACCATGCTGGGATCATGAGAGACCATTTGCATATGTATGATCAAGCTGCACAATGAGTAATCTTGCCAACAAGTGCGTGGATTCACTACACACCAGTGACTTAAGCCCCCAAATCCAATTTCATATTCTCTTTGCAATCAAGGTGCATTTTGGATGTTTTGCAGTTTTATCATTATTCAGCATTTGCTGAAAGGGAACTTGAAAAGAGAACTCTGGGAACCGTATCATTCGTATGAATGCAAGCCAAAGAGCTCAGTGATGCCCAACCATGCTTCTTCCTGCCATTTAGGAAATGGCATTACTGTAATGATTTAGCTGCATTACTCACTCTGGCCACCAGGGGGTAGAGGTCCTCTGTTCTGAGTATCATCTGTGGTATGATTTTAAATGAGCGGCCTTGTAAACATGACATAGACAGCTGTTAAAGATTATTATAAGAAGGAGGCACCGTAGTGCACAGCACAATGACTGCATTGTTCAATATGCATGAAGAGGAGGGAGGAAAGGAAGAAGCGGAAGCTCTGGTTTGTCCTGTAGAGGTGAAAATTTGGATTTTTACATCATCGAGTTGGAGCCTTTACAATACTGCTGTCTTAAATCCTTCAGCTTCCTGACAACATAATAGCCTCATTCACTCCATGTAGGCAATTATTGTAGCTTTTAATTGCATTGTTGTGGAAGCGACGTTGCTGTCACTCAGCCGTGTCTGCTGCGTTCGTTCAGTGTATGCTGCTGTCACTCAGACCTGCCAGGTGTTGGTTGGAGACAGTCCGTGTGCATGTTAGCAAGAATGGCAGTGACACATCTGATCAACTTGTATGCAGGAGTGACAGTGTCTGTGAGGTGACAAGGGGCGGTGATCGAGGCTGATTCGCCTTTCTGCAAGTGGCACCGTCGGCAACCACAAAGTCGACGTCATCTGCAGAGGATCGGTTCTTGAGTCTTCTCTTCTTGCCTGATCAGATCCTTTGTGCTGTCAGGGGATTTTGGAGGGAGGTGATGCAGGCTGGAAGCTGCTGATGGCTGCCTCAGAGTGCTAAGGGGTCACTATCAGTTACACACAAATGTGTGAACACTAAACATAAAAGCATGAAGCAAGAAGAGATAGTGGATCAGTCTCACATGGAAAAGTTGTAACATTTATCAACATTTGAATCTTCGTCCCCACTTTTTCTCATATCTCCATTAATATCCAACTATATTTATTTTATGCTGGTTGTTTTGCAACTCCCTGCAAGGTTTGATACCAATGTCAACATGTTCCATCTTTATAAGCACTTTACAACATCTAATATTACATTTGTGAATTTTTTATGCAATATAAAACACAAGGATTGCCACAATCTGCAAAAGCCTAATGATGCAGTAATTTTACCATCTGAGCATTTAAATCATTACCATGTGATCCAAGTTACAGGCAAGTTATAATTTTTAAAGGCAAGTATAGGATGATTGTGACTTTCATTTTTGACATATGGCTGTGTGTGTGTCCAGCTGAGGGAGAAAGTGTGAAAAAGTGAGGGGAAAAAAAAGGAATTTGACTAGGAGAGGGGTAAGAAACCGATAATTGGGCTGCAGGAGGAAATGGCAGAAGCAGCTGAATTGAGATGAAGCTATGATAGGCAGCCAGAAAGACAGATGTGTTGCATCAAAGAAGATAATTTTATATGACAAAATGAGGAGGACAGATCTCCTACAGTAACAGAATGGACTAGATGGGAGACAAGACAACAAAGAAGAGCGTGCAAATGGAAATTTAATGCAGAAAAAGATTCACAGTCGTGTCGACTTCGATTTCTGGACGGGTTTGGTTGGCTGGCTGTGATGCCGAAGAAAAACATCGATGGATTTTTAAGAAGGAGCCAACTTCTAGATGTGCTGTGTTTTGGAAATGCATGACAGTCAGTTCTGCAACAATATAAGCCACACACACACAAAAAAAATTCGTACTTTCTTTTTTTTTCCACCGTCCGTATAACTGATACCTTAACAGTTTGTTTTGTGTCTGTTAGCTCACTGCCAATAAGAATTTATGCATCTGAGAGGAAGAATGTTCAAGAAAGTGAAACATGCTTTTAGCTGCTGTTCAAGGCAAAGGATCCTCTGAGAAATACAACCCTTTTGTTTTACTGAAAAATGAAATGGAAAAAGCACAGAATAAGTACTTTCAGACAAACCTGATTGATTTACAAGTTTGAATTTTATTCACAGTAAAAACAAAAAGAAAATGTGCCCTGAAAACTTGAAAGTCTGAAGAGCAAAATAAAAAGAAAGTCCATTCAGATACTATTGTGGTCCTTTCTGATCATGTTTGCATGTCAAAATATATTCAAATGATCAGCGCTGATGTAACAGCTGCTACACCTCAGTGATGCACCTGATGGCTGCAGGGCTTTATCTCCTCCTACATGAAGCTATAAGCAACAACACAAGCCTCTGAGCAGCAGCAGACCTGGCTGGTGGACCCATAATGAATGCATGGATGTGAATGAGATTGATCACATGCATACTAATGGGATGGCTGAAGCTTCAGTATCTTTAAGTGGGGATGTATTTAAGAGTTTGTGTATGTGTGTGTGGACGAAGAGGAGTCCACTGACTGACACTTAATATAAAAATCATTTGAACTGATCAAAAGAAACCCAATTTTGTAGAAATATAGATTTTATTAAATCTTTTAAGAAAAAGTTCTTGATTTTTTTTTTCTAAATAGCTTTTTACTTGTGGTGTTTTTGAGAAACATCTCATTAAAGATAGGAATCTTAGCTTCAAAATGCTTTTAAAATAAGGAGCCTTGCTTAGTTAAAAATAAATACATGACAAAAAAAAAATCAAATAAATAACTCCTGCTTGCCATGTAGTGCTCCATTTTTTTTATTTAGCTGAAATCTGTGGAGAGCTTTGTACTTATTATGTGCATGTGACAAAGAAATCCATTTACATCCATTCATGCGAAACTACATAGGACATTGGAGTCAGTCTTTTCACACTGGCTCATTGGCAACAAGCCGTATGAACAGCCCCTAAATATGCTCAAAGGGACGTATTACGGAAAAAATATCCTTGATTCATCGAGTTGCTCAGATTTGCAAAAAATTTCCACATCATGCTGCAGCATTTTCATCTTTAGTTCCTCTCAGCTTTCTTCTTAAGTCTTGCTGCGTTTTCTGTACCTGAAATTTGGGAAGTCAAAGCTCTTGCATCCAACTTACTTTTAATACATAAATCACACACATCCTACAGAAATGCCTTTTTGCAAGAAAAAGATGCACATAAAGATTTAAATATACCAACACTTATTATTTGTCCTTTTGTTGGTGTATGATATATACACGTGATGCAAGCACGTTAAGGCCTGTGTTGAACAGGGGCTTTACAAAGGGAACTTAAAGATATAATTGTTCTCATCTCTTGATAAAACTGAAAAGAAAAAGCTTTGCTATGCTGAGTTATGACAGGTGGAGGTGTGTGCAGTATCAACTGGGAGACTGTAAAAGATTTCTGCATAATTGCTCTTATACTGGATTTATGAAGATGGGGAAAAAATGGGGAAAAAAAGGAGTTGATAGAAAACACTTGAATATATATATATATATATATATATATATATATATATATATATATATATATATATATATATATATATGCATAAAATTTACTAACTACTACATATGTTCCAAATATTTAATAAGATATAATATTCAAGATCAATAAAAACCTACACAAAAGACTAGAAGATGGAAATTGAGGACATGAGAAATACAATCACGAAATGGTTTCAAAGGAGAAAACCTCACAAACCCGACAAGTTAAACAAGACTTGGTGAACAAAATATCTGATTAGTGGAAAAATCACCTTTAGGTTAAACCCCTGTTCCAAAAAACCTTGTGATAATATAAAAGATACAAATAATGCAATGATTTTATCATCTCAAGCAAATATGTATCACTTGAATACAGAAATGAATGGGTTAACAACTTGGTTGGGAATATAATGAACACTTTAGAGCAGTGAAGTCTCTGAGAAGTAAAGGTGGACAGTAGCTCAGCAATCTGTTAAAAAAGATTTGAAAAATGTAAAAGAAAAAAAAAAAAAGTATGGGGAAGTTTCAAGTCACGTTTCTTGTCCTAACCTTCACACAATATCAAAGCCCTCCAAGAGTCTGAAGACATTTCTGTGATCTTCACTGTATCTTGTGATCTTTGAGCACTTAGGCAACACTTCGTCACATATGGCTATTAGTGCCTTTGGATTTGGCAATTTGCACATCTAGAAAAGGCACCATTAAGCCCAGTGGCAGTCTTACAGAATCAGTCACCAAGTTTTCTCAGCAGGGTTTTTTTTTTTCCTTTAAGACATAGATAGTTAAATAAGAAAAAAAAAGTTACTGAAGTGACCTAGTAAGCATTCAGCTCACACCAATGGCCAAACAAGCACTTTCTATTTGCCATGTTAATGTCCTCTTAAATCCTGGCTTTTTTTTTTTTTAAATACCAAATTTAAAACCAAGTCTTTTCCAGAGACAGCTCCAGTTGGGCACAGAAGACTATAGACTGTCCCTGGGAAAGAGGGATTATTGGTCACCCAATTCCTCCGAAGCAGCAAACTGAATACAAAATTAGAAATTGCTCCAAAGATTCATTTGGGAACATTTGGGGTGAAAGCTAATTAACTTATAACCCTGAACAAATTGCTTTCTGTCTGCTTCACATCCCCCAGATTAGAAATCTACTTTTGTTGAAATATTACAGCGATGAAGGTATGAGAGCATCAACACCAACTATTAGTCTTATCAATCCAACCACTCACAGTCCATTAACAGGCGCAAAGACTTTGAGCTGATTAATTGATTTTTAATTGGCTCAGGAGATGGGGATGCCGCAGGCACAGCATAATGGCTGTATGAGGGGGAAAATATCATTGTGACAACCCCCTAGCTATTGTTATCCTCCACACACAGACACACACACACATTAGTACTTTGCACTTGTAAACCCTCCTGAGTGTGGTTGTGATGATGTCAATTGAGAGGTAGCAACTCCATGCTCTTTATGCCGCACAACTTGTCAGGAAGAGGATAATCATCGCAACTATGCACAAGCTATCCCTCCTTGGCCCACAATGCTTTGCTGCAGAGAGTTCTCATGGGTTTAGCTGGTGTCAGAAACCTTTTCTTCCCTCAGCTCTGCTCAGACAGAACAGCCTATTAAATGTGCCTTTATTATACAGGGTCCCAATACAGCGCAAAATAAAGTCCGAGAAGACTATCACAAACGTTATTGGTTTCATCATCACATTTATTATGAGCAGCCTGCACTGTGTGACTTCTACATCTGTGATAAATCTCCAACACTGTTATCTGAACATCGCATAAATGCAAACGCAAGAATATGTACACGCACGGATATAAATGCACAAATAAATATTTTCCATGTGATCTTTCGAGCATTTCATCTGTTGTGATGAGCAAATATTGTGATGCTCTTCTGTGTGTGTGGGGAGGGGGAGGGGGGGGTTCTGTCTCAGGTAAACCACCATTGAAATAGTTGTATAGTCTCTCCAAGTCATTTAATTTAGTATATGCAATACTGTTGCAATAAAAATGGGATGTGAAATAATGAAAAATTCTTTCCTTGCTTCTTGCTTTGGACAGACCTACTCCAAGTACCGTAAAATAAGTTTAAAAAAAAAATTACATTAAAGGTAATCTCTAGAAACCCAAAATTATAATGGAAGGTTTCAGTCATAAACCTCCTTATCCCCAAAATGTGGAGTTCAAATCCAGGCCTCAAAGAAGACGCGAGTGCTTGCCCAAAGTGGTGTGACACACACACAGTAGTAAACTAATGCCCACGCATGAAGTTAAACTAGAGTAAAGATGGGATTACAAACAATGCAAGGGGGAAACACTTGCTCCAGGCACACCATGCAAAATCCATCAAGGCATATAAAGTGATAAAACCAGTTAAAAACCTATTGAGCGTTAATGACTATTTTAACTATTGCTTTGCAAAGATTTCCTACACAATAAGACAGGGGCAGTTCAGCACTTGTTTCCTGACATGAAGTCATACGATTAGTAAAACATCTCTTTCAAGCAAGATGAAGTATAATTACTTCATACCATTGACTTGCTCACAAAAGCTTTCAGCTCAAAGCCAACAACTATCATGGTGTGTACGTACCAATGCGAAGCTTCAGTGCCTTTGAGAAGTGCATCCACAACAGCCTGTTTTTTTAATCAAACCTCGGTTTGTTTACTCATGTGGATATGCGCAATCGAACCTTGCTACGCATCGAAGCAGCAAACTTAGGTCCTCTGAAAGTCTTAAATGCAGGAAGCGGACTGCAGCTGATATGGTAGAAATGGAAACTGCCCAGCAAAAACCAAAAGATTAGAGAATTTTCTTGCTTGTCTTGTAATAGCACCACAGCAGGCAAAGAGGGGGAAGTTTTTCAAAAGATTCAGTTCATTTGACCAAACGTTGCATCAACACAAATTTGGACTGGTTAAATCTTGCAGCCCTGTTTGAATAGTCCCTAATCACACCCTGTATAGTGGACTATGGACCCTTTTCCTTGTTTACACGTACGTCACTCCCTCATGTGCCAAATTGTTTCCAGAGTGCAGAAAGCACTCTGTTCAACTTGTCAAGGCAAGAAGGCACGAGATCAGGCAATAATAACACCAGCAAGGAGTCTGGATTTGTGTGATCAGCTGTGCTAAAGAAGGGAAGTCTATACCTTGGCAAAGGGTATGCACTGCTTACTTTATCTCTGGTTGTCTGTCTGATAACTAATGATGTGGACTGTTGTCAGTCAGTCGACAAAGGGGGATGAGATGGAGATGAGTTGGAGATGATTAGCCACACAGTCCAAAGGTTTTAGTCAACTGGAAGATCTTTGGATTACTACAGTACATGTTTCATAGATGAATTGCTGTATTTAATATGGCTAGTTGGATTAGTTTTTATTTATCCGACAAAGAACATGCATGGATTGTAATTACTTCGGTCGAATGGCCGCCATTTGGAAGCAGCAGAGTGAAGGAGGCCGGATGCCTCCAGGCATTAACTATCTATCTTTGAAATTGTGCAAATGAAGAGGATTCAAGTTTGCCAGAATCTAAACAGGTTTAAGTAAATCACCATTCTCAATAATCCTGGCCTTATGCAGTGGTTTGACTCCAGTGACATTAGCGCTCACACACATGGATGTCCTTTGAGTTGAGCTCCTACAAATTCACCATTAGATCCTTGGTAGTTTTTCTTTGAAGACTTTACTCTGTTGGGAGCATTTCTTTCTTTCTTTCCTGCCCAATTGTAGCACAGGGAGCAGAAGCAGCTTTATTGTGCCCATTGGGAAGATAAATTTAGGACACATTCTCATTTTCTGCAATCCTTATCATCACAAATGCAACTTAACATAAAAGTTACATTAAAATAAGCCCCATAAAGTTCCGTCGGTGGCGTATATTTGTGTCAGCGTGATTGTTGTGAGCATCTAACCCAGAGCAGAGCTGCGGAATCACACCAGCTGATGAGTGCTGGAAAAGCTTTTGTTTCAACTAATTTCGCTCTCTGCAATCAGTATCTGTAGAACTGCTCTGATTTCCATCTTTTTTTCCTGCGTGGGTTCAACATTAATTTGTATTTTTTTTGTGGTGAATATGTATTGGCATTAATCACAGTCAGAAATTTGCAAGTTTAATTCTGCCCTCTGAAAACTCATCTGCACAGTCTCTGCTTATAAATTCCGACCCCTCCCCCACCAAACACTGCTGCAATAAAAAATAATTATAGCTGGATAAAAAGCCTTGATGATAACTCACTGATTTCAAGTGCGCTTAATGGTCTATTGTCTAAATTTGTCAAGCGCTAAGAGTTGTTTTGTTGTCTCTTAATATGGTAATTAGCCAAATGCAGTCTGTTCTCAAACACCATATCTACATGACTCAGCCATTTCAACCAATTTATCTCTAGACTGCCACAACAAATCCAAGTTAATAAGCCAAATGGTTCCATCTTTTCTTATGCGGCACGGCGGTACAAGCTGTTGTTCTTGTCAAACTTTCTCCGACATTGCGGTATCGCCACCTAAATGTATTTAATGACTTATCCAGAGTTTTGATCCTCTGTGTGAGCGGTCCCCGTACCTGCCGGATAAACAAAAAGAAATTCCTGAAACATCCTGCCAGTTTCTAAATGTGCTTAATTAAAGTGTAAATTCTTAACATTTCCCTTCAGTCGTCATCTCATAACGTTGTCATCTAACAGTTGACCTATAAAGTTTTCATCAGATGATACTCGCCCATGGTCTTTTTTTTTTTTCCATTTCAACATTATTTATTCTGATATTTATAACTTTTTAACAAGAATTTGTGCATCTGTAACATTATTACAAAATTTGAAATAAATTTAAAACAGGCATGTAGAAACGCAGCCCTGCAAATGTTTCCCTGCTGCAACACAACTGACTCAAATGCACCAGTCTGCTAAATAAATCTGATGTGCTTCAGGTGTGTTGCAGCAGAGAAACTCCCAACATTTACAGGACTTTTAGGCCCTCGAGGACTAGAGCTGCCCACCCCTGATTTAAATGACACACGTTGATGTAGCTCCTCATGGTTACCCACTTATTCAAGAAAAAAGTATTTCACCACTTCAAACAATTAGCTATTAATTCATTATGCATGGCTAACTATCAACAATTTACTTTTTTTTTTTGTTTTAGTTGCTGTTTAGTACTCTTTTAACCACCTCTCTTAATAATTAAATGCGCTCCTACAATATGCAATACTACAATAAATCTTGTGTTTTTATTCCCTTCAAATGAGCCATTGATATCTACTTCCTGTGAGTCCATGTGGCAGCTGCTATATTTGTGCCACCATTTTTAATACAGAGGCTCTGAATGGACAAACAACTCTATGAGTAAAAAGAGAACCCCCTTAGCCTGGAAACTGCTGTGCCATTTTTATTTTAAAGGTGCTGGAGCACTGTTTGAAACAAGTCACATGGAAGAAGATACTGCAATCACTACTGAAGGGTCACATTTTAATGGACTGGCACAAATACTTTTTTAAGGTGGTTTTATTGCTTTTCTTTGGTCTCATTTTTAACTGTTTTTATTTAATTATTGCCATTACTTTTTAAATTTGAGCTGTATTTTTGATTATCAATTTGAGTAGCAGCAGTGTGTTATGTAAATAAATTTGACCTTGACTATTGTTCACAATTTTGAAGTAGTTATCTGTAGTGCAGTCATGGCTGCACCTGAGGTCACTTGATCCACTCACAGATAAAGGCTTGTTTATATCAGGGAGACTACTGCCCACTGTCAATTCACAACACAATTATAACCCATTTCCAGCAATTATAAATTGATTTTAGTTGCAAACTTCAGCTCTTTATCTGTCACTTTTTTCCCCACTGTTGTCATGACTTTTTTTTTTTTTAAATAAATTTATCCATGATTATAGTTTTATGTCAGCAATTTACCGTGACTTCAATATGATCGTTCAACTGCTTATATAATTTTTAAAAAAAATGTTTTAACCATTTATCGATAGATGGCTATTAGAACTATTTATCATTATTTATTTATTTATTTATTTTTTTATCTTTTGATATGGACTCCGACAGTTTGTTGAAGTGCTGTGAAATCCTCACAGCCTTCTCTTTCAACAATTTTTATATTTTCCTTTTAGTGTTTTGTATCTATTCTTAAGTGCCTAATACAAGCCCCGTTTTTAGCTACTTTTTTTGTTTTAAGTAGTTCCTTTAGCTCAAGGAACCCCAAATCCAGTTGTCAAGACTCACTGTCCTGCAAACTTTTGATGTTTCCCTGCTGCAACACTCCTGACTCAGATTAATGGCTCAGTAGCAGACTTTAGCAGAGCTTGACAGAAATCCATTTCATGTGAATCAGATGAATTGCAGCAAGGAAACATCTAATACCTGAAGGAGAGTAGGCTTTGAGGACCGCTTACATCCAATATTTCAATGATAATTTAAACATTTTTAGGATATGTTTAATAAAAGGCTGAATATAACGATAGTAATGATATCAGAAAAAATTAAAAATTAAACATTAGTAAGATGCATTGGTTGCACTTTACTTTACAGATTGGTAATTATATGGTAATTGCGTGATAATTTTATAGAAACAAAGAAAAAAATGCTCAGTAATTACAGATAATATGCAGTAATTACTAGTAGAAATAATCAGGTAATATCCCAGTAGTAACACAGGATAGTCTCTATGTAATAGTGTAGTATTTCATGGAAACAAAGAAGTAGTAACACAGTAATACCCTAGAAGTAACACTGGAAACGTCATGATGACAAGAGACTTGAGCTGAAGTTAAAAGGGTAATAAGATGCCAGTTACCCAAAGGAATAGGAGGGCAACATATTTCATAGGAATGTGAAACTATGTGGTAGTATTATATTAATATTATGGTAATTACCTAGTAGCTTCCTGGAAATGTCTTCAAATATCTATATTTCTACATTATGAAGGCCAATGAAATGTCCATCGTGTTGTTTCTGGGGGGCAAGAAGAATCCCTGATCCATCAGCTATACCCATGAGTTGGTCTTCATCCATTGAGGTCTGTTCTCATTATTCGCTCATCGCTAACTGAACGCCCAGATCAGGGGTCGGTAACCCGCGGCTCTGAAGCTGCATGCGGCTCTTTAGCGCTGCCCTAGTGGCTCCCTGGAGCTTTTTCAAAAACGTTTTTAAAAAATGGAAAAAGATATATATTTTTGTTTTGATCCAGTTCTGTAGGAGGACAAACATGACACAAACATTCTTAACGTTTTCCAATGCTGTAAAAATGTGTATTAAACTTCAACATTTCTGTCAAGGAAGATTTGCATCATAGCCTGCGACACACATAGCCTATCAATCAGAAGGGCGGGATGTCATGCAGGTGGCGTTGTAAACAAACCGGGGCTGTGTGATGCGCCATGGATCCCAAAGGGAAAAAGAGAAAAATAACCGAGGAGAACAGAGGATTCAACGTTTCTTGGACCGAATCATTTGTATTCATTGCCAATGCGAAAAGATTGCCTGAATGTTTGCTCTTTAGCGAGAAGTTGTCAAATAACAAAAAGAGTAATGTGGAAAGACATTTCCAGGGAAAGCATGCTACATTTGCAGCCCGTACCCAGTTGGAAGTGACACAAAGAGTGCGATTGCATTACTTCTGGAGAAATTAGAGAAGTGCAAAAATAGATTTAAGTGGATTGCATCTCCAAACTCCACTACTGCTGCAAGTTTAGTTGCAACCCGGGAGATAATAAAGTGTAGAAAACCGTTCACAGATGGTGACTACATGAAGGAGTCAGTCATCAACATATCAGGACACGTATTTGCTAACTTCAAAAACAAAACCGAGATCATACAGAAAATCAAAGACATGCCCCTCTCCGCTAAGACAGTGAAGGAAAGGACCATTAAAATGGCAGGTAACATCACCGATCAGCAAATTAAAGAGATTAATTCATCACAAGTTACATCTTACATGCCCGATGTTGAGAAGCCGAGCAGTAATGTCCGAAAACAGAAGTCACATTAAACGGGTAAGAACATCATCCTTCATAGACACATATTGAGTAACAAAGTGGATGTTTTTATAAAATGATTTCTGATTTTTGTCAGTATATATTTGGAATGACACTTGATAATGGTGCTGGGGTCAGAGGATAGCTGCGTTGGTTCCGTGTCAAAAGAGAAGAGGATGCTGCTGCGTTTTATCCTGAGACCGACTTGCTTGGCATTTGCACAGTAATCTAAACTGTATTAATTTGATTTATTGGTTTATTTTTTATAAATGCAGGCAGCGTTTTATTGCGCTCTGTTGCCCAGATTAGGGGCGCGTTATGCACATTCCATTTTGTTGTTTTTTTTTCGAATCCTCAAAATAAAAATGACATTAAAAAATCGGCTTTCTATATTGCATTTTTTTATTTCATCAAAGCAATGAAATATAACTCATTAATATAGTAATGAAGTTAAACATGAGACGGCATTGTACAACAGAGTAGTCACGTGGTGCGTCATTCTCTACAGGATGCGCAGTGGGGAAAATAAACATTTTATCATTAAGGCTCATTATGTATTTGTAGCCAACTTAGTCATTTCGATAGTAGGCTAATATAGCTAATATAGATAAATAAAGCATGTGTTGCCTTCATGATAAGGCTTACATTAGACTCTGGCCCAGATGATCCACCTGACTGCTTAAAAAAGTTGAGTTACCAGTTACTACACATGCTCTGTTTATATTTAGACATAACTGCTTATGCAATGGCCCTTTAAGTAATTATTGCAATTTTTTGGTAGCTTGAAATCAGTGATTTTTTTATTTGTGTTTGAGAAGAGTCTGATTTTGATTAAAATACTTTATATTATCTTTTGATGTGTTTAATTATACTTAACTATAGATTTCCATATTTATATTATGCTGAAGTTTGATAATCAGATTCATTACAATGAATCTTGGAGACTTGGAGAAGCTGGAGCCTATCCCAGCAATTAGAAGGCGAAGGGCAGGGTACACCCTACACTGGTCTCCAGTCTGTCGTAACATGCATATCTTTGGATGGTACCTGGAGAAAGCTCACGCAAACACAGGTATTCAGCAATGTTTCATTAACTGTAATATGTATTCATAAAGTGGGGACACCAACTTTTATTTAAATACATACACTTCCAACCATCAGTCATGATGGGAAATGTGAAAGACAAAAAAGCAAATGGCCAAGACTTCCAATAGTGTCATGTAATCTGTAAACTGTACATAACACAGAGTTAGGTGGGACTGGTCCTACATCTGAATAAGGGTTGTCCATTTTTAATGTAATCTTCATAACAGCAAGACTGTTGTTAAGATAGCTGCCATTTATGTAATCCTTGTTTTTGTCCTTATTTCTATTGTTGGAGGGCAACTTGTTGCAGTTCGGATGAGAAAACGCTGAGGGTTGCAGAACTGAATGATGGAGGACTGCTGCTTAATACAAAGAGATTTTAGACAGCAAGTACCACTAAGAGTGACCATTGGAGGCTAAACCCCACATTAAGACAACTATGCAGATACACTAACAAATAGATCATCAGACTTTCTTGTTCATCCAGTCATAAGAACACAAGTTATAGGTTTTGGAGATCCTGGATATGATGTAGAAACTGCTGATGTTGTTTCAAGATTATTGTTTTTGAATGAGGATTTGTGCTGTAATGTACTATTACCATGTAAAAACACAGAGACAAGTAGTGCTTTACTTTACAGCCATGATTTGTGGTTATCACGTAGAAACTACTTGTGTTGTTACAGGGTAATTGTCGCTGCTGTAATTTAATATTACTATGAAAGAAAATAGAAACATTCAATTAATTTTTTTACAGCCTCGGTTTGTGGTTCTTACATAGAAACCAATGGTAACAATGATATTAGCTCAATATAATTACTCCTTCCTTTAAGCAAATATAGATATTTGAAAACATTTCCAGGCAGCTACTAGGTAATTAACACAATATTAATATAATACTACCACATAGTTTCACATTCTTGTGAAATATGTTGCCCTCCTATTGCTTTGTGTAACTGGCAATTCATATGCAGCTCAAGTCTCCTGTCACCATGATTTTTCCAGTGTTACTACTAGTATATTACCTGGATATTTCCACTAGTATTAACGGCGTATAAACTGTAATTACCAAGTCATTTCTTCTTTATTTCCATGAAATACCACACTATTACATATATTCTATCCTGTGTTAATTCTAAGATATTTCCTGGTTATATCTACTAGTAATTACTGCATATTATCTGTAATTACTGAGTAATTTTCATGTTTCTATGAAAGTACCACACAATTACCATATAATTACTGATCTGTAATGTAAAGTGCTACCAGTGCGGTAAGTTTATCCTCTATACTTGGCAGGGTCACTTCATTTAATTCCTTCATTTTATTCTTTTTAAATATATATTGGGGTAATATAAGGCTTTATTCAATTTCCAGGACAAGAAAGAGGGTGGAAGCATCAAATACAAGAAAAATAGGTTGTGAACAAAGAAGCCTCCGCTCCCAATCCCCACTGGCTATTTTCCTCTGAAACCTTGATGTTTTCCTCTATTCAGAGATTACCAAAGACCAAAATAGCTTCATGAGGTCATCCTAAAAAATACTCTGAGCACTAATACACATTGAAGGAGCACTGCTGAACAAAACTGGTTTCCACAGAAACCAATAAATAAGATCTCCACAAAGAAAAACACACAATCTTGCCTAACTTGAACAAATTTGCATCTGGATGTGAAACTTAGCTTAATACATACAACACAATCTTCAAAATTGATTAGATTGATAGAAAAAGTACATTTTGAATAAGAAAATTGCTTGAATTTTAGATTGTAAAACTTATGCGAGTCTGAAGAGTCAGCAGGGAGAATCAAAGCTGAGAAGTGGTCCCAACTCCCAGTGAGCCAAAAAACAAAAAAAAAAAAACCCAAAAAACAACTGTTAGTAATTATGAGGACCTTTGATTGCTCACAATGATGATAAAGGCATTACACTTTATTGCCGAAAACAAGATAATTTTCTCTAATCAGTGTTATACCATTTCCATCCATCTTTCCATCCATCCATGCCCCCTAAATCTAAGTCGGGGGGGATTTGGAGCCCATCCCAGCTGCAATAAAGCAAGACATAAATCAACTGAACAAGTATGAACTTGAGAGGGATTTTCAAAAAGAGTAAGAGGAAGCAAAATTATGCATGGTTGCATACAAGTAGGAGCACAGCATCAGCATGGCAATGCATTATATTTCAACAGAATTAAAAATGCAGTAATATTAGAGACTGCGGTTACGTTTGGACTGTGGAAACTTGCCTGGTTAAACGAAAGAAGTGTGAACAAGGGATGGACAAAAAGAAAAAAAAACATTAAAAAATTAAACTCCTGGGTGACATGCTTGTTTAACTACTGTGATGTTGCCCAGATAAATTATTGGAACAGTGTCAGAGTTTCTTTTTTTTTCTTTTTTAGCAGAAGTCTTACAATAAATAAAGACCAAAGACTGCATCCTCCTTGGATATATATAAGGCGACACTATAGAGTCTTAAATAATAATAATAATAAAAAGATCAGATTCAGATTCTTCAAGTTCATAAACTACATGACTGACTTACAGAATCCGATTTTGTGGCATCACAACTATAAACCTGCTATATTTACAAGAGCAATACAGAGCAAGAGGCTGTTCTGTAAGGCTTGTTCCAACTTCTTCTCATAGCTGGCTGCAGCTTCTTAATTCATAAGTTGCATCAATTCATAAGTTTTCACGGCACATCGAGAAAAGGTACAATACTCCAACCCATGAGAATTCAGGACAGGATCTTTTCTGACCTCAGCTTTCTGAGATCTTTATTTCATGCAATTTGCCAATTCAAAGCAGGAATCCCCAGCTGCTGTGTAGTTGCTTTCTTTCCTATATAGCTAGCAATGCTTACAATGTGACTCTGAGAATGTTATTCATATTAACAAATACTTCACAAGGACTTTTGACAGTAACCTGGTTGGAGTTTTTCACTTCACAGCAATTGCAAGTAGTAGGTTAATGATTTTACAGTGAGTCATACATTACATTGCACAACACTGCAGACTCATTGCATTTCTAATCTATTTATTCATTAAATGGGAATGCAATGCACAATAGGTTAAAACACACGCATTGCAACTTTGGCATTGTACCTACGGCTTCATGCACAACTCACGCAGCAGGTGCAGAGCTTGAGACTCTTTAACACTTTTGGTTTTTAGTGATAAACAACACAGCTTGTGTTTTTATGCTTCCACTCATGGTGTTTTTAATATATCACTTGAAAGAGTCCAAAACCAGAGATACATGATGTGTTAAAATGTTGTTGATCATGTACACCCACATTTGTTCATCGCATACAACATGCATTCATTGCTCATGCTACCAACTTTGTGCAACAGCACAACTAATTTCAGCTGCACTTCATTGTGTGAACGACTTGCTTTTTGCGGCAGAAGCTAAACTCTGGAATGATTATGTTGTACGATCTAATTGATATGACTTCACACGTTGCAAAGGACAAACACTTAAAACTGAAATACTTCAATAAAAGTTCACTCACAGATGATGATGTTTAAAAATACCTGAAAAGGTCTTGGGAGTTAATGCAATTCATTACTTACACCCCTGGGAGTATTTAACATTTGTAAAAGACGACTATGTTCAAAGCGCCAAAGGTGAACAGTCATTGCGTTATTATTTTTAATGCAGCACAACCTTTCCATCTCCTTGAAGTAGAGCTGCATGTTCACCATCTCTCCTGCTGTCTTCACTCTTGTAGCTAGATCATTTTGCTCTTCCGTACTGGTGTATATGCCAGAGAATGCCACAGAGTCCCTTACACTGGAAGGAGATTGTGTCCTGCAACAGGAAGCAGTTACGGCTGGATTCTTTTGGATCATCTCGACACAGATTAACGGCTTATTCAAATTTTATTTCTCCCTCCCTTATAAACAAGGCAAGCTTTGCTTTCCCTGCAGAGGAGTGCTGGTAAGTAAGTAGCTTTGCAAACATTTGGGTCTGGAAGCGTACAAATTGAAGCTGGAATGAGCTACTTCTTGTTTATGAAATGAATGCCCAAAGACGTAAATGGATAATAAGTCATTTAGCAATAATCATTTAGCAAACAAATGTGCTAATTGTTTCTGTAGTCTGATATTAACTTAAATTAATTGTTCCATCATTGCTGGAGCAAAACCCATAAGAGGGCGGTGAATTCAGATTTGCCTTGAGCTTTTCTTTACATTCCTGCAAAAATGGAATCAAGCATTTTTATTTGACTGAAAACAAAATGTCCCTGCGATGGACTGGCGAGCTGTCCAGGGTGTACCCTGCCTGTCGCCCAAAGCCGGCTGGGATAGGCTCCAGCTTCCCCATGACCCTGAATTGGATAAATCGGTTCAGAAAATGAATGAATGAATGAATGAATGAATACAAAATGTGATCTTTCAAAAGGACATTTGTCAAAGTTAAGCCCACTTTAACCTTGTTGGTAAGAAGAATAGCAAGAAAAAAGCCATGGACAGAGCAAAATCACAACAGTATAGGAGCAACAATGCCACAAATGGAAGAATTTCTTTGATTGTTCTATTTGTAGGCAGCTGAGCGCTCGCCTCACCATTAAAATAAAAAAAAATCCCATGTAGTTTCAGTGGAAAAAGCTTAGATCTATTAGATCTACAGTAAAGCATTGGGTTGTTTTGCACCAGTTTTGCTCCACTCCTGCTTTTGGCAGCTTGGCTGTCCCAGTGCTTTGCATATTCATGCGCTTCGAAGGCTGAAACTGAAAATCTCTGACATCTCCTTGCAAACACAATAGATATCTGTAAGACGCTATTCCCCCCCCCCCCCCCCCCCCCTTCCTCATCAGCTGGGTGTCCTACTGACAAAATTAATTTAGATAACTGGAAGTTTCATCATGCTTCACCGATGGCTGGTGATAAAAATTAAAAGCCATATCATCTCAACACAGCAGAGAGATAGAACTTGCTTAATGAGGTACAGCGGCTTTCTTTGTATTTAAAAACAAATACGTAAAATGTTGAAAACCAAGAGAGATCTTGTTCTTCTTCGAAGCTTTGAAGAGTCAAAATCATCCAGCAAGCACAGGCCAAGTTGTTTACTTATGGTCAAAAAGGCTCCGTAAAATACCATGAACAAACAGTAAATCTCAGATCATGCTAAAGCAAAGCTTCAAAGACACAACTATTTAGGTTTGGTTGGTCTTTAGGAAGTCTGAGCACATTTCTTCCCTTAATGTGACTAACTTTCCACGAGGTGTTCATAATATTCTCAGGTCGCAGTCAGATCTACAGGAATGATGTGTAATTACTGTTCCTGCCCCTCTAATCCTTTGTACTTTGTTCGTGCACAAGCTCTGCCACGGCACACTGCACTGACAATTCAAGCTGCAGTGTCATTTCACATTAAGAAGAATGACCTTTGTCTTTGCTGTATTACAGGCCTGAAGTCTCCAGTTAATCAAAGATGATTAGTTCAATTTAGAAAGTCTGCTTAGTAATGGGTGCAGTGAGGACTGGTGGCACTGGAGAGAGGTCAAGCTGATGACATTTTACCCCCCCTTTCATCAGATTTGCATTTGTGAATAAACACAGAAGCCTGGCATCCGAGGAACTTTATGTTTAGACATCATATTTGGGGAAAACCGGATTATCTAATAGTTTTTGACAAAGTAACTACATTAATGGTCTTACAGTTGTTTTAAATAGTATGCTCATATCTCCTTTATATTTAAACTGAAACATTTATCAGTAATTTATTTCTAGGCTGTTGTGGCAGCCTAGGCAACTGTGCCGTCCACTCTGCCAACTTGAGCTGATCACAAAATCTTTACAGTCTTTAATGTTACGAAGTCTTTAATGAGACCCACTTTCCCCTTTTTTTTTTTTTTTTTTTTTGTTTAGCTTGGTATGCCTTTTAGAAAATGATTTTTTATGATGTTGTCATCAAAGCATGTCTACAGGCACATATGTGAAATCCTTTGCCTTACAGTCATACAATCTTAAACATTTGAGTTGTATTATTATTAATAGTATTAAGTTGTTTAACCCACCCAGGAATAACCTTGAAAGAATAATTTACTAATTTAAAGGACATTAAATAATTTCAAAGTTTTATATTGACCAGCAGTGTCACAAAAAATATAAATTGTATATATATATATATATATATATATATAGTTTCTGTTAAGTAAGCCTCTCTTGAAGAGGTATTTGTAATTTATCTTGGAATATGGTTTATTAGATAATCAAGATTATTTGCCAGGTCAGTGTGAAACCAGTTTCCCCTGTTTCTGCTTGTCAAGCTCCAGTGAGGTTGGAAACATTGTTGCTATTGGTGCAAATCCATATAACGTAAAGAGTGTCAAGGTGTGGCCTACAAATACACAAAAATGACTATGTTTTGATTTGTATTCTAATTTAATTTGACTATCTCTTGTTCAGAGTAGATCCGATCTATAAATCAGAATAGATATGTTTTAGAGACATTGTTGGAAAATACACAAAAAACTAAAACAAAATTAAAGTTCCAATTACACCCATGAGCCTGCTGGGTTCGTTGGGTTTTGGAATAGAACCCTAACCCTTTACAACAACATATAAGCTTGTATGAATCATTCTTCTGCAGGATGTGCAAGACAGATAAATATGGGTAGTTATCCTCAAAAAATGTGCCAGAATCTCCCACTCTCATGTTAGTATGAACTCTTACTTTAAGTTGAACGGTGGATTGGGTCCATGCACTCCCCCACAGTTACAAGGAAAAACACAACATATATCAGCCATTTAACACTTTATGCATTTTAGACTGCAAGGAGCTTCGGCTGTTTGTGGAATATCCATATGCACCCACAACAGTTTGGCACCTCCATCTCAAGCCACATCTCCAATCCCTAATTCTGGAGTTGCTCCATGATGATCCTGGCTCCATAAGAAAGAACTGTCATTCTAAACAATGGGGTTAGGTCTCAGATCCGATCACCATATCACCATACATAGGATCAGATATCATTCTATTTTTAACAATCTGATGTAATCATCCTTATAATGTATAAGACTAAAGTTGGGAGCTGTTATGGGTTACTTATATTCAGTTTCACCATTTCAACATTAACATCAAACTTGCAAGATAAAGTGACGTCCCTAATTCTCCTGGAAATAGGAACCAGGAAACAAAAATAAAACAAAGAAAGAAAATATAAGGTACGTAAAATAAGAAAAAGCCTCTTTCATTCTTACATGATAAAGATGGGACCCTTTACGATTTCATTTGCAGAGTTGTGTGTCATCCTCCCCTCAGACATGTAAGTCCTGCATTTTCTGACAGAGAGCCCACTCTGCTGTCACACTTAAGCACTTTCTCTGTGTGATGTGCGCCTGCATTCTGATAAACTGTTCAGTGTGTCAGATGTGACAGCTGCTGATAAAAACATTCACAAATGATTTGTCTTCATGAAACTGTTGAGAAAAACAAAATCTACCTTCTAAGTCCCTTTACCTCTGGGAAGCACTGAACCTGGGCTGAGAACAATGGCAATTTTCCTATATTATATATATGTCTCGTTTCAAACAAACAACAAAACAAAAACTAAGAAAAAAGGTAACAGTATGATTGCATGTCTCTCTTTTCACCACTCCAGTCCTGTTTCTGTAATCTCAAGATACGCAAACTATTGCAAGACCTTCATTAGAGCTGTGCCTCAGTCTAATCTCGTTATTGATAGAAAAAGTTGTTCAACTCTGGGATGTGAAAGCCCAGGGCATCGATTCCCTGTGCCAATTAAATGAAAGCCATTTAAAGCCATTTACACAAAATTAAACAATTCAACACAGGTTGATTGCCACCAGTTACAAAACTTCAGTGTTAAGATAAACATATCCAGTTAGGAGGGTGTTCTGGGAGTGGTACATCTATAATCCCCAACGCAGCACTCACCCTGAGGTTAAAAACCTAAATAGGGCAGAATGGCCTGAAGCTGTTCTCATCACGCTAATACAAGACTGTATTAGTTTACCTGCTTGCTCTGGCAGGTAAACTTTATTTAGTTGAAATGTCAGTGTCAGAATAATACCTTCTATTGGCTTTTTGTGCTCGCACTAGGAGCTGCCACGCAAAGGTTACTGAGAGCAACGTTTCAATCAGCTCCCATGTCATAAACTTAAACATTTTATGCACTTTGCTCTTGCTGAAATAAACTAAATTCAAAACTTCAAAAAGTTCAGTGTTACTGCGGTGGACTTTTTCCACCTGAAACAGGACGAAAAACCAAAAACGTTCACAAATATTGTTGCAGTTGTCTTGATGGAAGTGATCAAATCACATGCAAAACCAGAAACAAAAAGTGGGTTTTTTTTTTTATCGTGAAGGGGGATATAATCTAAGGGGGAAAGGAAATGTGAAGATTTAAAGTGTGAGAAGAACTATCAAAAGCATGTGTCTTACAGTTTATTGCATAAAACTATGGTATATTCTTCAGAAAGAACTCAAACAATGTCCAAAACAATATCCAGTTTAAGAAAAAAGTCAAAGACATGCAATTTAGAAAGTATAAATAAAAGATTGGATGTGAATCAAAAGGATATATAAGTACTAGGCCTGTGCCAATATGCTTTTGTCCCGATTTGATTAGATTCTGATTCGAGTGTCGATTTGATTTAAATAGCAGTTCTCACCATTCTTCAATATTGCTGATTTTTGTAGAAAAAAAAAATAGAAAAAAAAGAAAAAAAAAATGTTTTTGTGCTCGTCATTTTTCTTGATTTAAACTAGGAAAAAAAACAACACAGTAGCCAGATCATCATTCTACTGCTATAGTGCCCAAGAAGACAAGTTAAAAGATCAGTAAAAATAATAAAAATGCAAAAAAAAATTACAATGGGTTATTCTTTTTTTTTTTTTTTTTTTTTTTGCAAAAAAAAATAAAAAAAAATTAACAAATAAAAAGTGATTTTAAAATTGTGAAGCAAAAAAATCCTGATTTTTAATTTTTTTTATTCGATTTTCCCACCCCTAATAAGTACATAAAGCTATACTTACTAAATACTTAATACATAATAAATATAAATGTATGTGAGTATATGCACATGTGTAAGATTTTGCACATCAGCTTGTGTATATGTAGGCGTATGCTATGGGTACATGCATATGTGTATGTATGTGTACATGTCTATTTATTTAGTATTTTTCTCTATTTTAATTTAACAATGTATCAATTTAACAACTGCAAGGAAGACAAAATCATGATTATAAAAGTGGGCCGGGGATAAATAAGCTTTACTTCATCCTGCTCCTTTTTGGACTCGATAATAATTATTACTTTTCTTTAACCTGTTGATTAAATTGTTTTATTTTTGTCCAAAATAAAAAAAAAAAAAATCAATCAATCAAATGTTTTAATAAGCTGTTTCAAACCATTGTAAAATGATGAATCTCCAATGTTTTATTTAATCATTCAGACACCCAAGGCATCTTGGAGCATATTTCTGCAAGGTTCATTGTAACCTTGCCTTCTTTTCAGCCCAAACAAGTCCACAGCAATTTAAATGAGAAAAGTCCAGACTGCAGAGGTGGAGAGATCTGAGATTCACTAATGCAATTTCACTTTCTCCCTTTCAGCTATATGATACATTCATCCTTGATCTTACACATGTTGTCTTTATTAGTATTCATTTATTATGTCTTAGGCGCTGAATGTTACATTCAGACCCATCTTAGATTAGACTAGATCTGATTCATTTCCATCTGTCAGGCAGAGTTCACCAACTCCAACATGAGCTATAATAAGAGGAGCGGGTTTGCTGCTGTTGCCCTCAACACTTTGCCTAATAACTCAATCTTCATTGCTGTTCAAAAATAATCCAGAATCAAAAACAAGAGGTAATGCAATGGAAAAGGAAAAGAAAGAATGTGGGCTTAAATATAGTCAATCATCTGTTGAGATACAGTACCTCATCCATCCTCCTCATTCATCCCAACTGAACTTAATTGTTTCAGTCAAAACAGTAAAAACAGTAATAGTAAATGTGGATGTGAGGTTCCTGCTAATAAAACCCATTCCTGATGTGTGTGACCAACATGAACAGGGCTGCTTTAGAAGGAGAGGGAAGCTAATAAAATATGGCTGAAGGAGAGAAAAGAGGAAGAGACTAGCGGATTCTCCAGCCTGTTATCAAATCAAAGCAGTATGAAACTGAAAACGCATTAATACCTATTGAAAATATCAGTGGTGCTGGATGAAATCCCTTCGGAGATATGAACAGTCTGGCCTCAATATCAGCTTCCGATCTAATTTGAAAAATGGATATCCATTATACAATTTCCTCTGATATGTGTTCTAGGCAGTGAAGTGTGGGGTGCTGCCACTTTGAATTTGGAAATGAAACATCCCCTTCTAAATTCCTCCTCTGCTGCACCTGATCCTCTAGATCAGCCTGGATTTGGATGTTATCTTAAGGATTGTATTATGACTGAATTCACAGGAATGCTGGCGATGCTAAAAATTCATATCAAGCTTCACCACAGAGGCAAACTTGAAAGTTACTGTCAGACAACGCAGCTCAGTCTTTCCTTTGATCTCGGTGTTTGACCTGCTTCTGAACTTAGTGTAATTAGTTTTGTGCAAACACGGCACTCGCACATTGTGGACAGACGTGAGTGACTCATATTAATCCCCACAAAACACACACACCCCCGCATACTTTTCGCCAGTGTCCTCAAAGTTTTATGATTAATCTTACTTATCAGTAGTGTCAGTCTCTAAATGTGCAGAGTGCGTTTTCATTTCCTCAAATGCGATTTTCACCTGAGGATGACGGATCTGCAGCTCATATACTTAATTACATGCCCTTCTAGGTAAATCTGTGACATCATTGAAGATAGGAGACCAAACCACTCCATAGGTCAGTGAGAGCTCATGGGGATTATATGATGCTGTGATGCTCATGAAGAGTACCCCCCAAAACAGCTTCAAAAAGAAGATTTATGAGGTGATTTATAAACAAAGGATATATAAATCCCCCCTCCCTCAGCCACTGCCTTACCATGGTGGAAAAGGTTGTGCTTATAGAAGAAATGCATCGCTATGTCATCAGGGGTTACATGCCCGGCTCAGCAACCACTATGATGCATCGCAATGTTGGTTCAAACTTTCCCTTGCCTGGATGCGAGTCACCAGGGCCTCTCCCCTCTGAAGCTAGGCCTAAAGATGGGACATAGACATGAGCACCAACAGCTTCTGGTCAAACTATTCATTCATTTCTGTCAGGCGTGTTGGAGCATGGAGACAACTAAGACCTGCAGGATACTGTCCCTTGACTGCAGACTAACATCTGGGATCTATTAGGGCCCAGCTTTAGTCAGCGATCGACAGATCGAGCTAAAGATCCTTATATCATTTTGACCTATGGATTTTGAATAAACCAGTAATCAAATCAGTCTTTTACCAGTAGCAGAATATATTAAAAATAAGAGGAATGATGGCTCATGCATTTGTTTTCAGTGGTTTGGACTCCCATAACAGAGTTTTTATAGGCCTCTGAAAGATCGTGTCCTAGTAAATATCCTTCCACTGACTTCCTGTGAGACACTGAATTGATTTTAAAATGTTGCTACTAGTGTATAATGCACTGAATGGTTCTGATCCAAAATATATATCTGGTCTATTGACACTGTGTAAGCCACAGAGTCCTCTAAGTTCATCAGGGTCCAGTTTACTTTTAATCCGGAGAGTTAAAACTAAACAAAGACAATCAGTGTTTAGTTTTTATACTGTTGTGAACAAACTACCAGAAAACCTAAAATCTGCTCCAAATCTCGGTTCTTTTTATTCCAGCCTTTTATTTTCAACAAGCTTTAATAGAGTTTTCCTTTTTTTTCTTTACAAAAAAATATATTTCTTTGCAAATGTGTATAGATTGTGATCATGATAATATATATTACACATTGTCTATTTACCTCACTATTTGTGTTTTGTTATGTGTTTCTCTTAATCTGTTGGAGACTGTTCTATTTCATTTTAATTTCTTCTCTTTTAGCTTGGTTTAATTATTCTATTTTTCATTTAATTTATTCCTTTGGTGTTTTTATTATCCAATTGTTTCTTTTGCTCCCTGCTGTAATGCTTTTGATGTTTCATGTAAAAAAAATGTAGTTTTCTTGTAGCTGGAATGTATTTTACGAATAAACTTGCTAAGACTGTGATAGGAAACTTAATCTCCAGAGTTTAAATTAAAATTCATTTAGGCAACAAAAAGGTTTTAAAAACTGGTCAGATTTTCAATGAATCAGCCATAAAATACAAGAATAACATAATAAATGCTAAATATAGCATGAAAGAACAAAGTTTTCTTCAGCATATATGGTCATGAGGTGAAGGGCAAGTTCAACAGGTTTGTATTTTTATAAAGCACTATGTGTCCAGTGAGTGGCCTCCAGCTGGTCATTTGATGGACACTTCCACACAGGTTTAACCTCTTCAACCCAGCAGCTGCCAATCATTGAAGCATTTAAGAAAAAAAAAATTCACGACTTTAAAACTGGAGCTACTTCAAATTACGGCTTAAGAGACTGATAGTGTCAGTTGTGGCATGTTTTCAAGAATAGCAAAGGTGAATTCAGATTAGATTTTTCGAAGGGACCTTTGAGGGTTACAAGTGTGGTGTGTGGTGTTCTCCAAAACACAGCAAATCCTCAAACAAATCTTCTCCCATTGCATTCACACAACATTTAGATCACAGAAATACCAGCTGATGGAAAGAACAGGAGTCAAAGTTGTGTAAATTCTTATTTATCAGGTTTGATAAAAAAAAAAAAAAAAAAGCCTATTGCTTCACCACTGTTCTATTTTCTTGTGATTTGTACAGGTTTTTAGTTTTTGTCAAATTTAACTGTTCACAGGTGTCGTTAAAGCCATTATCTCACAGCAGATTTACAGATCAGATCATATAATCACAATTACAAAGCACTTTTCATAGAAAAAGCAGCACAAAGTGCTTTTATATTAAAAAAAATATTTTAGCAAATTATATAAACAAGTTTCACACCAAAGCATAAAACCAAACAATGTTTAAAACAAAATACCTAATCATAATCATGCTCTTTCTCTAATGCAGTCACACACACACACACACACACACACACACACACACACACACACACACACACACACAGACACACACACACACACCAAGCATGCACCGACCCACACTCTGCTTCCGTCACCTCTCTCCCTTTTTTTGTTTCTTTTACTATATATGGTCATAAGGAAATGATATGTAGGGGATCTGTTCAACAAATGAGCTCACACAAAACCACACTTTCATTTCTGCATTATTTTGTTCCATGAATTTACTTATGAAGAAAGTGTTTAAGTACCTCTGGTCTCGATCTAGAAGCAGATGTTTTACCCAGTAAGACTCAAGCATGAAAATGTTTTTGGTTATATTAAGAGATACAAGCCTCCATCTTGCTGAAAGAACACCTTCCCTCATCATGAAGAAAAAGGCAAAACTAAAATGACTACAATCATGAAAAACAGTCCAGCTGGGAAAATTGAAATGTACAAACTTTTTAATGTAAGAAAAGAGATTTTGAAAGCTCTATGTTCACCAGTCTGTCCAGCAAACCATTGATTAACTGGTCATTTCAGGATTTTGTCTCCTAAAAAGCATTGGGTTCTGTCAGCTACTTCTCTGCCGAGTAATTTTCACCAGATTTGCATATTTACAAAATACAAAAGTCTGAAGATAAAAGAATCCACAAGCCTTGTGTTGACATGTCTTGTGACATAATGAGGAAAGATACTAGAAAATGTCAACTTTTCTGTTCCAGAAACAACTTTCCCATCATAACAAGTTCCTGTGTGAATTATTTAGTGGGGAAAAAAAAAAAAAAGTTCTCTTGATGCATCATTAAGAATGTCATCCAAATCCACAAAGCCCACCCCCTCAAAAAACCCCCACAAAGTACCTAGTGACAGAATGGATGGAAATCTCTTCTTATAGTCTTTGAAAATATCTGTCCACTAAGAATGTGACACTACTAGAGGCCCAAACCTGAAGGAAAAGGATCTCATGAGGGTGTTTTAATGAAGAGCTGAGTGAAGGGTTGAATATTTATGGGCTAATGCATTAACTCATCTTAGTCATTATGATGCATATATAGATTAAAAACATTTTGCCAAAAGATCCCCATCATAATCCTGATGCCAGTCGAACATATTTAATGCCACTTGAACAACTAGTTGGTGATGGCAACTAGTTGTGAATCCACTGAAAGTTATGAAGTAAATTGAGTTGAACAACTTCAAAAACAAGTCATACAAATTGCATTTGATTACTTTTAAACAGGGTAATTTTTACGTGAATTAAAATTTAACATCACTGCATTTTTTGTGTCAACTGTAGAAGGACGACCAAAGTCCAAATAAACCCATGTTTTATTTATTCTGTTTTTAAAAAATGAAATATTTTCAAGCTTATTAAATTGATTCTATTTTGAGTTCATGGCATAGTTGCCCCTTTAACAAATTATTGCCAATAACTGAACATAGAAACTGTTAGTAATGACGCCATTTAAATTTGCCAACAGGTTTAATTGCAGACTTATGGCTATTTAGTATTCATCTTGCATCCTACCTGAACCGGGAGCTCTCTCTAGACAGTCAAAGACTATTTTATCTTGAATCTTGCTCTGCCATTTTCTGTCTTTGTCTAATCCTGTCTTCCTCTAATAGCACCTTGTTGCATTTCTTTGATGAATCAGCCACAGCGCTTTTAAAATGGCAGGCATGTTTACATCCACTGGTGTGTGACATGGGAAAGCAAAACTCGGGTTCAATGTAACGCAGCTTTGTGGAAGAATACATAGTGAAGTGTGGTTTCTCAGGCTTAGGTACTGCTGGGCAACAACAGCTCCAGAATGTAGAAAACAAATGTCAGCATACAAATGAATCTGGAACGAAGGTTTAAGGTGGGAAAGTTCCGTATTGCAACCTAAAAGCAGTGTATAAACATGTGAGAGTCTGAGACATATTCCTACACCAATGCTTTGGAGAAACACTGCTTTCTCCATTTCTCTACTCCATTTCTTAAAATCAATTTTTTGTTCCTTCTGTATCATTGCAAGCTCTTAAAGCTCATCCATTTTGCTAGCTGGAACATTTCCCATCAGAGCTGTTGGAAAAAAAATGCTTTTGAGTTCCCTTGGCTTTTCTTTCTGCCTTTCTCCTGACCTGCATCCTCTAAATTCCTCTCCAACTTGTGTGTGGAAATTGTGCTGCCCTGAACCCCAAATTTCACGATGGGTCTGTTCTGGTCGAAGAACACACACTGAGGAGAATCCAGAGACGTTCTGGCAGTAGAGCTCTGGCGTATGGGAGGGGAAGATGTTTACCAGTCCATTTTCAGCCTTCGCTGTAACCAGTAAAAGTGATCAGCTACTATTCAAAAGTCCTTTCCCACAAGTGACTGTCCCTATACTGTTGTATGGCTAAATTGCTTTTCTACTTTAGCATAATGTCAAATGTGGCTTCTTCATAAGCAATTGCATTTGTCTGCAGCTAAACCGATTAATAACTTGCACATACAAAATGAACAAAGTGTCCTCACTTTGCAGTGTGATAAGGGATTAGTTACGGGAGTGGCAGACATCTATCAGATGCATGTTCATAACAGTTCTGAAGACAACTTCTCTCTCCCAGCTAGCGCTATGTTGCAGTGTTTCCTTGCCAGAAGCGTTGACTAATGCTGGAGTTGTCAGAAAGATTATCATTGCTTTAATGTAAGGAGGTGAACCAACACTAAATCTTGATAACAGTGGCAGGTAAATAAAACTTCAGCTTCTGCCCTTCCCCTGCGTTTGTGATGTTTCACAGTATGTCGCCCTGGGAAAGGATGTGTTTTTTTTTTTTTTTTTTCCCCCCCTTCAATTCCAAAAAATGCCTGCATCACTAGTTTTGAAGTTCTTATTTATGAGTGAAGGTAAAGAGGATGGTTTGTTTGCCTTGCACTTACTGTGATTTAATTTCTAATTTAGATTTTATTCAGCCTCATTTTGCCATCTGAGGATATCGCCCATGCTAATGAGCAGCAGAAGAGAATCGTTTAGAGTCTCAGCCAAAGCACACAGTGTTTCACTTCTCAGATTTATTTATCTGCTGCTTTATCTCCTCCGTGACTGCTGAAAGGTGACTGACTGGAAGTCAAATGTGGAGTCACTGATAAGTTAACAAATTAAGTAAACATGCAGTTTATGTTTAGACTAGAGGTTTACAGTCAGTCATATTCAGCCAAGTGCCCAACTTTTAAAAATAAGATTCATTTAGTTTTGTCATATATCATGTAGACTTCCAAAAATTTGTTTTGCAGTCTGTATTTGATAATTTTCTGTACTCATTTTAATTTATTGTTGTATATTTATATGTATCTATATATACAGCACATCATATAGATTCATAAATATATGTTGTTTTAGTTGATTTCTTTAATAAATCACCTTACAAATAACCTTAATTGTTTCTTATCATTTGGAGTTTTCCTTCTACTTTTCAGACTGCAATTCGTATCAAAAGGATTTTGTTTGTTTTTTACAGTAGGATTGTGTGAATTACTTATTAGCACAACAGTCAGAGCACTCTTAGGCTGGCTTTCCCGAGACAACATGAGGTAAGGTCTGCGTATGTGTTACTGAGCTGCTGTATTTCCACTGCATATTTTTATTTACACCGACAACTTTTCTGCTGTGGCACAGCTGCATTGCAACACCCGCCTGCACAATCATTTTCTAACTCAGCATGCCTCGGGTAATAGCCACGGATACAAAGAGTTTTGTGTAATACTTGCTTGATTTGTCCTGAAAAGTGAAGACGTAAAAGTTTTCCGGCTCTGACTTTACATCAGTTCTGTTCTAAGTTAGCTCAAACTAATTTATCACCGCCATAACAAGTGAACAGTTAATTATCTGACATATTGCTTCCACCTTGAAACAGACGTGAAAGGTGTGTTGCTGCAGATGTGAAGTCAGCATAATGAACAAGTTATGTTTTCACTGTGTGTCGAAGTGGTGTGTAATCTGGTGGTGAAAGCAGTGAAGAAGGGTTGTGACAAGGTCAACTCATCAAAATGATGGGAACAGGGTACAGGAGGGTAACTTACCTGGGTGTCAGCCATGTCTGCTGGGGATGAATGGGTAAACGGGATCAATGGGTGTGCTTTGCTTAAATGGGCAAGGATTGCGCAATGCGGCAGTGACGTAAGCATCCGGAATATTATGTGTACTTTCTTTATGTTTCATAGGTGGGAAATGTATGGGGTAACATATGTGTCATAGTTCTTGAGTGTTGTGTATGTATTACTGTGGGGATTTGTTATTTGTGGTAATTGGGGAGATCCTGTTGGGCGGCGCTTGATATGGTATGTATAAAATGTTCATTTTGGAGTTGTGCGGCGGGAAAGAGTGAAGAGTACAGATTAGAGCGTCACAAGTCACAGTGTGTTTTTGGACTGGAGAGAGTTAGTGGTGAAATTGGTGTAAATAGTTGTACATATTGTACATACTGTATATACTCTTCACTGTATATATTGCTGCACGTTGGTGGATTGCCCGGGAACCAAATAAATCCCTTCAAACGAAGTCACGACTGTGCCATCTTATTGGGAACAGCAGAGGACCCCGTGACAAGGGAGGGACAATGTCATGCAAGTTTTGGTTGCTTCTTGCTTGAATGCACCCAACTTGACAACAAGCTGCTGGAGCCATTTGGTTTGAATCAGTTGTGTTGGAGCAGGTAAACCAGACAGTGGTTTTTATGGACCGTAGTTTGACATCCTGTTCCAAAAGGGACACGGCTCCAATGCAGCGTGATTCGAAGCTGAGATTCTTCACACAGCTATGGATGCTCAATATGCAAACACAGGAGCAGAAATGACAAGCATCTAGTTCTGCTCAGGCAAATACCACTCATCAGTGCAAAGTCTGCATTTTACTCTGAAAGCAGGAAGGAATTGTGACCCGGGAGCCAAGCCAAAAACTACTTATACTAGGTCCACTGAAAGAGCAATATTTTTTCTCTTAAAAGTACAATTTGGCTTTTTGAGCAAATTAATTTTTACACTATCACTCTTGCATCAGACAGTAGATGGACTGGGTCCACGTAAGATACGTGCTACAATGCAGAGCAACTCAAATTTTATGCAGTAAATAACAATGTGACGCATATGTTACTTAGTGTGAAATATCTACAAATTAGCAATTTACTTTATTCCTTTAAAATGTTAACAAATCATAATTCTGCTGTCCTAACTCTGAGTAGCAGTTAGATTTGCCAGTTCATCAGTCAAGATGACTTTAATTCACAAATCTGGTAAAAATTTCACACGTTGCAAAAAATATTTAGGGCAAGAAATAACATATTTCCAGGCAATATTCAGAAAACATTCAGGGAGGATATCATTTAAGGGGTAATCTAAACTTAAAAACAATAAAAGCACATACAAGAACTGGAACATTTTGTTTTTCCATATGCAGTGTTTAAATAACTAAAAGTCCATCAAACCTAATGTGATTGAGGAAAATGGTTTCATAGTAAGCAATAATCTACCTTGCTACAGTGTTAAGGATGTGTTATATCTGCTGGGATGTGTGGGAATGAATTGACCTGGCAGGAAAGAGTATGTTTCTTTTTGTAAACACATCACTGTGTTAGACTTGGAAGGCCATTCTGTTTCTTAGTATCCCTTCTCATACACAGTCAGTCTCCTTGGTGACATTTAAACACTTACTAGCAGAATAAATTGGTATTTTAGTTGGTGACACCAACTAAAAATTTGGTGGTGTCAATCCACCAACGTGCAGCAACTAAAACTTTAGTTGGTGACACCAATTAAGATACCAACGGACCAAATGGAGCTGATCTTAGCCATTTTGGTGACCGAGATTTGAAAGAAAAAAAAAAAATATGGTTGGACACTAAAGTGGCTTATGACACTGAGAAAAAAATGAGGGGTTGGGGGGTTATGGTAAATATTTTCTATAACAATTTGTCTTTTATTTTCAAAGACACAACGCAAGGTCACAAGTTGTTGCTCTTTTTTCTGCTTAGGGTGCCACACAGTGGCACCCTAAGCAGCTGCCTATATGGTCTATGCCAAGGGCCAGCTCTGAGACTAAATTCATTATTCCTCCATTCAAAGACATGATCTAAATGAATAGGATTGTCCCCGTTTCCCTCAGCAGCACTCGCAGTGAAGAGATGACAGTCGGTAACCAGTGGAGTGTGACTCGACAGGACCCATTTCTCACTTCAATCTTGGCTAATTAGTAAATTAGCTTTCAAAACAGATATTAGCACATCCACAGAATGTGATTGGCATTGTGGCAATTTTGACAAATAATGAAGTATTATGTGGCAGAGTCATGCGCAGCAGCAAAAAGCTGTTTTTTTTATTTTTATTTTATTTTAGATAGTTTAATCTGCTACGAAACCTTTGCACATGTCCTGCACATTCTGGCAGTGTAAGTCTCTGTAATGATATAATGTATGAACTTTCATTTGTTGCTTCTAATTAGTATTAAAACACTGCAGCTTAAGCATTTTACACACATATATTCCAAATGTCAGACTCTTTAGGTGTCCAATATTTTATACATCAACTCTAGTTTAAAGGTAGAAAATCACCTGGAAAGTCAAATTAATCTACCCTTGGGTGCCTCCTCCTGCGGCAAAGTCACAGCCAAGGTTTTAAATATTTATCAGCGGTATCGGTTAATTAAAACAGAGATGGGCCTCAGCTATCCTGTACTCTGATTCACTTTAACAAGCATCTGCCAGAAATGCATGCGAGAAATGGTAATTAAATTTAGCTCTGAAAGTATGGTACTTTCTAATTACTTCCCAATCAAAACAGTTAAGTTCCCTAAATGATTGAAGTCATTATTTATTATAATAAAGGCACATGCATTTAAAAAAAAATCTACTGAATAATCATTTAAAATCATTTAAAACCACTCAACCTAGAGTGTACTGTGATAGTAATTATGGCACAGCATGTGTTGAAAAAGGTACGTTTTTCCTGAAGTGAAATCATATTTTCTCAATCAATGCAGCAGAACAATAAATCCTTTCAAAATAAAAGTAATAAAACAAGTTAGATTACAACTATAGAACTCTACATGCCAGATTAATATCATTTTCTCATTTATGTCCAACTCAGTTTGCTAAAATTAGCAGCAAACATGACATGACAAGTGATTGCTTGTTTTTCTGTCTTTGATTGATGTAATGTGAATTACAACTACCCGAACATGTAAACAACCCTGTTTAAGAATGATCTATAAAATAATGACTTATGATGAGTTTTGTCCACAAAAACAACAAAATCTAATCTACAATTAACATCTTAAACAACAAAAGTGATGATGGATCTGCATGACCAATACTGGCAATCATTTTTACATGAAAACGTATAACTATAATAGATTGTGTCAATAATAGGCATATGATAACATAATAAGTAATGAACATCAACTACTAAGTTGTCTACTCCCTAATATGTTTGGAGAACTATTGCACCATAACACCAGTTGCTATCAGTAACAGGAAGAAGAAAAGGAAGAACTGCCTCAATCCAGTATGTTTTCCTTATGCTGTCTATAACCATGTCGATGAAGCTACAGGGAAGCATTACACCTGTGGCTCCAGTCAGTCATGAGCAATGTGGGAGTTATTTGATTCAGATAAATAGCTGAATCTTACAAGTCCATCACCACTCTTGTGGGATCATTCTGCAGATTGAATAGATTTTCCCAGCTCTGAAACAGTGTTACACTGAAATCTTACATGTACTGTCAAAATTTCAACATCATAGTTGACAGTGTTTGTTTGCCCATGGTAGCATCAAAGAAGCAAGAGGGAGCCAGATATTTAGGTCAGTTAAATTATGAAAAGTGCACCAACGATGGAGCCATCACTAAATCATTGACCTACTTTATGGCTGAGGATATGAGGGTTTTTAAAACTGAGGAACTAACAAATCGTTCCACATCTTTTTTGTTTTTTAAATTTCAAATGGTATTGATGGATGAGCTTTACAGATCTTCCAGGTACTTTCTATTCCCATAATGTAAGAGTTTCTATGCTACTACGGTTTTAAGACACTGTTATACAAGGATGTAATGTTATGTCATCCATATATATTCTAGTGGCAGGGTTATGAGGGATGGGGGTGGGCCTTGAGCACATTCTAATGGCTATATATGTATTAGGGATGGGACTTTTAGGTGATTTTTTTAGGTAACTAGTCAGACAAAGTACATTTATTCAGTTAGATGACATCATGGCATTCGCATGATGTCATCAATATGAAATTAAAAACATGTTTTCTCCAAAAGGAAAATAAAATATGTGTGAAACAAAGGATTTTGGGTTATATTTTATTTTATTAGCATCCTGTGGACTCTAGTGTCCTTTATTATTTTATAAATAAATAAGAAAGTGAGTCAAGGAGACATCAGATTGAACCCAGGGTGGCTGCATTGACAACATGGCTGCTATGCTTGGTGAGCTAAAGACCGCACCCATAGGAACATGCATCAACAACAGAAACCAATCCTTCCCTAAACCTCCTGTCTGATCTTTTTATTTTGCTCCTGATGGGCAACATTTTTGTGGCGGTTTAGCAACCATGATGCTCTGGTCTGTAACTTCCTCTGTTGGTAAAAACTTGGATGGAAACAGCTGTTAAATTTGTCTGCTTCTGTCTTGAAACTGAAGGTTGGGAAGCTGAGAACAAAGTGATTCCAGTTGGGAACAGTTCCCTTCACTTCACCCAACAGGGGTGAAGCAGACACAGGACTCTGCTGCAGCTAGAAGCACTGTGTGGTGTTTATTGCTGAAGCTTGTAGCAACAACATCCATCCATCCATTTGCTATACTGCTTCGTCTAATTCAAGGTCGCAGGGAAGCTGGAGCCTATCCATTCACCACCAAAGAGGCAGTTTATCACATGCAACCGCTATGAAATATCCTGCTGTGACTCACCTGCCTATGTATCAAACCACATTATGTGCTGTGCAAACCTCTCTCGCTCTGTTTTACTGGATTGCTCCTTCCATAAACCGGCATCACAACTGAGCGGTTGCCTGATGCCCTGATCCAGGTCTGGGAAGGGATCCTTCTATTATTTCATCAGGAGCATGGAGGCACATAAAGGCCACACTCACCCCTGAACCTCATTTTAAATGGTCTTGAGGACTTTCCATAGAAGGAAGGTCAGTCTGTAATCTGATCTTTGAGTATTGTCTGTATTCAGATCTTTGTGGGTTAATGATGATGCTTTCCATTTATCATACTTATTCATCAATACCTCACATGTCATGTACGTGCTCCCTTCATTGTTTTGAGCAGTAAATCCATAATTATGTATTCTAAAGATATCTTGACATTGCAGTGGTGATTCGTGCATTGTAATTGTAGTGATAATTTATGCTGCCAGAGCCTGTGGATTTCAGCTGCATGGGTACACAAGGTTAGTATTTGCAGGGTTAATGAAATGAAAAATACTTTTATTATTTCCCTGAAGGAAAGTGTTTTAGTCGTCTTTTTTTTTTTTTTTCCTTTCATTCCTCATTGAGAATCATTAATTACGAGTCAAACTACAATCAGTTATCCAAGTTCTTTTTTGGAGGCTGCTGGCAAGAAATGACCACCTTTTAAAGTGAATGCTAATTTGTGGTATTAAAAAAACAACAATCATTTTAACCACAAATGGGTAATGTTGGGCATATTTTGAGCAGATATTGTTGCAATCCTGATGTAACTGTTCAGGCTTCCTGGTATATCTCCAGCAGTTCCACAAAGCGACTGCTTATCTTGAAACCTGCTCGTTGCCTTTCTCTTGCTGGTCTCAGACAGAGTTGGAACCAGCCAACAGCTTGTGTCTGATAATCGACTGCAGAGCCAAGCAACTATTAGAAAAACCAACTTAACCTTTTCCTGGAAAATTCATCAAAAGAAGCAATAGCAGGTTGGCGCAAAAAAAAAAAAAAAAAAAAAAAAAGAGAGCTCTCTTTCTTAATACTGGAAGAGATAATTCTCAGGTTAAACCCGCCCATCCACAACCAATGAAAGGTCTTTTCTTTGCTGCATTCCCTTTAGATTTGCCCAGACAAGCACCAGCTCTGAACTGTCCATATCTCAAAACAAATTCCCTCATAGACGAGCAGGTGCAGCTGCGGGTGAGTATGTGTGTTTCTGACAACTTCTTGAGGTTTCAGTCGTTTCACCAACCAAAACAACAACTGTGTCTCGGCACATTACTCAGCCCAAAGCTATGGACTCACTCGCAATTCATTTCCAGTTTTGTGTCGCCACTGTATAATAGTAAAATATCAACTAAGCGTGGAAAGCTGAGGAGCACCGGGTGTTTTTCGTATAATTTATGAAGCTGAAAGATGTGCTGGCCCAGCTGGGAAAAAGAGAGGGAAGGTTTAACAAACGCTTCAGAGAGAGGAAGATGGGAGAACAGAAAAAAAAAAACCTTCTGACTTTGATTTGCAACTGGAACGGAGAGTAAAATGAATCTGTGTCTGTGAAGCTGAGACCTCCCATCTGCTGTACTGTAGGACAGAAGCAGAGCAGCCATCTGTGCCAGAATCTGTTTTAACATTTGCATTTAGTACAGAGAAATAGACAATCTAGATAACAAGCCTGAGATTATACACTCTGCTATCACAAGCGCACTATAACTTAATGTAAAATATGCTGTACACACACTTCACTACATCTGCCAGAGGGAAGAAGTAATTTCCTTTTTCATTTTCAATGTTAAACTCATTCTAATAACTCTGTGTGACATTATTACAGAATAAACGTAGTGCAGGCTGTTCTGCAATGTTGGCCATGACCACTGTAACAACCTTTTTTATATATATATATATATATATATATATATATATATATAAAAAACGAAAGCATTGTTCCAAAATGCAGCTGCAAATTTGCAAGAGTCAATGTTATTTCAGATTTTAATGTAATTTCCTGAGAATATAATGTAAAAACTGTTAAAAAAAAAAAAAAACCCAAAACAAATCTAATCATGCTTTTTCTTCTTATTCTGAAACTTGGGTGTATAAACAACGTCCCACTTAGGGTTTATGAGAGCAGAGTGTTGACCAGGAGTGATTGTCAGATGGGACAGAGAGAAATGTGATTTTCTTTGCTTTAAATCATTGTTTGGGTTAAATTCTTTTAACCACAATACAATACAAACGATCTCAGGAAATGCTGAATTTTCAGACATAAATTATTTTTCTCTTTTTTTAAAGCAGAAAAACAAAACAAAAAAAATCGTGAAAAACGGAATAAGGAACTACACAGAGGCACCAAGACTTCAATGCCACATATCACCCTCATCCTTGGATCCAGTGAGAGCCACCCTGCGTGGATGATTCACAATGTGAGATGCAATTACCAGCATGACATTTGCTTTTAATTGGGTTACCAATGACTTCTTTCTGAGACAAAGGTCATTTTCTGGCTCAAGTCAAAGTCCTTTCTTGCCCATATTTCAGTGACAGACCGATGAAGGATAGTCTGGTGAGCGACAAGATCACACTCACCCTGAAAGTGACATTTACAGGTCATTTACAAGTTCTTTGGTAAGTGGAATTACATAGGCCATAAGGAAAATTGTATATCAGCTCCAGTGGAAACAACACACTGTCACATGTGGGCGTTACAGCTCAACTGTTGCCAATAAAGACGCAGTAGCTCATCCTATACAGTGTCTGGCATTCATCCATCCAAAGGATGAATAGAAATGACTGGAGTGTATATTGCTACACCATTACTGCTCTTAAATATGACCAAATCTGAGCTTCAACATGTGGTGAGAGTGATTCTACTGTCACTTTTATAGCTAATGCTTTTAGATTTTTTATAGCCTTTTTTCACCTCAACATGGCTACTGCCAACTCAGAGCAGCAATGCATATTAATAGTACTGAGTTACAGCACACGATTTCTTTTCCTCTGTCTATATATTTGTGAAAACACACTGACCACAAAAAGTTTCTTTACTCAGCAATCATCTGCTAAATACTGAAAAATTTCAGCCTGAGCCAGTCAATGACAGCTTGAGTGATTTTACCGCTTTCGTACTTTTTGCAATTAACTAATCAGGTCAGATACGAAGGGAGCTGGCCCCAAGGTGTTTCCTAGCAACCACGTCGCTGTGATCGGCCTGCAGCCTTTGCGTGTGTGTGTGTGTGTGTGTGTGAGAGAGAAGAGGGAGAGTTACTGCCGCAGTAAACCTGTCTCTCGGCTATAAGTGATTTGTGACTTCCCACTCTTTTGCTATGTCAATGTAGAGGAAGGCACGCACCATCTTTTGTTTGAGCAAGCACACTTTTATTACAAGAAAGAGATTGGCAGGTGGTGCAGGGTCTAACCTACAGTAGAGGCATGTTTATCCAAAAGACAGCACAGCTCTCTCTGACAGTGAAATATACATGTTTGAAGCATTTCAAAGAATATTTCAGAATATAATTTTATTAGCACATTGCGGGGGTAAAGTACAACACCAAACAAGCTCAAAATAGATGTGCATATTTATATTTAGATGCTATTTTGTTGTCTGTTTTTCATACAATAGTTTTATTGGTTTTACCGCTGAGAACTGAAAGCTAAATCCCATGCAGTGTCCTGACTTTTCCTTATGTACCATGATGAAGTTTGAATTATTCAGTTATGTGTGTAGATGTGGGACATAATGAAGTTATTTGTTTTGTTTGTTATAAATCCATCTTTCTCAGACATGTTTTGCATGAAGCCAGCATGCAAGTGCCAAAACTGTAAAAAAAAGAAACTGAAATGCAACTTGAAACACATAAAAAAAATAGTAAATGCGATATGAGAAAACGTGCTAAATCGTATTGCTTATCAAGACAACACGGTATGACACCCTACTTTGGAGTTTTGGTATATTAAGTGTCATGTTAACCTGTTAGGTAACAAGTTAAGGCTAAATGTGCATCAGTGTTGTCGTTGGATTTAATGCAGTTGGATAAGATAATGTTTCCCATTTTGAAGTACTCTAAGCAGTTAGCCTTAAAGCACATGGATACATTCAACCTGTTACTATAACTCTTTATTGACCTCGCCAGCTATGAATTCTCCACGACAGCCTCGACTGACTTATATGGTTCAGAAGTAAAGTAAAACAATTTTGGGAATGATACACCAAGATGTTGACTTTTGAGTTTCTCGACATGAAGCTCTGCAAGCAGGACTTCCTACAAGCTTAGCATGTCTGCATTTTTCTGTCACTGGATCAAGAAAGCACACTTTTGTTCAAATCACAGAAGCTCTGACTCTACTGCTGGAATCTTTGTGCAACTACAACCCAAATGGCAAAGAATTAGCAAACATATCAAACATCTGATTTTTGTGTTGGTCCATAATTGGCCTTAAAGGATAGCTTTCCTTCTAAAATTGACTGGCGTTTTGTTAAAAATATTCTTCTATCATGGTTTAACCAAGTAATAGATGCAAAAGAACCCTAAGAGGTCGAAATGTACATGCAAATTTCATGTAAGCACTTTTAAGATACTACAGAAAAGAACAGACCCCACTCATTATCATCAGATAACACCATGGTGGTGGATGTAGAACCATTTAAATAATGCCTTCATCTCTAATGAACTGAAATCAACATGATTCTCAACAAAAGCATCTCAACAATGGATGTTTTTCATGATCCAGATGAAGAAGCGTAGCCTGCGACATGCTGCGATGTTGCAGTTCTATTCAGCCAATGCAAGCTGCAATTAGCAAACAAACAAGACATTCAGTGGCAGCATCAAAAGGATAAACAAAAACAATTACAGATAAGATTTTTTTTGGTATTGCTTTCTCTGCTACAGTAGCTGCACATGAGCATGCTCGCTAACTTATCTTAGCTTGTAGCTAAAAACTAAAGATTAACAGTATTTTGTGTCAGTTTATATTGAAAACAATGGAGTGAAAAAATAAGTAGGGAATCAATTTAAGTTTTTACATGTACTGTATGATAAAATTATCAATGTAAAGTAAAATTACTTCATACATATTGCAAATTCGCTCATTTTGTTCAAGCTGGAGGATCATTCATTCTCTGTAGAAGAATTATACCATCATTAAAATCATAGTCTTCTTTTAAACAAAGTCATCAAACCACTGTGTGAAATAATTTAATGCAATGCACACACAGAGATTCAATGGCCTGCTTACATTCACTGTAATGAATGCTGCTCAACCTTGGATTAATAGACAATTGCAGTTGTATTTTATTGCACATCAACAATATGGCTAAGTGGACTGCTGGGGGCGGCAGGAAGCACTGCTACATTACGAAGCATGTGGGAGGCAGATTTTCAGCACTCTTCCACATCTGACATTTCTCGTAAGTGACTGGCATACGAGGGAAACTAAATGATCCAGAAAGACGTGAGCATTGATAATCCTTGACATGCTTGTTCTTGTGATGGGAAGGGAGATTGACTGTGAAATCCTTTTGCTCCTGTTCATTTCCGACTGTTGTTCAGCTTTGTAAAACAATACTTTGGTGATATTATTCTGAGGATGTGCTGTTAAACAACACGAAAACACTGCAAACTTCACTGGCCACTGATGACTTCATTAGCCTGTATAAGCTGTTCGTTAGCTCAGGAAGATGAAAAGTGATCCTGACTTGGAACAAAGCTTTGCTTTGATCAAACTCAGCCATCCCGAGAGGAGGCTGGCTCGTTGTCTTTATAATATCTTGACAACAAGCCCCACTAGTCTGTCCTCTATGGTTTGCATGTGAAGGCACACATTTGAGTCTTAAAGCGCATGTGTCATTTGGGGATATGCTTGTGTCTGTTAGAGAGTGTTCCTCTGAGAAGGGCTGAGAGGGTAAAAGTGTGTGCATGCATCAGCATGTGTGTGAAGTTGTCTTAGAGCTCCCTTTGGCATTAGCTCCCGCTAACAACACTCTGTCTATGTTGTGTTTGTAGATTACAGGGACTGTTGAATTCTGAATGCTTTTTTTTTTCTCCAACTTCAAAGTTTGACTGATCTTGCTTGCAGTATGGGACCAAGCCACTTAAAACTTTCATTATTACTTTCCTCTTTCTCTATCTTACCCTTACCTCTGTCCACATGGGCAATCTGTCTACAGCGTGGTGGCTTCCGCTGCAGCACTGTGGTTTTGACACATGACTGCATACAATAACATAAGCTCTACTCATCTGATCCCCCCCCCCCCCCCACCTCCCAGTGTGAGTTAAGCCTGGAAGATCTCGTGAGGAAAAAAAAAAACAGCAAGATGGACTGCTCAATCAGACTCGCAACAGCTTTGCAGCCTGCATTAATGCGAGGCAGCGGGGGCTAAGGCATTTTGTGGGTTGCCAATAGAAAAGTAGACACATTAAAAATCCTGCGGAAATCAAATACAACAACTTGAAAGCCTTTCAAAAGCCCAAGAGAGTTGAGCGTTAGAGTGCATTACAGTGCGTGCATTAGTAAGTAAGGATGGTTAGCAGTAAATGACATTAATCATGCACCCACTCAGTGTGTTGTGGAAGCTTTTGAAGTGTTGCTGAGTAAATGCTTGAGAAACCTTAAAAGGATCTGAATGATGTCTCATGTCAATCACCAGTGTTTTATATATGTGCAGATATTCTTATTAAAGACTAAATACTTTGGACTAAACAGGACATACATAGTAATGTGGCACGAAATTAAACTGCTGATTGGTGTGTGGCTATGTGATCAATGGCACTTTTTAGTGGGTGGAGTATGCAGGTGGTAAGTGTTAAAGTTTAAGTGTTCGATGCAGCAGAAATGGACAATCATAATAATCTGATCAGTGACATCCTTTTCTTAAGTACCTACAACAGGGGATTAAAGTGTCACAGTTAAATCATGGAATAATTAAAGTAAATAAAATGTAATTCAGGAAGTCAGGCTGTCTCATATTGTGTATAAGACTGGATAAGGATGATTTTCAAAGAAAATGGAGAAAGAGAAGCAACACGAGTAATGTTCGTTGTTTATATATATATATACATATATATATATATATATATATATATATATATATATATATATATATATATATATATTTGCTCCTGCAATCAAGTTCAGATTTCATTGTGTTTATTTCTATCCTCAGGTAAACTTTTTTGCAGGAAGATGGTAATAATTTAAGCATACATACAAATTCTGAAAGCAGATGTGGAACAATACCATGAATATAATAGAAAAGACTTAAAGATGTGCACAAAAGTGCAACTTCTTAGGTAAAACACCTGACAAAAAAAAGTGTAAGAACAGAAGTAAAAACACAATCTAAAACGTTGAATGAATAGCTATGTAAAAATAATAAAATTAAATCTATGTGAAGTTAATAAACATAAAAATATGTGCAAACTAATGCTTCCATTTGTTTAATATAATAGTGGCAGCAGGAAGAAAGATGTTACTGTAACTTGTGGCTTTTCCTTTGGGGCCTAACCTCTGTTTGGAGGGAAGAAGCTCAAACTTGCCATGTAGGAGATGGAAGGAATCATTTTGAAAGCTAGAAGCTAGCCGCTGTAACTCCCTGGTGTACAGGGATGATGGTGAAAGACGTGACTCACCAATCAGTTGAAAGGATCAGCTTAAAGTTTCCCTCTTCTTTAATGATACATGACTGAACCATCACAGTGGAGGATATGACTGGTTCAATAAATTCAGAATTAAATAGTCATAAGGGTTTGGTTAATGTGAAAATAAAGTTTCCTCAAACAATAAAGAAACTGTGCTTCTAACAGCTTCGCTGTCTTCAAAGTCTGAGATTCAATTCAGTTCAATTCAACTTTATTTATATAGAGTCTAATCACGGCAATTCCATCTCAAGACGCTTTACAGACAGAGAAGAAAACATAACGAAAGCCAGTTCATAATAGCCTATATAAGGAAACCAACAGATTAAACCAATGACAGTTCTTTGGTATTTGACTGCACTTCCTACCTGCAATACCTCTTCTATTCTATTCTATTCTATAGTCATTTAGCTGATGCTTTTATCCAAAGCGACTTACCTACGACCTGCCTGAACGTTGCTGCGAAATTTCTTGGTCATGACATTTAGCCTCTTTTAAAAGGCATCTGATCAAATCTGACTCAAGTACTTGCTCTGAAATTATATGCCTGCACCAGATAAACAGCCAGTTTGTGGCTTTGGCTCTAAATAGGAAGCACAGTTTCTTTTCTCAGTTCTCTTTGGCTTTTAAATACATTGTTTCTGCATTTTTCTGACAATGTTGAATTCAGTTCTTATGAAGCAGACTGGACCAAAAGGCAACGACTTATATACTGGGCCATTTTGGCTCCAGCGCTCAGCCATGGTCACAGCATTTGATGAGTGACCAAAAGTCTCCACCGTAGAGAGATGGTGTGAGGAGCTCAATCATCTGGAGAGGGGGGGAGCGACGTCTGCTTATCAAAGAAAATCAGCTGAGATGGTTCAAGTCTGTAACTAGGATGCCCTCTTGGTGATTTTTCCAACTGGGAGGTGATTCCAGCAGAGACCCAGCGGACTTTGGAGGGAGTATATATTCCTTTCTGGGAATGCTACAGGATGCCCCAGGAGGAGCTGAAAAGTGAGATATGGCTACCCCTCCAGGATATGTTCACTATGTGACTTGACATGACATAAGCAGAAGAAAATAGATTGATAAATGGATGGATCAGGCCTCTGTCAAGATGTGTAGTCAGACTGTATTTCCTTTTCTTACAATAAAAGAACTTGCAGTAATTCTCAACACTTTATTTCCCAATGTGACTCTGAAGATGGTCATTTGTGGTCCACAGGTTTAATCACGTAGAAAGTGTGAAAGTACAATAACACACACACACACACACACACACACACACACACACACACACACACACACACACACACACACACACACACACACACACACACACACACACACACACACACAAACAACAAACCTGAAGTGCAGTAACTGATTAACTGTAGTAGTATACTCACAAAGCAAACAGTATCTTCAGACAGCATGCATATTATTTTACCCAATGTACTTAAACTTTATATTACACAAATGGATGAACTCAGAGTGTTCAGAACTCTGACAAGCCTTTTTGGCCAGTCAGTGTGAATATTGTGGGCATTGATGCTTTCAGATTACCAGTATTCATTCACATCTACTGAGGTGTCCGCCTTACTACTCTCTGGACAGACTTTTTGTAAAATCACAATCAAATCTTAAAATCATTCACCAGAATCTACAGTAAGGGAGAAAACAAATGTTCAGGGATTATTTTCTGCATGTGAAATATAAATCAAGTTGTTGATTTATCTTTATTTTCGAGCATCTGTGGCTTTTTGAATGTTGGGGTTTGAGACTGTTAAGCTAAGTTATGCAAACTGTAGTGTGCAGGTGCCAGGCTGTGATTGGCTCAGCTTCCAGCAGCGCACAGAGGATCGGCTCCTGGAGGATAGCTCAGCTGTAAAGACCTGACATGTTGGCTCCCATTTTCTTTTTCATTCCTTTCCCTTTCTGTTTATACAGTACAGCTTCTTTTTCTTTCTTGCATAGATAGTTTTTTTTATTTTTTATTTTTTTTATTTTAGCCTGATTTATCCTAAAGTTAATTAAAGTCCACTTAGATCTTGTGATTATGTAAATCCTGTAAATAAAAGTTCTAGCCAGTTGCTTGTAGCATATTGTTGACTGTCAATACTTTCACGGGTGTCAAAACAAATATGGCAGCACAAGTGGAGCTACAAAATATTGAGCTGGTCATTTTGATGTTGTGGCTGAGTGGTGGAATATTCCACTCTCTGTTTTCTGATGCTGTGTTTATGCCTTTAATGGCCTTCATGGATGAAAACTCTGTTTTTGGTTTATCTTTCAATGCAACAATTAACTTCTACAGGGAATTAGTGTATCAAGTCAATAATTCAACAACATGAACTAACACAAATGAGTTACATTTTCAGGAAAAGCTTGTGATACTGCATACTAATAATGTTTAAATGGTATTTTAAATGCATAACATATAAGATGAATATAATCGTATTGAGTGTAAACATGTCACATCTTACGCGGAACATCATTAGTGTTGTTGCATAATTATGCTCATCATAAAAGTAATCCTATTGGATGTTTAGATTTGAGTCATGTTACAAAAATCACTCAGGAAATCAAAGCGGGATTCACTCAAGATTAACTGGATTAGCAAGTGAACTGTTCACTCTTTATTTCTTTTTTTTAATTAAAATATGACTTTGCCCTGTGAGAAGTCTCCCAGTCGAGACTTTAAACCATACATATAAGCTATGAGTTCAATTCATGCACCTGATTTATGTCATTTACTCACTTTATACAGAAAGTTACCATAGAAACAAAACCCTGAATGTAATACACTTAAAGGCTAATTTTTGATTAGTGTGAACATTTTGATTTCACAGTCTGCCCATTATCCCAGTCTGAAGAAGGATCAGCTCTGACATCATCGGATTTAGAGATGTGTCAAGATGTCAAAATGAAGGTGAGAAAAAGAAATGAAACAGCAGTCTTGCGAATGTTATGGAGGAACATCTGTATCTGCACAGGTACTTTTTCCTTGTATCCTCAGGAACCAGCCTAGCAGTGTTATTTCATCAATTTAGCTAAAGAGATCAGTGTAGAACATGTACACCAGAACTTGTAAAACATGCTTCCTGACAAACTCCAGGTATGTAATTAATCATGTGAAAATTAAAGTAAAAGGAGGGAGTTTGACCTTGTCCTCGGAGAGTTAACCCATGTCCGCAGCACATGACTATTTTTACATTATTTTCAATTATCAGCTGAAAGAGACAGGGACCCTTGAGGAAGGTAGCCTCATTTTTTTGCCAAGTCCTTGTCAATGACTTACATTAACAACATGCTTTATATAGCTGAGCTCTGAAAATGTGGTCAGTTGCATTTCACCATGTCTCTCTATAACACTTCTTCATTTTGTTTTTTTAAAGATTTTGAGGTTCACTATAAAACTTATAGTCATAGTCATGGTGTGTAGTGCATTTTGATACTGTACCAATTATTGTTAAAACCATATTTAGCCTTCCCACTCTTTTAAGCTTCCATGGTTTAAAATATCTCTTATGAAGTCACGCCGAAATAGACAAATATTAAAGTTTCCAGTCTGACTTCATCCATCGTTACTGAAGAGTGGGATTTATTTGTATTTACAATAATTTTCTCCATACATTGAGAAGGACAGAGTGAGACTTTTTGTTTAAATTTAGTCAATTATGGTTTTGAATGACCCTACACAGAAAATTTTTAATATTGCTTTTTAGACCTCCTCATTTGCCTGAAACTATCATCTTTATGTTAAATATTCCCTCTTGTGTTCTTTATGTTGACTAAATCAGAGTCAAAGAAACTCCGTTTGACTCAAATAAAAGTGCTGGAGACAGCAAGAAGTAAATAATTCTTTTTATTTTCAGTGTAGCCCAGGGGTAGGCAACTCCGGTCCTCGAGTGCCACAGTCCAGCAAATGTTAAGAGTTTCCCTGCTGCAACAAACCTGATTCAAATCAATGGCTAATTAGAAGACTTGTGCAGTTTGATGTCAAGCTCTGCACACGTCTGCTGATTAGGTCTGATATGTGTCTGGTGTGTTGAAGCAGAGAAACTCCTAACATTTACAGGGCTGTGGCACTCGAGGACCGGAGTTGCCTACCCCTGGTGTAGCCCATTCACTTTAGACCTAAAATGCCAAGTGCTGACAGGGGTGTTCATCGTTCCTCATTTTGTAACATGATCAAGTACAAAATGATTTCGAAAAATCAGGTAAAATAGAAAAAAACAACAAAAGTATAAAGTTCTTTCAAACTGCTTTGTATGGTACCCAGAGTAATGAGTTTAGAGATTCTGTCTGGTTGTACACCAAATACCTCTTCGTTTAATCTGACATGGTATTAATTAATAAACACTCCGGGGGTACTGGGAGTGGAATTGGTGCCTTTAGTGATTGGCGGATAGATTAATATTGTCAGACCCTAGAGACACATGTCACATTCCACTTTAAGCTACTGTTCAAGGACGATTCTCCAACCTTGGTGCCCACCATCACTAGTCTATTGCTGCTCCAAGAAAGAGACAGACTGGTTTCATTCAAACCAGTCTCATAAGAGAAATACAGAATAAATCCCATGAGATCAGGAGAACTTGAGTCATCTTTTATTTCTTGGAATCCTGTCGCTGCCATTAACAAGTCATTGGCATACAGTTCACAAAGGGACGACAGATTAGGTGTTTTAAACTCTAAATAATACTTTTTTTTTTTTTTTTTTTCACAAAATGACATTGCTGAACCTCATCCCCAAACCACTAGTTGTAAAAACATTGTTTAGGCACTGTGAAAAGAGACCGTATAGCCTTTAAGCTAAAGGGAATGTGAAAGTATGTCATGCTGTGTTGCATCCTGGAAGGAAAACCATCTCATCAGAAAAGCTTACAGGTGTTGGCTGGTGCTTTTTGTCGGGTTTGTTCTCGTGTTTGTCTAAAATTTGTGGGAGTATAAAGAGGAAACCATGTGTAATACAAATCATAATACCTGTAAATACATTCAGTGGTATATTATGTAAAATGTTTTATGATGTGAATTTGATAGTAAGACTATTTGAAAGGCTATAGCCTTGAAATGTATGAGTTAACTGTATTATTTGAAAATACGCTCATTGTATGGTTATAAAAAGTACAAACTAAAACATGATTTTGGAGACTTATTCTACAATATATGCTAAAAAAATGTCATCCTGAACTTAGAATTCATGATTTTTTCTTGCAAAAGACAATATGTAATATAAACAATTTTGTGCCATTAATTTCACTTTACCTACAAACTGTGTGTGTACAGCTGTACATAGATGAGAGCATGATTATGGACCGGAGACTCTTTAGGCTTTATAAAACAAAAACGCAGGAGAGAAAATTTGGACAAATTCTAAACAGACTATGCTAACTCCAAATCAGTAAATTTGTTGAACTAAAGTAGTTTTTATTTCCCATTAGCCAAGGCCAAATTCAGCTGGAATTATTTACCAGTAAAACATGTTTTCATGGCAGGAAATGGGCTTATGTTACCCTAAGCTAACAAGCTTGCAACAAAAGTTAAGGACTACCTTTTGACAAATGACTTTACAGTTAATCTCGAGAGGTTTTGAGACGCATCCATATAGTTGTGCAGCTCAGACAAATGAACAAAACTACAACTTGTCTGAAACACTACTTCCCACAGCTTTCATACCATCTACTGGATTCAACATTTCATTTAAAGATTGAAAACCCATACTGGAAAGTAAAGGGTCATGTCACATTGGTTCTCTTCTGCTACTCTGCCTGGGGCTCAGTTTTGGAACCCGTTTGTCTTTGCAGGATGATTGGCGCTTGGGTTACAGCCAGGGACAGCTGGTGTCTAAGAAACTGCCTTGGTGTTTGGAATACATTAATAGACATCAAATTTAAGGTCCTTTGATGTAATCGAAGAGGTCACGCTGCCTTTGACACCATGTTCTTCAAATCTTGTATGACATTTTGAATGTAGATATATTTCTGTCCATTTTTTTTTCACTGCTACTATGGTGACTAATCACATTAACACGCAGCTCTGTCATTCACTGACAGCGGCAATTCTCTTGCTAAATACTCTGCATATTCATTCGTTGAAAGCATGGTTAGCATTCCCTATACTTAATCTAAACATTTTATTTATCAGCGACTGACACAATGTGCCCCTGGGTTTTACTGCTGCATTTGTTATCATTGCTAAATTGCAGACTACATGTTTAACACTCCACTGGGCCATGGATAATTCAGAGTTTCATGATTTAAATTAACTGCAGTGCCAATCAATAAGGGAATTCTCAATCTCAGTCTAAGCCTCATAAATGACTGGAGTGTAAAGGGAAAAATTATCATTAACAAACACTTTCTTCTCTGTTAGGTAGATAACATGCATTAATTAATACAAATTGTTTTTAGTCCTCTTCATATTTAAAGTCGATCTGATAGCACCTGTGTTAGGTCATAATGCACTGATGTGATACTGTAATGTGATTTACTGTTTCTGGTAATTAGGGATGTTTGGGATTACATAATGTAATTAATTTAACTGCTTTGCAGTCACTAATCCAAAGTAATGCTTGTATTTTGTTGCCGGTCTTATTAAAAGGTTGCAATATATCAGGTTGGTCCTGTTGTATTTAATTAGTGCAGTGTTTTCACATGTGTTTAAGTTCGCTGACATTTTTGAGTGTTGTTCTTTTTTCTTATTTGTACCTTCTACAGAAGCATGTGAAAATAAGAATTTGTCTCTTGATTTAATGACTTGCAAAGATAAAAAAAGATATTTAATAACTTTATTTTACATTTTAAAAATGCTAAAACAAAGTATATGTATGGTTACATCGTTTTTTTGTCAATATTATTTTGTTACGTTTGTTTCTGGATCAAGAGAAAGCAGTACTGGCAATTATTGTCAGCTAAATCAAGTAAGGATCGATGACTGCTTGTTAGGCACCAGTGTTCCCAGAAACTGCAAATCAAATTATTCCAAAAGTTTTCATGTTTCCAAACAATAAACATGAATCTTAGAAAGTGCAAATCGGTTTGAGTGTCCAACTGCAGAGCTGATGACACAAACAGTATCATCTTTTAATGACCAAAGATATAAAAAAAACTAGGGACAACCTGTCATCATCTGGATGATTTGAGGTTCATTGGCTAACCCAAGGGGCTGCAACATTTACTGATAACCGAGCCACTTTTTATACCCCACCATAAATGCAAAATTTAGAGTTGCACAATTGATTTAAGTCTTTAAAATGACTTACAATAAGCAAAACTCTTCAAATATTGTTGCTTTTATGTGTCAAGACAAAAGAAAATGGCAAGCCTGCACACCATCAGAGTTCATAAAGATACATAACAGCACTGTCCTGTTAATATCACACACATTGCTCATCTCATCAAAAGCGATCGAGTCTGCAAGAGCCGAATCCAACATTTAGGGCAACCTCAGTTTGAGTGGGGTCGCCTTAGCAAGGTGGCTAGTAAGTGTTAGGTCATTTGTTTGCGAAATACACGTTCCAACAATAGAGAATGTTGAGGTCATCTTTTACCTGCTACTTGTCTATGGTTTGTAAACAGAAAAAGATTCCATAAACAGGGCAAGAGAAGGGTTTTAGTTGAAAAGACATTATGCTAATGCTTGCTGATATGACCCAAAGTTGTTATTGAGAGTCCCTACCGGGACTCATCCTGCGTGACCAGTGAAAATCATCAAACATTTACAAACCAGGTGGAATGGTGTTGAGCTGAGCTTAGGTGCTCATGGAAAGGAGCCAACAGTTCCACTAGTGTGTCCTGGATCATCCCTAGGGTTTCCTCCCAATGGTTCCAGCCCAGAGTCCCTCACCAGGGAGGTGTCCAGGCAGCATCCTAACTAGATACCCGAGCCACCTCATCTGGCTCCTCTCAATACAGAGTAGGAGCAGCTTTATTCTGAGCACCGGCCCACCAGATGACCAAGCCTCTCACCCTTACAGCCAAAGGGAGACCCCAGTCATCCTGCGGAGGAAACTCATAATATTGATCCATTTTTCCTCTAGAGGCAGTGCAGGCAAAAGAGTTCAAGAGCTAAATGCGACTCAAGAGCTGCTAGTTATAGACCCAAGTCAAACCCAATGACTCTTTGACATGAAAGAAGTTCATCTGTTCCACTCTGAAAATGATTAACAGGAAATTCAAAACTATTGTCCAAAATGGTCCAATACTGCAGGATAAACACATTAATGGCTCATCTTGCTGATTATCTGAGCATCAAAGGAAGGACGTTTTATGAAGCTATTGTAGGAGCTTAAGCCTTGGTCAAAGGCACCTTGGCGAAGTGTGCTGAGTAAGAGGAGAATCTAAGGCATGATATAACTAATTACTTTTTTTTTTTTTTTTTTTTTAGAAAGTTATATCAGAACTTTATTTTTGTGCAGAATAAAATTAGTTATTGATCACATTTACAGTCACAGATCCTCAGAGTGATAAAGCTACTTTAAAATATGTGAGTCCTGCTGTGTAGCTGGCAGAGTTTAGTGTTATGTGAAACTCCTGCCAGTCGATTTCACTGCTGTGAAGATGACATTGCTGAAGGCCCCCCAAGCCAAGGACAGCCCTCCTTCTGCCTTTTGTAGCCATGTTTTGCTCACCTATTGAAGCTGCTTTTGCTGCTTGGCAGGTGAGAGTGAATGTGTGGCCAAGTCCCACAGTGAATGACCTCCATGTCTTCAACCTGGCCAAACCTGCCATCTCTGTAATGGCCATCATCTCTCAGCCCCAATGCTCGTACTCTCCAAGTGTACCTTCTGGTTTCTCTGTGTCCCTGTGCTTAGTGTTATTGTATAATTAGTGATATTAAATAGCCTGTTGAAGATGATATATCATTTTACTGGTAAACATATCCAACTTACGTAGTTATTGCTGCGAAATGTTCTGCAGTTTATAAAAAAGTGGAATTTAAGGGTAACATAGAAGCCATATTACTGTTTTCTTTTGTAAAATAAACACTTATTTGCTGAAAATTGCTGCCATGATAATGGAGTCTGTGTGCTGACAGAAATCCTCAGCTTGGCTAAACAGAAGTACACATCTGCCTGAGGCAGTCTCATCAAGCCAAATAATACATTTACAAACATTTTGTTCTCTACAGTACATTAGGCAATTCAGTTTTCCTACCCGCTCTATGAATTTCCCAGTCACTGCAACCAACTGGAGCAAAAGGGAAAGCCTGCTTCTGTGAAGTATATAAGTGACATAAATGCAAATCGTGTTAAGTGACCTCTGTATTTTGAAAGAATGTGATCTGAAACAGAAAGCAGTGTTCTTATATTTTCTATGCCTAGTCTTCTTTCCCTTTAGGAAAACAGATTTCTGTTCTCACAGAAGATAACTAAAAGAGAGAGAACAACAGAAAAAAAAAGCATGTTGTATCCATGTGTCTTCTTGTTGGTTCATGTTGGTAGTCGCCATAACTCATTTTGATAGGGGGGCCATGCAGGTACCTAGACCAGGTAAAGGGTGGGACAAGTAAAGGAGCTTACTCCTGGGAAGAGTCCAGTTGAAAGAAAATAATTTACTGAATATTGCAGCTAATTATTAAGTGCTGCAAAAAGTTCCTTGCATTCAGTGTTTCTCAGTTTCGGTCCTCAGGCCCTCCTGTCCTGAATGTTTTATAGGCAACCCTAGTTCAACACACGTGAATTAAATAAAGGGCTCATTAACAGGCAGCAAAGAACTTGATGAGGGAGTTCAATAATCTGACTCAGGTGCTTTGGAGGAGGATCATGTCTAAAACAGGCAGGGCAGGGGGTCCTGAGGACCGGAATGGAGAAACACTGCTTTAGTTAGATTTGGGTGTGTTAAAGAGTAGGGACATCGAAAACCTGCAGTCCAGTGACCCTATTGAGACTACATTTGAAGCACGTATAAGTGCATCAACATGTATAAGTACATTACATAATGCATTCACTTGCACTTGAGCTTTTGAAGTTTACCCAGATAAAGGTCAGTTTACGCAAAATATTTGCGTAAACAAAATATTTGCTTGATGTTTCTCGGGTCGTTATTCCTTAGCCACCCTTCTATCCCAGCCCTACACTCCAATGACTTGATTTGTAATTTGAGGTTTTTCTTGTTTTCCATGTGTATTAATCAAGCGGCAACCTCTGGCGGTTAAAAGTGAAGCCTATGTGGAAGTGCATAAAACTGCAGTTACCCCTTCATCTGCTCGGGGCTGGCTCCAAAACAGAGCAAATCCCCATTGACTCCCATGTTAAAAAGGCCAACTTCAAGGCAGAAATAAACATGTTTACAGCCTGGTTCAAAAATCCATTTTGGGTTCATAGGTCAGGTTTACCTTCATGACAACTGTGGGAGGAGTGAATTTTTTTCTAGCTCGCCTGTTTTAAAGTAATTTAATCTTGAAGTTCGGCAAATTTATGGGCATGTCCTTTTGATTGATAGGTACCAATCTCCAGCTTCAAGTCAGAGGAACGTAGAACAACTGCGGTTTTCGGCCAGTTAACAATGTGAGCTTTAACCTGCTTACCTCCGTTAGCTGGTTAGCTCCCGTTATCTCGGGGTTAGCTCGGTTAGCTTTTAGCTACAGAAAGCCCGGAGTTCGCTCGATGTCAATCATCCGCCATGACACTCACGGCTGCCCTCTCAGCTCCACCTCTTTGCCCATATTTGTTTTTTCTGGGCAAGACGACGCGCATGACGCTGCCAACATGGCGACGGTAGGAACCGTCCACCAAGCTTCAATTCAGCTCTTCAGAAACCTATGGGTGACGTCACAGAGGCTCCGTCCATCTCTTTATATACAGTCTATGGTATTAATGCAAACATTATGTAGATACTTCCCTATTTTCTTAGGATAAGAAACTCTGACTGCCACAAAGCAGTCAGATGTTATATTAATACAGCACTCTGTAGAACTAGATGCCGGAAAAAGTCAAAAACCTGTAGAAAAGTTTCAGAGAGCAAATGCTGGCAGAAGCCCTTTCCTGACATTTTTGTCTTTTTCTTTTTTTCCCCCTTTTGCCTTTCAAGAATACTATATGTTTTAAAGTGAAAACTGAGTTTGGATTTGGCTTCGTTTCTCTTTCCTTTCCCAAAAGGTCCCAATCCCCTGAAAAAAAAAGAAAAAAAAAAACAATACACAAAATATAGCTGAAATCTTGAAACAAGAAGTTCAATTCACTGTTTACTTTCTGACTGATTCCACCAGCAAAGATGTAGCCAGAGAGTATTACTCCTTCTCTGGCTCCAGGTTTTACATAAACAACTGCAACAAAAGCTTTGATAAATTTTGCTGCAGTGTAGTCTATGTGAAATTAAGAGGAATGTCCAGACTTGAGATTTGTGGAGCCATAAGTTATCTTTTCTTCAATATGTGCACAAATTATTCAAAGCGAAATGCATTTCCAAGTGGCAGTTTTAACTGTCATGAGATCTGAATGCAATCTAAATATCTAAACTAATATATTCAACTTATTACCAATAAATAAGAAAAGAAATACCACTTGGCAGCAGCACAGAGTGGCGAGAAAGAGCTGTGAGGATGCAGGGTTATGATGATGCCGCTGAGATTTAGCAAGAGCCAATGTAAAAATAACCTATACACCAGGATATATATCTATATTTTCATAAAAATGATAGTGCCGTTTTAGGCTTGCAGGTCGCTTCTGTCTGTTAATTTAATGTAAAACTAAAGGCAAAATTAATGAGAAAATATTGGCAAGTTTTGCTTTAAGGCAGGGGTGTCAAACTGCAGTCCTGGAGGGCCGGTATCCTGCAGGTTTTTGTTGTCTCTATGCTCCCAACACACACCTGACCGACATCCAAACAGGTTGACAAGAAGCTACTGGATCCATTGATTTGAATCAGCTGTGTTGGTGGAGGAAACAACAAAAACCTGCCGGATTCCGGCCCTCGAGGACTGGATTTTGACACCCCTGCTTTAAGGTGTGTGACAACAGAACAGTCACTGCAGTACATTGTAAAATCAGTGTCTCATTGCCATTGGACCTTATAGTAAGTTTTTTTTTTCTATGACACTTGGTAAAAAAATGGATTAATCTGAGCTGAACTAGACTTTCATGTAAACTTTGTAGGACAACTGAAATGAAACAAAATTCAACCTTTTCAAGATTGAAATAAGATAATTCAGGTTGTCAAATAAGTCAAACATTTATCCACGAGACTCAAATGGACCTATCTGCACTTTTAAAAAAGCTCCACAGTTCCACATATTTATATCTTTCTGCATTTTTCTTTCTTCATAAAAACAGTATCTTCTCTTCAAGGGGTGGCCTATTCTGGTCCAAGCCGTAGTTCTACATAAGTGTTCTGAGTTTCGCTGCATTAAAAACACCTGACTCGAATCGATGGGTAATTAGCACACTTGTGCAGAGTTTGATATCAAGCTCTGCACAAGTGTGCTAATTAAGTCTGATGTGTGTGAGGTGTGTTGCAGAAAGGAAACTCCCAACACTTGCAGGACTGTGGCACTCCAGGATTCGAGTTAGCCTCCCCTGCTCTGTATAAATATAGTTAAATTCCAAATAAAAGTGCATTTATTTTTATATTTTGCTATCAATTGCTTTAGAAGAAGCTGCTATTATGACTGCATGCCAATGTGTTGTTCCAGCCTGTGACCTCTAAATGAAATCCTTATTTATGTAATCGTAACATTCATCTAACAAAACCATTTAACTTATTCAAAGCAACATGTGTCCAGTATACAGTTGGAGTCAAAATGATACAACCCCCACTGCAAATAAGGGTTATTGGCAAAAATGTACAAACTAGCAGCTGTTTGCAATAAGCGAATCAGACAAAAAGCATTTAAAAAGCTCAACACAACAGCATGAGTGGTTCAACAGAAAATGCCACTTTCAATGAGCTCTGTAGTGTCAGGACAGCTGTGTTTTGTTCGTGTTTACTGGCCCTAAACTTCAGAGAAGAGAAAGGAAGCAAAAATGGATGCCCAATTAACAAAAATTGCCAAAGTTCAGCAGCTTTGCTTGACAGTGGGCAGGAGCTGTTATGGAAATCAGTATATTATATGGCGTTTGCATGCTGACTGCTGAATGATAGCCAGTTTGTTGACATTGGTCTTGTTTCTGCTCTCCTTATTTGACAATATAAGACAAGAATGCTCACAACAAGTTAAACTTTGTGGCCTACCACAGACCTGCCGTATGAGACAGCTTAAACCATCAGTTCTTAGGAATAATGCGGTAATAATTTCTCAGCATGTTCAACATTCCAATCACAATGCAAAGTAAAGCTAAATAGATAACATAAAATTACAAAAAAAAAAAAAGAATGTAAACCAATCCATCCATCCATCCATCTTCCTCGCCGCTTAGTCCAGTTCAGGGTAGGAGGAAGCTGGAGTTTGTCCCAGGAATCATCAGGCGAGAGGCAGGGTACCCCCTGGACAGGTCACCAGTTCATCAAAGGACCAACACAGAGAGGAACAAAAATGTAAACAATTTAGTGCTTTAAAAAAGAAATTGCACCCAGGTGAATCTTTAAATGTATATATTCATGTTGTCTGTGTGGATTTAAGTGATCAGTCACTGTTACCCATTTTTTGAGCCAAAGTGACTTGTGATAAAAAAGTCCAGCTCTTTGGGGTTGGCTCCCCTTTATTTACTATCACTTGGAGCTTCTATTTTAACCAAATTTAGCCACAATAACTAGTTTGCGTGTTTAAAAAGCTATGATTTACTTTTCTTTCATGAAAAAAAGTTATCCTTGAATATATTTTAATTAAGCCTTTATATAAACACAGAACCACAACAAATGGGTACATTAAACAGAGAAAAATCTTCTGACTCACAGAATCTCACTGTCACAACTAAAATAATGAAGCCTTGATATTTAATTCATTTTGTGCTATGAATATTTTATTCTATTTTATTTTATACACGCTCCCTAACTGTACAATATGAGGCCAAAATATTCATGCAAACAGAAAGCCTGAGGAAGATGGGCAATCTCTGAGCAGTCAACTTTCTTTTTTCTCTTTCTACTTGTATCAGGTTCCAGCACACTCCAAAGAGCACCAATGACTCCCACTTCCTAAAGGGGGCTAAATGATATGCTTTTAAGAATAATTATTCTCAAATGTGCACAGATAGAGCGGAGCAGAAGAGAGGCAGAGTGCCTCTATGTCCCCGACCTTAGCCTTGATTAGCATAATTGAATTTCAAACGATCAGGAGTATTGAGGAACAGGGAAGACATTGAAAGCGTGTAAATGGTCCAACGTCACCACACCTTGGTAATATAGTCTTAGAGCATGTGGATGTGGTTGACTGGAGGGTGTATGTGTCAAATAAAGTACATCAAGTGGAGACATGAAAAAGGGTGAAGAGGTCACACTGTTGTGTCACTGTTGTGTGTAATAGTGGGATGCTCTTCTGTAGTCTGTTCAGTCCTTTTTAATTCACACTGAAGCGTCAAACTTTGGTCATTTTGCTGTCAATACATCTTGGATGACTGACATTTTGATTCAGAAGATAGAATCTTTTCAAACATTGATTTATGACATTGTTGAAAGCAAAGATGTTTACCATGCTGATATGATTTCTCTGCATGACTCTGAAGGCATTTCGAAGTGCTGCCTTCTGTTGTTTAATGTGTTTGATACTGTGTTTGCATTTACAAACTCACTTTTGTCTGCAAACTTCCGATTTCAGGCACATAGTCTTCATTCTGTGTTGCAGTCTTTAATTCCTCCACCTGTCAGTGGTCTGCAGACATAATGCCTCCTCCATGTAGGCGCAGAGGATGCAGGGATATGAAGACATCCCCTTCTCTCCCTGTCATTTTGATGAATGAGTAGAGAGGTGTGAGAGTGGATAGGACAGCTTTCTCCTTGCAGGGTGGCATGCTATTGCTAAAGCAGAGCCTCTGGAGTTGAGTTGCCCATAAACACACACATAAAACCGGTTCCTTAAGCAGGTGGTATTTTGTCCTTGGCAGAATAACATAAAGTCGCATCAGCATACATTAGACTGATGGTAGCCATCCCCGAGGACGGACTGTTTTTAGTTATCTGTCACTAGTCGGAAATAAGACGCTGTAAAAGAGCGCTCTGATGGGATTTGATCTTTAATTCAAAGGGGACAAATGTAATCTGGGCACTTAAAACAGCTGCGGCCCATCTCACAATGCAGACACAATGAATCACATCTTTTTAGGAGAATTTAGAGCATAAAATATTAGAAAAGCAATCAAAATCCACCTAAAGCATGCAGATAAAAACTCCTCTTTGTTTTTTTGTTTTTTTTTATAAGTATACCCAATAGCAAAGAGCCTCTTGAGTCCAGGTTAAAAGCAATTAGTCTTACTGATTAACCATTTACTATCCTATGCTACTGTGAATGGTTTGTGAATTGTTATTTCCAGGAGAATCTGTTCTTCTTTCAAAGAAGCTCCGGCACAGCTCATAAACAACATATGCTCACAGCAATTAAGGTTACCCTAGAGGCAGATTCAACCTTGAGTCTATATAGCAGATGTTGGCAAAAATAACAGATAATAACAGCTTTAGATGCATGATTCATTGGCATTGATGATGTATTATACTGGTCACCAGTGTCTGCTGCTGTGCAGCTTAGAAAAAATGGACTTATATGGAAGTACTTGTCAAAACTTGGTTGTGCTGTTGTCCACCCACTCTTGGCAAAGTTTGTCAGACTGAATAGAGGATGCCCCGAGCCTGTTGGAGGAAACTGAAACAGAGGTGGCAATTCTCACGCTCATGGCAAATGACTGCAGAGAGAATCGCTTTATTCTTAAATGCTTCACTATGCAGCATCTGAATAATAACAGGAAATGTTTATTCACTACAGGAGAAAAAAAAAATGCTTTCAGCCGAACTTGAGCTGCAAAGGAATGCATGTCGTCCACTGCAAGACGAAGCAGATGATTGTGGGTGGGATAGTTAAGGCTAGAGAAGTGCTGCAGAAAACTTTGTATGTTTCAAACAGCAAATGTCTCTCAGCGTTATTTCCAAGAAATTTGGAAGAACATGTGGGCTGTGGCTTATTTTATTTACTCGGGTGAAATAGGAATCACTTTTCTTTGTACCAAGCTTGAGTTTAATGAACTTCACACCCAGTTCATTGAACATAATCTGCCATTGTCCAATTTGACATGAATATGATTAACACAAGACCACAGACAAAGTCTGGGGTTATACTGAGTTATATTTAGTATACATCTTGAGGAATTTTACCCAAACAATGGCTGGGTTTTCTGAGCATAAGCAAGGAAGGTAACAATTTCCTTGAAGATTTGCAGTTCACTGAGTGGTGTCAAATTATGGGATCAGTTACAGAAAGAGTTAAATATGTGTGCAGATATATTTCAGTTTAAAAGAATGTGTAAAAGTAGAATATTTAGGGTGTATGAATCAAATGAACGATGGATATCACATGGATCGTAAATGAGTGCCATTATTGGTTTATCTTCTATGAATTTGTTATGTTTTTTCCCCCCAGGAATTTGCACTGATCGTCAAGTGATCGACTGACAGACTATATGTGTGCTTTGATTAAGAATTGGGCAGGTATTATAAGTTTTTCTTCTATCTGTACCTGGTCTATCATGTAGCAAGATGTGCTTTTGAGTTGTTTAGTTTTGTTGTGATGTTGTACAAAGCTGTGTGTGACAAAAATTAATAAAATGAAAATTGAAAAGATGATAAAAAAAAAAAAAAAAAAAAACCAACAGCAAAATAACATCAATGCCTAAAAAGGACTTGGTATGATAAAAATTTGACTCAGACATTCATAATATGGGGTGCGTCTAGATCAGGGGTTCTCAATTCGGTTCGGGCCAGCTGGTCTTCCAGGTATGTCTGCTTCAACACACCTGAAGCTAATTAGGTAGATCTAACTACCTATCAGGTTTTGTGCAATGATTCTTTAATTTGAATCAACTGTGTTGGAGCAAGCATACATGGAAAACCAGGTGGACTGTGGCCTTTGTAGGACCGAATTAATTACCCCTGCTTTAGATGATGTTTCCACCAATAATGACTTCAAATTGGTAGTACTTAATTCAGAATAAGAAAAAGCTTTGTTCTATATTGTATACTTCTATGTTAAGAGTTACAAATGTTAGAAGCGTAAAATGACAGCGGAGACCAAAACAAAAAAAAAAGACATGTTGCAACAATCGATAAAAGTTACAAATCTTGTTCATTTATCACCCAAGGTAAAGCTGCTTTGGGCTTTGCTGAACATTACATGTCAAGCATGTAGGCATAAAAACATACAAACTATGTTTTTCACAACACATGCTAAGTAGCGTTTCCATTTGACCCCGCCAAGGACAGGGTTTGATAATTCCTTGTGGCTAAACTTCTAGCTGTGAAATGGTCATAACAGATAATGTGCACACTCTAGCTGGGGTGCACTGCCTGGAGAACTTGGCCACACAAAGATTTCTGGGAACTATGACATGATAGATGGAATTTGATTTACTTGATAAATCATAGTTCTTCTGCATAAAATGATTAAAATGTTTATATTTTAATCATAAAGCATCGAAAAACACGCCATGGGCCATTTAAATACTGATGTTTAGCAGGTATAATATATAGCATGTTCGTTATTGGCTAATTGACCATAAATTTAAAGCAGAGGTGGGCCTAATTTAGGGGGTAATAGTCCATAAATCTGTATCAGATGAGATCAACACACTAAATTAAAAAAGGATTGCCAGTTTGCTTCTCTCTCTCAAATAGCCATTTCACTTTAAAGGGGTGCTATTATGGTATTTCCAGTTTTCTGAGCTTTCTACAGTGTTAATGTGTTGAATCCTCATCAGACATGTGAACGGCACTGTTTTTTTATCACCTAAACGCATGTTTGAGTTTGAGTTTGAGTTCCAGCACGTTCTCCGTCGTTTTAGAGAGTTTTTTTCTACTTGGAAATCCTTGTGATGTCCCGGGGGATAAGGTTCGGTGATTGGTTACCTTCTACTGGTTAACAAGGACATGTACAAATACATCAGGCGGGTGGAAAACGTTGGATAAAGTTATTTCCAACGATGGCTGGTGAGTTTACCAAAGAGAGACATCCTGCTGCATTCGTTGCTGTGGGTTGCTGTTTTCCACTTTGTTTTCAGGCTCTGATTCAGGTCCCACCATGTAGGGCTGTATGCTATGTGTTGACATGGTATTTTGTTTTTTTATTGAGTTCATATTAGCCTAATCCTTCTGTTTATGAGGTCTTACAATGACGGTGAAAGCAGGTGCGGTGCGCGCTCCCGATGTAGTGCAGTGGCGGGTCAGTCTGAAGTAAAGCGATTTGTGACAATAACTCGATCAATCCCAGCCCTTCTGGTCTCAGAAATAAAAATAAATTGGCCTGACATGCACATAATAGTTCCACTTTAAACTAAATATATATATATATATATATATATATATATATATATATATATATATATATATATATATATATATACACACACTACTCACAAAAAGTTAGGGATATTCAGCTTTTGGGTGAAATTTCACAACAAGCCTAAAATGCATTCAACCCTGTACAGGTGAACTTAATGTGATCATCTCTAAGCTTTTAAATGCACATGTCCAACTGTTAAATGTTTCAATAAATTTTGCACAAGTTGCTGTTCTCTAACAAGGAGCTTAACGGCAAAACTCACGGCAGGTGTGTGATCCTTGAATTGACCAATAAATGTCCTGGTTCAATTAGAGCTGGTGTTTAAACAGTTGTCCTCATCATGCTGTTCACATTTTGACATCATGAGACCAAGATGACACCTAACAATGGAACAACAGTCCCTTGCCATTGCGATGCTTCAAACAGGACATTCTCAGACAGAAGTGGCCACTGAGCTTGGAGTGTCACAGAGTGTCATCAGCAGGTTGCAACAGAGATATCGAGAGACTGGAAGAGTCACAGAAAGGCCTAGAAGTGGACGTCCTTTGGCCACATCCCGTGCTGATGACCGCTACATTGTGAACACTGCCCTGAGAAACCGGATGATGAATGCCACTCAACTCCAGGTACGTTTAAGAGAGGTGAGAGGCACCCAAGTGTCACGTCAGACCATTCGAAACCGTTTCCATCAGCGTGGTCTGCGTGCTAGACGACCTGCACGGGTACCTGACCACACCACCAGGCACAGGCATCATCGTCTTGCATGGGCCAGGGAGCATTTACGCTGGACGAGGAACCAGTGGGCCTCAGTGCTGTTCTCTGATGAAAGTCGATTCACACTGAGCAGAAATGATGGCCGGCAACGATGTTGGAGACGTCAGGGAGAGCGCTATGCATCAGCCACTGTTGTCACCAGGCGAGCTTTTGGTGGAGGCGGTGTTACAGTGTGGGCAGGGGTGTCCACTTGGTACAGAACTGCCCTACACTTTGTGAATGGTACAGTGACAAGCCCATACTACCTGAATAACATCATTAATCCAGGGATTGTGCCCCTACATGAACAGCACAGGCCTAATTTCATCTTCATGGACGACAATGCTCCTGCTCATCGAGGCCGCATCATCAGGGAACGGCTGTTGGAGACTGGTGTACAAATGGAGTAGACAACAGGTAGAAATGAGACACAATTAGCAAGACAATCTTGATAAAGAAGAGATCCTGCAGGTGGTGGCCACAGACCATTTCCCTGTCTTTGTCTTTTCTGGCTTTAGTCATGATTTTAACTTGTGTAGCTTATGGCACATCACTGTGGTAAGAAGGTTTGCTGCATGTACTATGGCAAGGGAAAAAACATTAACTATGGGAACAAAGTTCTAAAGATACCACTGGTCTAGGTGTTTTAACAAAAAGTACGTTTATTTTCCACAAAAAAAAAAAAAAAAAAAAAGAAAAAGAAAAAGAACCACACACAAGATCCATGAGAAAGAAACATTAATTTAACCACAGTAGCAACAGAAGGGAGGGGAATCACGCCAAGGCAGAGGCATGCGGCAATGCCCTCTACTCAATCAAGAAAAATAAAAGGGGTTCAGCACACTGACCACCATGTATCACGCACACATGTGCACACAAAATTATAGCAGCTGAGGAGGAACTGTGACGAAACCACTACCACCCGAGTTGGGACTGCCACCTGGAGCAACCTCTGTCTACCCAGACGGTGGCCTTTTTTGACTGAAGCGCCCAGACAGAGCAGGAGAACCAGAACAGCAGTCCTCTGAAAAGTGGTGGCTGAGCAGCCAAGCTTAGATATCTGCACGTTGGTGTGGGCCCTAGAAAGCCTGCTGAGAAGAGCTTCAAAAGCTGTGGCTCACCCATACCGTAGTCTATAAAGAGCAGGAGATAATCAGTTGGGGTTGAACAACGGCAAAATGAAAGCAACCAAAAACCCTACCTGGACTGATAAAGCAGGATATGCTGCATCCAACTGAACAGCCAATGTGCACAACCCCAACGCATGTCAGTAACGTGCAGAAAACACAAAATGGATGATGGAGCACTTTACTTGCACAGGGAGTTGGTGTTTCACTATTACCACGCCAAACAGACCCAGCTACACCAAACAGCCACCACAGGAGATGGGAGGAAAAGAGGGCGGCTGGCCAAATGCATCTGCTTTTAAAGAGTGCACTGTACCGCCCACCAATCAAGACATTTGGTAAATCAGGCGCAGTGCCACACAGTGGTCAGGAGGAAGAATCTCCGGCTACTTTACCACATGCAGCACAGTGTTTTGAGCATGGAGGAGATAGCAGGAGACAGGCTAGTGCCACCACATCACTTCCATCAACAACAAGTCAACTGGCCTAGGACTCCCTAAGATTCAACGTTAAACTCCTGTTGTTCACCTTAAAGGCCATCTGCAACCTTGCCCCTCCATATTTTAATAGCTGTGTTTCCATTACGCTATTGTGCAAAACCTAAAAACCTAAATATCGCAATAAAAAATGCGAATAGAAACACCTACATTTTGAAAAAAAAAAGTCTTAAATATTGCTTAAAAGATTTTTTGCTCTTATAAAGTTTTTCTTAGATGTTTCGACATGGAAACATATCTCAAAAGTGCAATGGAAACACTTTTGTTCGCAGTTCGCACGTGTCCATGGATGTGAAGTTGGGGGTCATGACCAGGGCATTTGCAGTAAAGATGAAACAGCGAATTGCAGAAGTTTAGAAATGAAAGTGTGGGAGAACAGCTTCAAAAAGCCGGAGCAAATTCCACGCAGCCAGTAAAAAAAAAAAAAAACGCCACCTTGCATAAGTTGCAATGCCTGTAAAATCTCACCAACTGGATGAAACTTTACGAGAACTGAAGGCCTAAACCACAGGTGTTGAATTCCAGTCCTCGAGGGCCGGTATCCTGAAGGTTTTTGTTGTCACCATGCTCCAACACACCTGACCGAAGCTTAGAAACAGGTTGGCAAGAAGCTGCTGGATGCATTTAATTCGGATCAGCTGCGTTGGTAGAGGGAAACAACAAAAACCTGCTGGATACTGGCCCTCGAGGACTGGAGTTTGACACCCCTGGCCTAAACACTGTTTGATGAAACACCTGCAAATCACAATTGTTGTTCGTTGTAACTTCCAGATATTATTACTTTGCAAAAAAATTTAATGGGAACAGCTATAGAAGTTGTCCAGATCACCACTCCAGTGCTCCTCCATCCACCTCATTCTGACCCCCTGCCCGCCTCAGCACCACGGGATGCAAAGCTTTCAGCCACTCTGCTCCCAAACTTTGGGACTCCTTACCTGACATCCGTCACACTGACTCTTTCCTCATCTTCAAATCCAGACTCAAAACGCATCTGTTTAAGATTGCCGACTCACTTCAAGTTCATCTACATTCTCCTCCAATTTTATTTGATTTATTTATGTTTTTCTTTCTTATTTTATACTGATTTTATCCCATGTTTTTATCTTCTTGTCCTTGAGTTATTTGAAAGGCCTTTTCAAATAAAATGTATTATATTGTACAAGGAAACGTGGAGAGGGCAGTAAGAGAACAACAGCCTGACAATGAGCAAAGGAGGAAAAGGCAAACTGCCGGAGTCCTACAATATAACCTCCAGCAGGCCATTAACGTGCATGTTTCAAAAGAAGTAAAGAGTTATTATGATGAAGAATCATAAATTATTAATATCTTAGATGTTTCAGTCTGCTGAACAACTAATGAAGTTCAGGTTTACATGTGTTGCCATTGGTTTCAGTCTCAGACATTTGTGTTTACCTGGCGTTCGGTGTGAGTTCCCACTCCTGTCATAAAAGCTACAGATCATTTAATGGTCATGCAGCATGTTTTAAACACTTTAGTACAGATTACATGTGAAAAACCTGAAAGTGTAATCGTAAATGGTGGCCAGGTGCTACCAAAATGGCAGTGAAAGTTGCAGTTACTTTGCATGTGCAATCTATTTTATGATAACTGGAGTTTCGAGGAGACACTGCACCTTTAAGAGCAGCTCCAGGTCAGAGCAGGGACACACAAAGGCTTCTGTAACACAAGCTTCAATGGGAAGTACTGGGAGAACCAGAAACTACAATCATCTCACATTAAAGTTGTACATTTAGACATGTAGGTCATGTATTTCTTTTTTTGAGAAATTCTGGTTCTGTCTTTGTTTTCGGACAGGTCACTGTTTTATATCCTGAGACAGAACTCACCATTACATGTTGTTGTCTATACTGAGCAAATGAACTTGTCTATGTAATGTGGGCTGAGATCTCAACTGATACAGATTGATTAGGCTGATCTAGCAACATGGTATTATAGCTACAGCTTGTTTCCTTCCTTTGGAGTTGTTAAAAATATATATTTATTCATTAATTTGTGCTTTGTTTGTTATTACTAAATGCTCAACTCAAAATGATGAAATGAATACTGCTCTCCTTTGGGTGCAGTTGGCGAATATAAACCCACAGTAAAGAACATTTTTTGTGTTTCATATCTCATCTATCATGACTGGGTCATTTAACACACAGGTTTCTGAAGTGAAATACACACCTGGTTTAAACACTATCAGCTTGTGAGAAAAGGGCACAATATGTCTCTCATATAGTGGCACAACTGCAAAGGCAAAGATCGCTAAAATACTATGATTAATTCTCTTTTGTTGATGAATGTTTGCCAGTAATTTCACACCCACAGCAGCAAAAAACAATAGCTGAGGTATTTCCTATTGGGCCAAAGCACAGGACCAAAAAAAAAAAAAAAAAAAAAAAAAAACTGGGACTACCATAAATCAAAAGCATTTTTTTCCCCTCAAGTATAACTATATAATTTACATGCTAACTCTCAACATGCATATACTTATTCAAAGAAATGCATAGCTATCAACTGAAATAAATAATACGTAAGACTAGCTCTGCTTTACATAATTCATGTTTCATTTGACTGAGCCCCAAAACAGAAGGAAATATTAGTTGAAGCTTGAGTCTTTTTCGATTTCCATTCACTAGCAGAAAGTGATGAGCTTAGACCAAGCACCTAAATGCCAGTTTTCATCCGAACGTGTTTAGAAGGCCGTATCCCCCATCATTGCAACATTCACATCAGAAACCTTCATTATAAATTCATGTAAGCTTTCCCTTTTCCTCTAGTGAGAGATCAATGCCAAAAGAGGTTATAAAATGGTAACCACATCTCATTCTAGTTTTACGAATCAGTTCATTTAAGAACCTCTGGTGCACCAGATAATCATGAATACTGGATCAGGGGATAAGTGACTGAATATTGGAGTAATTGTAAGAACACGGAAGTTGGGCAACTATTGCATACCTGGTTAAGTTCTACTAGATATTATGGTAATGTTTAACAGAAGAAGAGTCAAGCCAGATACACATGACAAAATCCTAAAGTTATGTTTTTATTTTGGCATCAATGGTCAGGGGAAGGGTTGGGTTGTGTGCATGTGTGGGTAACGTGTGTGTGTGTTTAAATGTGAAACTGTTTTGATTTTTTAATGTTAAGCACTTTAATATTCTTTTGGATGAAAAGTACTATACAAATAAATAAATTAAGTTTGAAGAAAGAAGGAAAAGAAGCAAAACAAAAAATGGATTCGTTGCTCCATCACTGAATATTTAGTGCCAAAAATATTCCATCTAATTTGACATTTTAACTATGCCATTTTACCATTCCCAACACACTCTGGATAGTGTTTTTTATTTTATGAGTAGGTTAACCCAAAAGAAAACCAACTCAGAAAGTTTTCTTATGCATTTATTTTTGCTGAAGTCAAGTAGTGGAGAGAAAATATGACACCTCCGGTTGGTGAAAGCTGAATCATGGTGGGAAATATCTCCAACTCCAGAGGGTGGATGAAAAAGGCTTTCCCTACAGTTGCCAGATTTTAGTGTCGTGGCATTTTGTGTAATTACTCTGTTGTGCGTCAACATTCCCACAGACTTTAGCACATGAATACCGTCTCAGAATTTCTGAACAATCTCAGGAAAATGGCGAACAATCTTTGCTTCGCTGGAGCTGTTGTTGGTCCTTCTGCTTTGTCCTACTGTGAAAATGACAAACGATTGTGGAAAAAGGTCTGATTTGTAGCAGAGAGAAACCAAGCGGTAAAAATAGAAATGAAACGCGGCTGTTGCATACGTTTTGTACCTAAGCTTCTTTTGTATTTTTATGCTTTTAGAACTCCCCCGTCTCTCTAATTTATACTTGCCAGGCCTCTTCTAGTTCCTGCAAACTTTCAACCAATCAGCATCTGTGTATGACTTCATCTCTGAGAGTTACAAACTGGAGGACTTGCATGCAAGCCTGTATGCACTGATTGCATCCCCAGAATCCTTTATTCTGAACAATGACAGAGACATATAGTGCAAGTAAAAAGGGCATGCTACCGTAATTTGATCATTAGCGATTACACCTGAGCATAATGAGCTTGAAGTTCTAAACTTCTCCTGAGAGAGTGAACTTTGCATCAACCAACATAACCGTGGAGGTTGTCACATATTAGGGGGGACATGGCAATTATTTAGATAATACCATTAGGCCAGCAAATCTTTTCTGTCTTCCTTTAATGAGCCGTTCAGAGTTAATCAGCATTAAAGAGTTTGGCTGAGCTTGTTTCTCCTTCATTGCCAGCAGAAAGAAAATCAGCTGTCACAGATGATAAGTTCAAAGACCCAGTCAGAAAAAGGCCTCAGAGCTTAATCCACATGCAGCCGAAGTCTTTAAGAAGTTTTCAGAAAAATCGTGGATGGCATAGCGTTTTGTCAACTCGTGATATTTGTGTCAGGCAGTTACTCTTACAGGCAATGGAAATCTTTTGACTTCTCTCGCTCTAATGACAAAGTTCTGTGTTTTTTTTAAATGGAAAGATCTCAGTAATTTTCAGACAGCTTGCCATGAATCTGGGTGCAGATGTTTCTTTCAACATAATCATGAACTGTAATGACTTTACGCTTTTACTCTGGTGTCATAAGGTGAAAATTTTCATTTTAGTCATCATAAAGCTTATAGCGCATTCCCCTTTTGTACAAAAATCCAATGAGTCTAAGAGATGGATTGGGAATTTAACAGGTGCACAGTCTGTAGTCTTGTTAAACAACCGTGCTAAATTCAAAGTTACCCAGTGGAAAACCGGTTGTTTGAATCCAGCCTCTGCCAAATGGTGAAAGCTTAAGCCTCAAGATGAGACCATGATCAGAATGCAGTGACAGTCCCAACCAACAGACACTCACAAAAGACGACACATATATACCAGAATAGTAGGCGGCTGACAGGCAGGTGCAGACACATGAATACAGCCACCTGTCCATCTGTCTGTCAACACGTATACGCACTTAGACATGCACACAAAGCCCTCTCTTTTGCTGCAGCCTTTCCATCCACAGCAACTCAGAGAATACGTTACCCTCCAATCCTTGAAGCATACCTTCAGATAATCAAGACATAACAAGAAAGGAGCTTTCAGAGTTTTCCTGGTGCAGCAGTTCCACACTGAGCCGACATTTATTTGCACAGGTCTTTTACAATGTAACACATTTCAACCTCGGGATTTATATATTCTAAAGATATAACGCTTCGCTTGTCACAGTTCCTGCTCTGTAGCAGCGAATAAACTCCACGACATACCAGCTGAATGTTGCCAATGCTCTTTATATGTGTTTTTTTCCCTTTTTTTTCTAAACTCAGCTATTTATGTATGACTTCTGTGCTGCACTAAATAGTTGTACTTTTATTTGTGAGAATCAGTGAAAAAGTTTCTTATATGTGGTGGTATAGTTTTTAAGCTTATCTCTCCTGGTGAAAAAAAAAACCCAACCAAACAAACAAACAACAGAAAAAGTACAGCTGAATGTGATTGAAGCACGCAGTCATGAAACAAAGTCTGAATGTGGAGTTCTGTTGGAGTGAAAAGGATATCGAGTGGATAACCAAAGTTATTTTCTTTCAGAGGCTAACATGAATACTGCTCGATCATATTTAATGAGAAATCTCTGTTAACCTTGGATAAGTGAACAACATGGCCTGCTGGTAATAATGACTATAAAAGGACAAAAAAAAAAAAAAAACCTTTATGAGTGGACATTTGGCAAAGCGGTCATCCCCTTATATGCCTGCCAGGTAAAAGCCGGGGTTGTTTTTGTTTCTTTATTATATCTAATCAGTCCTAAACTAAACTAGTTTTGACCCAGGATGAAATGTTATGCATTTCATTTAGCAACCAAATGAAACTAATCAACACACCAAATTTTTTATGCTTATAAAATCTACAAAAGCCAGAAGTGGTGTTAGAACCTTGCGCATGTTTCAGTGTAGTTGTCCTACCATTTAATAATTACATGTGTTAAATAATGACAATAAATCCATGCAACACAACAAACCCCTCTTTAATTAGTCTGAACTAATATTTAAAAGACACACCTGCAAAGATATTGCAAATAAACGCTGCCAAACGTCACTGTTCAGTATAAAGAAAATGCAAATCTAAGATTTGATACCATGTCAAACTCATAAATGCATTTGGAAGCATATTTATTGTTGTGTTACATCAGCCTTCCTTCTAGTTTTACCTATAAAAACAGGAACTATACATACTAATGGCTGATTTTGTCTAAAAGAAATCTGTCATGTTAATATGTGAATTCAGTCCAGTTTTTTAGTTTGGATTCTTGTCTAAAAATGATTCATTAAACATTTTACTTACAGAAAATGTCCTTTTTTTTCCTGAAGATGAGTTTTTTTCAGCCAAGCTTGTAAATGTGGTACATCGATGGTTGCATTCATTTGCTTGTACATTTCCTGAGACATTTTTTGTCCAATCAACCAGACTCCTCCATCATGCTTTTATTCCTTCTGCGTTGGATACTCTGTATCTAGTATCTGCTTATTTGAGCAGCAAGATTTGACCTGCGGATGTGTAATTACACACCCCAGTTCTCACACTACTGTGTCAGTAGCACAGAAAAGTTTGGCTGCTCTCTTGATCATTTTTAGTATGAGGAAAACTTTTTCTGGCGAGATAAATGGGCAAAATTTGGTAAAAAAAAAAATTGACAGTTTCAACCTGCAGGTTGCTTGCTTGGAGATCCTTGTTACCCAAAGCAGAGAGGATTTGTGGATGCTCCATGACAATTGCAGAAGGGAAGGAGAAAGTCGCTCAAAATAACACCTAATAGGCAGGCTCACACCAACAATCAGCAGCATCTGGTGTACTTGACAATAAAGAATGGATTAGTCTGTGTTGCTGTGCAAGAAGAATCACATCAGTGCACCAATGGCAATATCCCCCCTAATAAAAACCAAAGGGGGTTTATGCTGTCACTACCTTAATGTTTCTTATCTTTCAATCACAAAAATCAAGCGCAGCTCTAAGAGGGTCACTGAGCTTTTGTAATCACTCAGTGAGCCCTTTAAAACAATTGCCCGTGCGTTTGTAAAGGTTCTTCGCTCCATGATGATCCAAGTACAGCATGATGGATGGAGGCTGGTTTGAACTTTGTTGTATCACAATGCCAAATTGCAGCTATCTGCTGATGTGTTTGAGAAATAACATTCTCCATCTCGCTCTGTCGAGATGCCTGGCGGCGATGTATTAAATGGTATATTGATAATTGAAATCTCTGTGATGCCTTTCTGCTGACGGTGATCTTCTAGGGAGATAGACTCTATTACTCATGTGCAGTTGGAGAAATGAGAGGAGGTAGGGGTTTCGGGGGAAGTGGGGGGGGAGGCTTATGTAAAAAAAAAATCACTTGCTTATGCAGCTCTGTGTGGAAACAAAACAAATGACATCAACATTTAATTGTGAAAACTGCAGCAACACATTTGACAGCACACTATCTTTATTAATGCAGTATGCTCTAGCCTTGTGTTTCACATTTCCCCTTTTGAAATGTGCTTGTTATTTCCAAACATATTACCAAATGATAAACGCAAACCTCACAGGTTCCCTCTGACTATGTGCATCAGAGCTATAACCAGATCACTGCAACACAAATGAGAGACCTCTTTTCATTTCCATCGCCTCTGAAATATCATATCGAAGGGTAATAGCCCATTTTGTTTCGATGCCAACGGACCTCGTGAGTGCATTTTCACCCGTGGCGTTCAGCTAAAATAGAAATAACAGACTGTTGACAGTAACCAATGTCACATAATCTTCCCCTGAAGGACAAGCATCAAAGATCAATTTATTTTCCTAAATGCTATTTATATACCCATCTCTGCTGGGCGCCCAGGGACATTGCATATCACAATTTAAATCAAATGTTGCATGAATGAATAGTACAGAGGGGCAAAAGACAATACAATGACATGGAAAGCAGGCAGAGAGTGAGAGAAAAGACAAATAAGCTCATAGAAAACTGTAGAATTAATTCAACAGCCGCATGCAAGGTGTCATTGCTAATAGTGCGAGTGTTTTTGTCTTCTCTGGACAGCTATTTGCCGTGCATATGTGAGGTATATCACCCCAAACTCAGACAAAGCCGACCTACATGTGACAGCATATGTAAATATTAAAAAATGTGCAAAAAGATTTAAAATCTAAGTGAGCAAAGCATGTTAAATATAACTGCAGTTCATTATTAAAGCTAAAATAGGTGCTTCTTGACAAACGTCTTTTTGGCTCCAACTGTTTAAAGTCTTTTTATAGCTCATGCAAAACCTGCTACTTCTAGCACTTCATAATTGCTCAGCACACATGGGACAGGGAGGCTTTGTTTACTGTACTGTGAGCCGGCAGATCAATTCCTCTCCCACTCTGCCCGCTTTGATAATTGCTGAGCAGAAGACGTGTGTTTACAGTGACTATTCTGCCAGCCCTGAAACACTTTGGACAAGAATAAAAGTGAAGGACTTTGAGGTTGATGGGAACGGGGGAGAGAGAAAAAAAAAAAAAGTTGGCATCTTTTTAAAAATGCAAGGCTTGATATTATCGTGAGAAACCAATACTATTAAGAAAGAGGGATGGGCCAACAGAAAGCCCTTCAAAGTGTCAGATTCAATAAAAGATGGCTGAAGGATAATTAGCCACTTAGAAGAACATCTCCAACATGACCTTGCGAGGAATTAACAATTAAAAGATGTACTAACAGAAAAGAGAGCACAGATTTGCAGTCGCTCTCCGGAGGAGAGGCTTTTTTTGTAAATAAAAAAATAAATGTGGCGGACAAATTCAAATGTGTGAGCTAATGTTTTTCAAGCACTTAAATTAATAACATGTTTTACTAATTGTGCACTCAGCTTTAACAGGGAAAAAAAAATTAAATTGGACATTTTAAAAACTTGATTTTCCAACATTTCTTTCTCATTTGCTTTAGAAATAAAAAAAGACAAACTGATAATTGGAACTGAAACAGCATGAAATGGTAAAATGTGTAATAATGATATTTTTTCATCCTTTTGTTTTGGTCAGCTGTCATTAAATTCATCAGGGAGATGCTGGAACAGTGAAAAATAGCACCATTCGTATGAGAAAAAACACACAAGTAGGTAAACTATTTTTACTTTATTTAGCTATATAGTGCAACTAATACCACCCCAAGTGCTTTAATTTGGTCAAATATTAAACTATGAAGAGTCAGAATTTTGTGTTTCTTAAATCAAACATTTAGAGCATTAAACGCACATCGCATGATTTCACACAATCCTAAAATTCAATTGTTTTATATCACCCTCCAATCTGTGTAAAAATAAAAAGTCAGTTATTGTGCATACAAATCAGCGTCATTAGTGTGAGTTTTATAGCAAATCAATGAATTAATACAATAAAAATGGAATTAAATAAAACATCTGATTTCCAGCCGCTATTACTCTTTAGACGTATCTGACTTATTTCTGCAGCTCATTTAGCTTAGAAACCTTCCGAACTGAGTGAAAGGAAGCAGAAGTATGTGGTAAACAGCTCTGGTGAGGAGTGTTTGGATTCTTGAGATTTCCTTTAGCTTCGACACACCGGGCCATCCGTCATGAAAGAAACAAGATAAGATTATCCCACAATTCCTTGTGGCCACAATTTTCAAAGTGATACTCGATGATGTTTATCTGGTTGTTCTATGACTGGTTTAGATGAGTATGAGGACAGAAGAGTGAGGGTAAGTAGCCCTTTTTTCACTTTGTGCCCTTTTCTTCTGTCATAATTATGAACCATAATGATAAAGTAATGTTTAAATGAAATTTCACCCTGCTCATATGATAAACCGTCTCTGTGTGACTAGATTGCATTAGATTAAGTATGAGAAGCACATTCACTGGAGGTTTTATTGAATATCTTTATTTTCAATACTGTAGATCTGCATTAGAATTTACTCAAAGATTTAATTTATGCTCAATGTCAAATATGCAGGTATATACGGATGGTGCTTTTTTTCCATCCTCTGGGTTCATTTCATGGACATTTCAGTAAATTTTCATAGTTTGCACAATGTAGCTTATCTGCAAAAGGAACAAAGAAGAAGAAAATAAGCTACAGTTTGTTTGATGGAAACATAGACAACCACCGTCTACTGCGTTGCCTCTTTTTATGTGTCTTTCTAAGCACGTGCATTGATATGATTTTCTCCATTGTCACAATGTTTGGTATAGTTGCTTTGGAGTGAACTCTGTATAACCAAAAAAGAGCCTGTGGGAAGTGACATTTGACAACGTTTCTAATGTACAAACTGATGTAGGTACGTTAAAACAACCTATGAGCTTTCAGTGTAGTTGTATTCTCCTTGCAGAGCTGTCAATGCTCCTCAGACTTCTCCTACCATCTTTCCTTAGGTGTATTCTACTTTCTAATGAGGCCAATGCAAAGCAATCTTCAAAAAACACAAAACAAAGTAATTGTTTGATTATTTGACCATACCTTTAGACTGGATGTGTCTGCAGTGTGTGGAACTGACCTGAACGTTTAGTCGTAAAACTGACCTTCATGAGAAGTTTTCCATTAAGAGTCAGGCTATTTTTGGATTTCCAGTTGGTTTCCAGTTGCTTTGGACTGTTTGCACATTAAACGAATGCTTGAGAAAATGGCTGTTATCTGACATTTCTGGTAAATTTAGACGAGATAACTGAAATACTTTATAGTTGATCACACAGAAGCACATATCGTTATGGATTATAAATAAATAAATAAATGGGATTGTTTTCAGTAAAACCACTTAGATGCAGATCAGAATATATTTATAATTTTGATTTAATGTATATCAGTTCAATTAAATGAGGAAGCCAGTTTATATTTGCTTGCTGTGTCCTTCAGGTAGCTTCACTATGATATGTCGCCATACATTATTATTTGTACTCTCTGACTGTCATTTTACAGACTGAAAATTGATGTTAAAATAAAAGGATTAGGGTTGTAAATTACAGTAGTAATAACAGTAATGATTCTTTGCATCAAAACCCTTTTTTCCTGGATCATTTGGTGCCCTGTTAGACATTCTTATGCAGGTTTGCGTACCTAATACTAAACTCGTTCTGGATTACATTATAATAAACACATTGCCTCTTCCTCAGCACTGACACACTGTTCTCTCATATATAGATAATTCAGAATTTTCCACAAGACAGAAGTGCATAAGAAGCACTGGATAATGGCTCCTCTCTAACTTGTGGTGAAGATTTATTGAAAAGCTTTGTAATAAAAAATGTACACATTCATTTTGAATGAGTATATGTTACACATTATTCCTTATTCATCCTTGATGCAACGACGGTCTCCCATCAACCCCATACCTACAGGAAAGCATTTAACTTGGATGTGAAAGCTCACAATGTCATATCTAAAGATGTAAATAATTAAGTTGTCGCTTCTGTGTCACATGAATAAATTAAGTTTCCTGTGATGAAGTCAAAGAATAGAAGCAAGCATTTAAGTTACTCAATTAGCATGAGACAGCGTGTGAAAACTGATTTAAGGGGTGTGTGAGCGGGGAATGCAGTGACACTGATGAAAACAGGGTTGAGCTCTGGAAAAGGACGATTGGAAAATTATGAGGTTGAGTTCAGCTCCAGTGAGCTCTGGAACAACTGAACCATTATCCCATAAAGACAAGGAGACTAACTTGAATTTGATCAGAGCAACCAGGAACAGAACACTCCCTCTCCTGGTGTCCTCAATGGCCTCTTCGGCTCCCTTGATTTTTTTTCTTTTTTTCTAATGCATGTTGTGTGATGTCTGCAGTCCTTTTCTGACCAGTGGAGAAAAATGAGAGATAGTGAAATAATTCTATTCTATTCTATTCTACAGACATTTAGGAGACACTTTTATCCAAAGCGACTTACAAATGAGTGAGAACAACACAAGCACGAAATCAAACAGTAGAGGACAATGCAGGTAAACTGACTGAGGAAGAGGAGGTGTTACTCTGTCTCAACCAAGTTCTTATCAATGTGTTATTTCTTCTACATAGTTATATCTTATGATCTTATAATTATATAAGACTCTGGAATGCTCTGCCCCTCCATGTCTGAGCTGCCCCCACAGTGGAGTGCTTTAAAGTGGAACTATTATGTGCATTTCAGGCTAATTTATTTTTATTTCTGAGCCCAGAAGGGCTGGGATTGATCGAGTTATTGTCACAAATCGCTTTATTTACTTCAGACCGACCCTCTCCGTAGGCTGTCAGATCAGCCTGTGGACAAAACGAGTGGATTGAGACTCTTCCGCATTAAGCCCCGCCTCCCGCCACTGCACTACATCGGGAGCACGCAACGCAACTGCTTTCGCCGTCATTGTACCATCTCATAAACAGAAGGATTAGGCTAACATGAACTCAAAAAAAACAAAATACTATGTCAACACATAGCATACAGCCCTACATGTTAGAACCTGAATCAGAGCCTGAAAAAAAAGTGGAAAACAGCAACCCACAGCAACGAATGCAGCAGGATGTCTCTCTTTGGTAAACTCACCAGCCATCGTTGGAAATAACTTTATCCGACGTTTTCCCCCCGCCTGATGTATTTGTACATAACCTTGTTGACCAGTAGAAGGTAACCAATCACTGAACCTTATTCCCCGGGACGTCACAAGGATTTCCAAGTAGAAAAAACTCTCTAAAATGACGCGTTTTTCGTCGCCATGGAAACCAAACGGAGAGAGTGCTGGAACTCAAACTCAAACTCAAACATGCGTTTAGGTGAAAAAAAACAGTGCCGTTCACATGTCTGATGAGGAATCAACACTGTAACACTGTAGAAAGCTCAGAAACCTCGAAATACTATAAGCACCCCTTTAAGTCTCGTCTAAAGGCACACTTTTATTCTTTGGCTTTTAACACTGTGCGAGTTGTGTGGTCCTCTGTGTCTTTTATTTGTTTTATTGTTCCTTTTAATTATTTTATTGGGTATTTATTTTTAATTGTTTTACTTGTTTTTATTATTTTAACTACGTTAATATTTCGTGTTAATTTTATATTGTGAGATTCAACTTTGTGCAGCACTTTGGCGACATTCTGTTTTTAAAATGTGCTTTACAAATAAAGTGGATTGGATTGGATATAATTTGGGTTTTGAGTTGAGCATAAAAGGTAATCTACTTTAATCCTGTGGTTAAAAACCAGACACATGGACAGATTTCTGATGAATGAGGAATAATAATAAGATCCAACCGTATAGGGACTGACGCCATGTGGAGTGGTACCCACACTCCACAGGGCTAGTTGTTAGAGACAGAAATAGCCCAGTCTTTCACATAGATGAATAAATACAGGAATAAGTGAGGCCTGCTGATAATTGTGTCTGAAATCGTTCACCTCTTTGAACTCGGGACCAAGAGCGGCGCTGGAGGATAACTAATGCGTTTACAGCGAGATGACAAAATAATCATTTCTGCTTGCGATGATATCTCCACCCTTCCTTTTTTTTTTTTTTTTTCCTTGTAAATGTCTTGGTACTTTTTTTTTTGACAAAAAGAAAATGGATAAGGCACACACACAAAGGAAATCAGTCTCTTGAGAAGCTGATTTAAGCCAGCATGACAAACGGCAACAAGAGAGCAGAGGCCGACTTAGTTCTTTTTTTTTTTTTTTTTTTTTTTTTTTATTAAGGGGGTCAGAAGCCACAGCATAAGACCCACTTCTTAGATGATGAACTGCAGTTAATATAAACCCTTTAAATGTGCTCCATTGAAGCCTGAATTTAAATTAAAAACCATTGAACATTCAGTGGATCACTTCATTTCTGCCCTTTTCATATAGCTTTTCTTAAAGTAAAAATAAATAATACCCTGAAGCTCAATTAATCATTTAATTGAGCAACTTTCTTTGTTTGAAAATCTGTTTATCGTCTCCAACATTACCAAACATTTCAGACTTATGGCCTAACAAACATACACTGAATCCAAGTAAAGAATAAAATAGTATCTATTATTTAAACACAATAAGGTTTGGAGAAGCACCCAGCTTTCTTGTCGATGCTTTAAGCCCAGGTCCCTGGCCACAGGGAGCGAAAAAAAGGTCTAGGTAAGAAAAATATTATTAAGCTTTATATCTTTGAGGAGGCAGACATCCAACCCAGCCACCTACCCTTGAGATATAGTAGAGGCTGGCTGTTTATGGGGTCCTCAAGTGTCACCTCAAAAGTGACAGTCCAAAGGAATCTGTGGGCACGGCGATGAACTGTGTGCTTCTCTGGAGAGAGGGGGGGGGGGGGGTAAAGAGAGGCAATTTCTAGAATGATGGGTGCCGGAGATGATGCCCAATATGCTTCAGCTCTTCAGAATTTACAGCCTCTGCAGCACTGTGTAAACAGCTGGGAAGCAAAACACGGTACTCTGCAATTTCCTCCTCCCTCTTCCCATCTTTTTTTTTTCCATTCCCCCTCCTTTTTTTTTTATGCTCGTCTGCAATGTCCTTGAGAGAACATAATTTTAGATTTCTCAGGAGAAATACTTAAGTATAGTGCCTTGCCTATTGTTTGGATGCCAATATTGCAGTTTTTACTTGTGCATCTATCACCAGAGACAGCAGAAGTGTTGGGCTAGGTGTTTACACGAAGGCATTCTTGCATTGTATAAGTGAGCAGGGGGTTAAGAAGACTTTTGCAAGCAGGTGTTTAATGGCTACTTGTGGATACGACGAGAAGAAATCACTGCAAATATGATGGAGAGCCATTATTGTGAATCTTCTTTATGATTCCTGTCCATTGAAAGACTTTCAAAGATAGAGACTCTTTGCTTCTCAAGCTATAGAGTACTTAATATGGTTTATAACAGCAGATGAAAATAGTTACAGCTATTTGCCTTCAAAATATTTGCTGTAAATCCATTTTAAAAACGAAAAAGTGAACACATATACTCTGAAAGCAGACTTGTGGGAACTAAGAGAGCATTACTGGTTTCCTCTGAGGAGGCCCTGTTGTTGCAAGGAATTTGTGACTAATGGTGCTATGCCGGTACCCTACGCAGTGCGGAGGGGCATTATGCAAGGTAGCACGGATAAGGAAGTGGTTCTGTCCACCCACAGGGATGAATCTCAAGTGTGTGTGTGTGTGTGCATGCCAGAAAGTTGTTTTTTTTTTGTGTGGAGGGAGAATAAAATACAGCAATGCATCTCATTATTTTTATTTTATTTAGACGCTGCAAAGGCTTTGGCAAATTTCTGTGAGGTGCAAGAGATCCACTCTATGACCCTGACCTTTCATGGAATGCACTGGATATCTAAGTGGCACATCAGCACCAGTGAACTCTGGATGATTTGCCTCATATTTTCTGTAAAGCTGCACATATGTCAAGATGAAAAAACATTCAGGACTGTGAAACAGATAAAGCAAAAGATTTGAAACTATTTTAAGCTTGCGGTGTTGCTAATGAGTCTTTAGCAATCGTACATTTTTCTATTTCTTCATTTATAAATTCTACCAATATCCACAGCACATTTTATCCCATAATTCCCACCACTAGCTCTGTCATTGAAAAAATGTCTTTATTATTTCTTCTTTACATTGCCCCGCACTCACTTTGGCAAACTTCAGTCATTTGAACATAAGAGAGACGAAAAGCAAGAGAGAAAAACTGAAATGGAAAACTCTTTTCAGCCGGAATAGCAAATGTGATGGAAATTCATGCTGATGATGATTCATGCACATAATGGATCTGGCATCCCAAATGAATGACTCTGTTACTTAATAATTCAAACTCATGTTGAGCTAAAGCATCAAACTGTCACCCGTGGTTTTTAATTTCACATGTTGCTTCGAGCCACCAAATACACCTCAAAATATCACCTTATAATAAAAACTTAGGAACTAGCTTACTTTGTGCCTCTGTTGTTCTGAATGTACTGAATGAAAAGTGCGTGTTTCTGACCCAAAATACAACTTCAAAAATGCACAAATGAACATTTTGCAGGATTTGTAAAAGCACTACAGTGATTCTACTTTTAACTTCAGTGGCGTGCCCATTAAAAAGTGCTGTCAGTGAGAGATTTTTTTTAATTACAGCTTTGAAAATGCGTATATTCTACCTGGGCTGAATAAATCTGAGCAGGCACTGAGCCAAACTGCCCATAATCCTAAACGCTTGTTCATGGCAGGTGGCGTTGGGAAATGAAACACAGCATTTTCTGGTTATGCTGAATTATATATTTATAGCAAGCAAGGGGGTGGGGTGTGCACCACTGTGTAAAACAAAACCATTTATTCACTGTATACTGAGCTAAACAAAGCGTGGAGTGAGGTGCAGCCATGCAATTTGTATGAATCTGTGAACACCTTGACCTCAGGGATCCCTGCAGGGGGAACACCAAATGCCTTTACAGACACACGGATGCTTTCAGTCTGCTCACAGAAAGCTCACCATGATAAGCTTGTCTCCCGGGGAGGGATATGCAACAGAGGAAGATGGACACAATGTGTTGGCTGCTTCCCAAGTCTGCAGAACGTGTTTTTGAATGTCATTTCATATTCATGTCACACAAAAGCAGCAGCGAGTACTGCAACTGCCAGCCACCTCTAGTTTAATTTAATTTAGAAGCTAACACATGCGGACAAATTCTAAAGCGAAAAGATGTTAAATGGCAAATAAAAGGAGAAAATTCCTCTTAAACCAATATAAATATGAGGCACACAAACATTTTACACGAGGGAGGGAAAGTGTGATTACTTTAACACAACAGGACAGAGGGAGAGGGGTTTTTTGCCAGCTTTTTGTGTGTTTACGGCAGCCGCCGTGGCTGAATCGCTGGGGTAAACGGTGCACATGTGAAAGTGCAAGATTAATAAGCAGTTTATCCCAGAAGGGGCTACATCAGCATTTTAATGTGTGCATTCTCTTCCTTTTATGAAAATTTACATAAGTGTGCAAACAAACACAGAGATCATGACAAGCATAAATAACTAGAAGCAGTATTCACGAGCCCTCCTCAATGGATGCAGTTTTAACTTGAATTAGAAGACTACATATATCTACTTTGTAAACATACTGAATTCATTCACACATGATTAAATATAAGTCTTTCTGTGGATGAAAATAAAAAAAACAACATTTTCACGTGACTTAATGTGTCTGTTGTACTAGCACCGACAACAATCCACCGTTCACTGCAGTTTACGGTTAACAAGCTCCCTTTGCAAGCCACATAGCTCTGAAAATGCTTCTGGTAACAGAAAGTGAAGAGGAAAAAATGAGGAGAAATGCAAATGAGCTGCTGATTATGCAGTCCCTCAAAGTAATTTAAAAACACACACACACACATTTTATTACATACATATATATACATATATATATATATATATATATATATACATATACATATATATATATATATATATATATATATATATATATATACACACACACATATAAAGCAATTACCAGAAACAATGTTCTAGTTACTGAGGATGATCGACAGACCTCAGCATCAATCGTTTCCACACACGGGTTACTTCTTTAGCAACCAGGAAGCCTCAGTAAAAATTGGTGGTGCGTGGATTAACGGTTTTGCAGAAACACACATATTGAGAAATCTTCCAAATGGGACTTTTTAATGCTTTATACTCTCCAAACAGAATTACATTATTTTCCATCGTATTTTTGAGACAGGAAAAAAAGTATAAGTTCTATTCCTTGTAACATAAAGTTGAATGGAAATCTGAATCTGGAAAAGTGGTTACACAGTGAGACGGGAAAATGCTTTTTTCACTGAAACATTGTCTGAAATAGAAAGATGTCCAAATTTATCAGGCAATTTCTCAATAGCTGTAGATAAAGATTTAAATAACTTATGCTAAGTGGGTAGAAGATGTACCCATTTCCCAAAGGCATGACTCAAAGTTGACTCATTTTTAACATTTAGAGTAATACAAGTATTTTATTTCCATCTTTCAAATTGTCAAAACAACTAAAAGAGCTCCTTGACATGGTGGAACTATTACAGCTTCAAAACATTTTTTGTTGCTAACGAGTGGATTTTTTTTAGATCTTGCTCCTTTTCATCCATTATTCCAGTGAATACACTGCTCCTAAAGTGTGCAGCCAAAGCTTTATTGTTTTGTTAGGTCGACTGACACTGACAGACATGACCCAACCTCCAGCTTAACTTCAAGTCTATTATAAGTTTTGACATCATTATCCTTCTCCTAACTTTCCTTTTCCTCCTTCAGCATTTAAATATGTTCCTGCAATGAAACTAAATTAATTCCTTTACCATCCAGTGTAATCTTTATGGTGTGTGTGGCTGAAACACAAGCCCAAATCACGATCAGTCTTCCCATGTGCCATAATGTTAGCAATGTCTTCTTGTCATGAAATTCTGAACCCCTTTTCCTAAAAAATACACTGGTTACTTTAATAGGTCCACCTCACCAGTTGCTTGTTGACAAACCTAACTAATCAGCCAATCACATGGCGGCATCTCAATACATTTAGGCAAGTAAATATCGTCGAGGTAACTTGTTGAGGTTATAACAGAACATCAGATTTGGAACAAAAAGGGGATTTAAGGGTCTCATGGTGTTCGGCTGAGTTTTTTTTTTTTTTTCTTTTTAACAAACTGCTGATCTATCAAATGGTCTAAACAAGTTAAGATGTCCAGTGAGCACCAGTTGTCTGGACAAAAAAACACTCATTCACATCAGAGATGAGAGAAAACTGGGCAGACAGGTTGGAGATGATAGTAAGGCAACAGTAAAATAACCACTGGTTACGTCTAAGGATAGCATCTCTGAACACACATGTCCAAGAGCAGGAAAGTGAGGCTGTACGTTTCACTAAGACTCACCAAAGTTGGACAGTAGAAGATGGAAAACTGTTGTCTGGTCTGATAAGTCTCCATTTCAGCAGCAACATCCTGATGATAATGTCACCACTGGCAGTAAACAGCATGAAAGCATGATCTATCTTCTCCCTTATCAGTGGTTCAGAATGGTGGTGGTAGTGTAATGGTGTGGGAGATAGCTCCTTGGGACATTACTGATGCTGTTCTCCTCACTACAACCACAGTGTGCATCTTCTGATGGCAACTTCCAGCAGTTTAATGCACCTTATTGCAAAGTTCAAATCATCTACAACAAGTTTCTTAAACATTGCAATGATTCTATTGGACTCCAAATTCCTCCACTGTCGCCAGATTTAATTTCAATAAAGCCCATTTAGGATGTGAAACAATAAATCATGATTGCCTAAAAGTTTTAATCTTCATATGTAGATCTCTGATGCTAAATTTTGTTGTGCAGGAAAGGAAGAAGTCCAGGTTATTTTTTACTGGTTATTCTGTCTTCCTGCTACATGTTTGAAGCTGCCTGTTTGTGTTCTGTGAACATTTCTTACTGAAAGTATTCTTGGAAAGTCTTCAGCCTGACTTTCAAAATTCTTGTAATCTGGCTCATCGAATGTCTACCGTTGGGATGAGTCAGTGAGTTGGCTGCATCCAACCGCATTCTCCTCCTTTTCCACTTGACAGACATTTAGATTGTGCATTTTGGCAGTTCTGCTAAGTTCTTCTTGACAATTAGAAATATAGGTTATGATTACATGGTCTTCTGTTTTTGATTATGTTCTTTTGAATCAGCTTTTTGGTTTCTGTTTTTCTTTTTTGCTTTAAAATTACTTTGATTTTCTGATTTTTAATGGATGCTTTTTTTTTTTTTTTTTGTTCAAAATAAACAAATATCAAAATTCTCTTGTTGTTTGTCTCACAGTTTACTGTTCCTCCTCCATTTTCTGAGTCGTTGACACTGACCTGGACTACAAAATGAATTAGCAATGTCCTGAGTTCATCTTTTGATAGATTTGGGGGATTTAGATCAGACATAGCAAAGCAATCCCAAAACATATCAAACTGCTGGGTGGTGTCATGGGTGGGCAGGGGCTTAAACACAGATGATTGTAGTGTGAATTTCATTGCTTCAAAATGTTAAAGTCCCACATCAGTCAAAACTGTGGATTTTACATTTCATGACTTTTAGCCTGCTGCATTAAAACTGAAAGATAAAAGATTCCCTTAAACATTTATTTGTGAAACCAGGAGTTCCTGACAAGATTATAATGTTCAATGCTGTCAGAGTGGCTGGGTGGGCTGGGCACATTCTTTTAAAATATTCTTGTTACAAAATGCATTTACATACAATAATTTCTGGATATAATCGAAGGTTTAGGGAGTATAGGAAGACTGAAAACTGAGATCATGTGCTAATACACAAATACAGGCAGACTTTGTTTCTTTTTTTTTTTTTAACCTATGAAAGCAGAAAGTAACTCTGTGAAACAGTCTGGGCGAAGGGCAGGGTACACCCTGGACAGCTCGCCAGTCCATCGCAGGGCCACACAGAGACAAACAACCAATCACGCTCCAACTCACACCTATAGGCAATTTAGAGTGACCAATTAATCTAACATGCATGTCTTTGGTGGGAAGAAGCTGGAGTACCTGGAGAGAACCCACACATACACGCAAACTCAGGAAGGCCACTGTCCAAGCTTCACCCCAGCCGAGGATCGAACCAGAGACCTTCTTGCTGTGAGGCTGCAGTGCTAACCACCATTTTGCACTATGGATCATCATGTCATCATAAGACTTACAGCAAATGATAGTGGGGACAATGTTCACTATCCAACCTAGGTTAAAGTCTTACTGTGGCAATGATTAATCACTGTCTCTGGTCTCCAGTAAATGGAGTGTGTATATTATACTGGAATTGTTTTGGGCCATCATCAAACAGTTTCATGAGTCATACAACCAACAAGGTAAGGAAGACTGTGAAACAGTCAAGACAAATTCAAAATCATACACAGTTTATGGGTGGAAGTGTTAATGAGTTTTTAAAATATCATTCATATGATATATAATACAGTTTGAATAAAATGCAATAAAAGATTCTTACTTTCTTGAAGATGCATTTCTTTGTTTTTACAGTCCTGAATTACTGCCATTACCTTTTGTGCCTGTTTGATGAGTCATGTTGGACTGAATCCGGAAATCAGATGCTGTCACATCTCATGCTTTTAGACTCAGTGATATTCTGGGCTTCGTTTTGGGATTCAGCATCAATAACTCCGGGTGCCATTATTTCAAGAGCGGGGATTCTGGTGGCATTCCTCCACTCGATTGCGTTTTGAACATCTAAAATTATCCTTAGCGATTGCTTGTATTTCTATGAACCTTGTCCAAGTAAATTATTTGATGTTGAGAGTGGGTTTGGAGCGAAATTCACAAAACACATTATTTTGGAACGGGAAAAGCAGCAGTGCCAAAAGCCGCCAACTGTCTCCTCTTTGAAAATGTCCTGCAAGGAGGGTCATTTAACAGGGTTTTTTCACCCCTCCTTCATAAAATACAACAAGACCAAAGGGAGAATTCTTTTCCATGCCATTTCCCAGCCTGAGCATATTAAAACACTGCTGTGACTGACATCACAAACGATGAGTACGCCCAGAGGACCGAGCTTGTGTGCCACTGATCTGTTCATCACCAGCACTTCCTGTTTGAAATAATTCCTCATGCTTCCTCTGCACCTGACTCATTCTGTCTCAGAATAAACATCAATTTTCCATCTCTCTCCCCTCTGTAGGTCCCACTCCAAGCTTCAGATCCTTTTCTGCCAGACTGCTGAGCTGTCCATCATGTGGCAGCCTTTAGCATCTCAGACAGTAATTGGATGGGTTCTGCACAGCGGCAACATCGCTCAATTATACTGTGAAAATCTAAAGAGTCAATGTGAAGCTGTGTTATAAGGTTATATGTCTGCATTAGAATATCCACCTCTATATGCAGTTTTTTTTTTTTTTTTTTTTTTTTTTTAATAAATGTGGATTATTGATCAATCTTAATAGAAAAACCAGCCTCTTCAGAGACATGGGAAAGGGAGAGTAAACGGAAAAGAGAAGAGCAAATGGATTACCTCTGCTCAGCTATTATATCAGAAACAGATGCTAGAGAAAAAAAATGCAAAAATCATAAAATACACACCCTTCCTATGGCTGAGAAGGAAGAAAATAAAAAGATAAAGCTGTAAATTACAGTTGGAGATTGTTTTGTTTACATATCTGGTCCATTTAAACTGATGCTTTCACTCTGCTATGCACCAAAGATGCAAACTCTGGTCCACTTGCAAAACACATGAATCATCCAGTGGTCTGAATAGAAGAAGTGGTACAGAGAACCTGCTGGATGCGTCTCTGCTTCTCCTGTTGCTCAAACCATTCAGATTCTTGTGAAAACTACGGTTAAACACTACAGTAAGAAGATAAATCCAAAGACTGCATTAACATAGAACTGCATTATTGTTTACATCTATTCTATTTTATTCTATTCCACAGTCACTTGGAAGACACTTTTGTTGACTTACATGTTACAAGTGATAAGTGAACATAACATGCACATCTTGTGGGTGGGAGGAAGCTTTAATACCCGGAAAAAACCCACACATACATGAGGAAAATGTGCAAACTTCACACAGAAAGGCCACTATTATACCCCCCTCCCATGTGGTGAGCCCACAGTGCTAACCGCTACGTCACCATGCTACTCATTACTTGCAGTGAATAAGTTGCAAGAGACAGTTTCTGTTTTCAGTTGTGGCCAATCAATCAGCCGACTGATTTTATTCCTCCCACCTTTCTTTCTTTGTTCTTAGTCAGAACTTGTTTTGAGGAACATTGCCCCTTGCGGGTAATTACTTTAACTATTTGATGTTCATATGCTTTGGTTGGACTCAATAAAGAGCGAAAGTACATCAAATCAAAGGTAGGTGCAGATCTGTTTTTTTTGGCAATTTCCCACCCAATCGAATTGTATCCCCCCAGATTATCCTGGTAAATGCGTCTTCAGGGCAAAGTCATTCTCGCGTTCCGTACATAAATAGTAGGGGTGTGACGATATGCTTTGTCCCGATTTGATTCGATTCCGCTTTTTTGGATGCTGATTCGATTTAAATTGCGATCCTCACAATTCTCCAATTTTGCAGATTTTTGTAGATTAAAAACAAAAAAAAAATGTATAAAACTTTTTTTTTTCCTGCTCGTCATTTTTCTTCATTTCAATGAGGAAAAAACAACACCAGGCCATCATTTTGCTGCTATATTGCCCAAGAACACAAGTAAAAAGTTCAATAAAAACAGTGAAAATGACAAAAATTTTATAGTGCATTCATTTTATTTATTTAAAAGAAAAAAAATCTATTTTAACATTGTGTAGAAAAAAATCCCGATTTCTGATTTTTCGATTCGATTTTCCCACCTCTAATAAATAGGTTTGTTTCAAACGCTGTCAAACATGACTGCACACATCTATGTTGTCAGGCAATAAGTCCAGGCAGCACAGAGATGAGAGATCTCTTTACAGTTAGTAGCAAATACAGACAGGAACAAATATAGTGACAGATATTATAATATTGTGCATTCTCAGAAAAAAACATAAAAAGAGGCAGCAAAGTAAACAGTGGCCTGTGTCACAGTTTCTTTTTTGTTACTTCCACTGGTTATACGTGAGCTACTTCCCAACACCGCCACCATTATTTCCCATTATTGGCACTGCTTCATTTTCTGCAATCCACTGAAATATACTTATAATGAGCACAGAAGAAGAAAACAATGCTTCTTTTGTGTCAATATGCGTATTTAACGTGAGCTGTAAGAGTGCATGGTCACATTTTCTCAGCCCTAACCTGTACTTTTGCAAACATGGTCCCAAAGTTGGACACACAAACAAATAGACAATAAGAAATTATACTTGTAATTGCACAGTAGATATAGAAAACTACATAATAAGCATAAAGTTAGTTTCAGTAAAAGTTTTTACTTTAGTATTTTCTTTGGTTAAAAATTACACACCATAAACACCCAACATTTTCCATAATTAATAATTCAGTCAAAGTATGAATAACCTTTTCAATGGTATATTTAGAAAGTCTGCAATGGTTAAAATACTATCAAATGTTTAGTAGAAGGCATCATTTAATTTAGGACTGAATAATACTCTCATCTGAATTTAATTGCACAACCTTACGTTTTTACTGTTCACAAACTCAGCCTTCAGACTTGGGTTGTGCTGCCTGATACAATTCCAGCTGGAGAGAAGCAACAGCATCAAAGCAAAGTAAAACACACAATGCAGAGCATTAGCAGACCACAGCTGTGAATCAGAAAAAAAGTACATATAAATATCTATTTATATTTATTATTTCATTTTTTTCAGCTTGAATATGTATCATGCCCCTTGTTTATGAGTGCTGGTCCTCACACTGTATCCTTGGAATAGCTTCTCAAGCGCGCAAACAGACCAGACGCTGCAGGATCCCATCTGCATTTCATTGTTCATGATTTCCTCTGGCGTTTTATCTGTGTTGCTCCCCTTTTATCCTTGCGTCTGTAATAATGTCTCCCCTAAAATGTTTATTATCCTGGTCTCAGGTCAGTTTTAGCAACATAGATTCTACTGAACATTCATTGCTTGTTCTGCCACTTGTTTGCTGTTGGTTATACATGATTTTCTTGTTGATTCATGAATTTTAACCCATTTAAGAAGAGCTGGATATATTCTTTGCTGTGGCATCTGTTTAGAAATGTTATGAAAGAACAACATAGTTGTGACAGATGTATTTCTAAAATATGAAAAACAAATCTTCAATTAAAAAAACAAAAAAACAACAACAAAAAAAAAAAACACCCACTAAAGTAGCTAAGGATTTTCAGTACACAAAGTGCTCATAAATGCCTCATGATGCGAGCAAGACACATGATTTAAAAAAAAAAAAAAAAAAAAAGTGATATAGCAAGCAAGTCGTGCGTTAAATAAGCTTTGGGTATCTGTCAAGAGCCTCTTCTCAAGCTGTCAGGTGCTGGATAGCTCCAAAACAACTTGGATGGCACTTTCGATGGAGACGCAGTTAAAATGAATGCAGCAACATAAGTCGTTTATGCCCACGCTTACATGCACAAAATGTTAAATTCATTTCTCACAGCTGTTGTTTTTGCCTTATATGAAAGCCAGACAGGCGAGTGTGAAACAGCAATTGGCACAACGACCAAATTCTCTCAAGAGCAAAGTAGATTATCAAACCCAATACAAAAGTCATTTTTCTCTTTGAGTTATTATTCAAACGTGACACAATGATAACTGAAAGGTGCTGTTTGTGTAAAGATGGATCTAAAATATCAACAAATTTCTTGAAACGTGTAAAAATAATTTTATAAAAGTATATCATCATGACCATATCAGAAAATATGAGTCTACCTCTGTGTCAACAGTACGTTGTGCTGGCAGTAACAAACAAACAAACTGCTGTTAAACTAGTAAAATGTACAATATTTATAGCAATGGTGGAAGCTGGTAACCAAACCTTTACTACTGGTCAGGAGCAAATATACAAAATAACAAAAATAAAATGAAACTAGTGGTGTTTTTCTTTGCTGAACACAGCTTTTTGAAGATTAAATGAAATGTGATACCAAGTTTTAAATCCTGGACTGGACTTTTAATATGAAAAAATTTTGTCTTAATTGTTGTGGATGCAGTTTGTGTTGTCTTGCATGGTGCATCCTCGTACTGATACAGTGCCGATCCGCCCGGTTTATTTTTGAGAATTATCAAACATGAACAACTGCTTCACACAGATCTATTAATATATATATATATATATATATATATATATATATATATATATATATATATATATATATATATATATATATATCAAGATTAAAGCTTGGTTCTACTCATTTTATTATTAGTTGTTCATCATAGATATGCCCTTATAATTTTGTTTTTTTTCCAGTTAGAAGAGCCAGTAATGAGTGACAGGCGTCAGAGCCAATGAAGAGCTCATCTGGTAATAGTCTGTCCCCTGATCATTGGTGATTATTTTTTGGAGAAAAAAAAAAAAATAAATAAAAACCACACACACACCTTCAAGAATCTACTCACTCTCTCTCTCTGTTAGCTATTATCATTTATAGCCCACATCGCAGTCACTTCATTATTTTGGCATCAGTTATGACAAACAAAGATTTTAAAGCTGTTAATATCACTCTATCATACAATATTTAACACCGCGTAATTATTTTAGTGTTGGCAGCCATTTTCAAAAGCATCTCAATGGATGGGCCGATTTCCAAATGAAAAAAAAAAAAAAAAAAAAAAAAATCCTGTGAAGTTAATTCCTTTAATATTCCTCTATGCTGATGCCAGCGTAACTTTTTTAAAGCATTTGCAAGAAGTGCAGCTAATAATGCACTTTATCTATCCATCAGTGTGGCATGTACAGGACCTCAGTAAGCTGCCTACCTTGAGATAATATTTAGCATGAAGCTAATAAAAAAAAAAAAAAAAAAAAAAAAAAAAAAAAGGTGCTACAGGCTTCAACAAAGCAGATGGCATTCTAAGGCGACTTGACATTGACATAAATAATTTAAATAAAAGCAACAGGGAGACTCACACCATTTTTTGAGCTTTTCCTGTTTGTGAAATAAAATTCTCTCTTTCATTGACTAATAGTGACCATGCCATCCCTCTGTTGAAAACACATGTAATTAGTTTACAGATCAGAGAATATGCAGATTCTCATCAGGCCGTCCACACGTTATATGCAAGCGACTTTAACTCAAAGGTTGAGTTAAAAAAAGGTCGACCACAAAGTTCAGGGAAACAGTTTGAAGAACACATGGATTTCGCTGATTAAACTTGTGACCTTTTCAGTTTTATTTTTGCTTTAATTAAGAAAGAATAAAGAGGACAAAGCACCGGAGAGTTATGTGGTGTGGAACCACCCAGACAAGAAATCGAAGGAGGACTTGGTAGCAAATCCACTGAGGGTGTTGTGGTTCCTGCTCTGACCTGTGCTGCAGTGGGTGTGCCTGTTTCCCTGGCAATCAAGTCCACACCAGGTTCTCATCGGGTAATCAGCAGCAGCAAGATAAAAGGCCAGCTCAGTTCACCAGTCATCGCCTGATTGTTGTTTCATCTGTGGTAACAGCTCTCGGCCATTGCAGCATTTCTGCTTAAGAAGTTAAACTGCTTGGTTCACAACTGTCTGTTCTGTCACCAGTGCATGAGTCTTGCCTGCCTGCCCGTCAACCTGCCTGCCTGCCTGCCCGCCAACCTGCCTGCCTGCCCGTCGACCTGCCTGCCTGCCTGTCAACCAGCCTGCCTGCCCGCCAACCTGCCTGCCTGGCCACCTACCATTCTGCCCAGGAGAACAATAAACCTGTCCTAGTATCCACATCCAATCTGCACTTGGGTCCTTGTTTGTCCTACACTACAACAGAACAATCAGGCCATCAGGTATGGATCCAGCAGATTCTAACCCAGAAGGCGCCGCCGGACAACTTCAGCAAGCCCTATCCGGTCAGAATGCTCACTTAGCTCGACATGAGCAGATGCTTCTAACTTTGGACCAGAATTACCACACCATCCTTACGCAGTTGTCTCAACTCACCAGTCATGTGGCTGGTCTGGTACAGCCTGCTCCCGATCAGCAACAGGTTCCTGACTCATCCAGGCATCCTACCGCTTCTGCCACCCCGGTAAGAGAGACACACATCCCGGACCCCAAACCTTATGCCGGGGATCTGGGTAAATGTAGAGGGTTCTTACTCCAATGCTCACTTGTGTTCGACCAGAAGCCCATCACTTATGCCAGTGACAAATCCAAGATCTCCTACGTCATCGGACTTCTGGAGGGCAAGGCTTTGTCATGGGCAGAAGCAGCGTTTGATCGGCAGGGTTTCAGGCACATGTCTTATCCAGCTTTTATGGATGAGATGAAGAAGGTGTTTGACCATCCAGTGAGAGGGGGCGATGCCGTTAAGCGGCTGATTAATCTCCGACAAGGAAAAATGAGTGTTGCTGAGTTTGCTGTGGATTTCAGGACTGCGGCTGCGGATTCGGGCTGGAATGATCAGGCTCTTTGTGGAATCTTCACAAATGGTTTAAGCAGCCGGCTTAAGGATGAGCTTGCCACCCGTGATGCATCAGATTCCCTGGACGACCTGGTCTCCCTCTCAATAAGGCTGGACAACCGCTTACGGGAGAGAGACAGAGCGGCAGACTCGTTCTGAGCTGTATTTTCCCGGCTCCACCATCGGAGCGGTCCGCCCTTCCCTTCCTAGCACAACACAGTCCGAGGAGCCCATGCAGCTGGGCCGAGCTCATCTGTCCACGGAGAAACGACAGAGGAGGGACACCGGCGTTTGTTTTTATTGTGGAAGACCAGGACACCAGAGAGCTGTCTGCACAGAACGGCCAAAAGATCTGGGTCGTCAGTAGCTGTGGGAGTACTGACGACCACCACTCCAAAGGTAATTCCCCACACAGACACTCATTCCAGCGGTGCTATATGTCAAGGGTTTCTCTCATCCAGTACAGGCTTTAGTGGATTCTGGAGCTGAAGCGAACTTTATTGACAAGGAATGGGCTGCAAGGATTAATCTAGACCTGGAGTCTCTCTTCCCTCCTGTTTCTACCCGGGCTCTGGATGGTAGCATTCTTTACTCCATCACCCAAGAGTCTGTTCCGGTTAAACAAATTGTTTCGGGAAATCACCAGGAGTTTATCAGTTTCTTTGTTAACTCACCAAATTCACCCCTGGTTTTAGGACACCCCTGGTTATCGTTACACAATCCCCATCTGGATTGGACTACTGGGAGGATTATTAACTGGAGTTCTTATTGTCATGCAACTTGTCTTCACTCTGCCGTCCCATCTGGTATAACCACTACCAGTCATTGTCCCACTTCTAAGGATTTGTCAGACATTCCTCTAGCCTACCATGACCTCGCTGAGGTGTTCAGTAAAGAGAGGGCCCTTTCTCTTCCTCCTCACCGACCATATGACTGCGCCATAGACTTGTTACCTGGGGCTCCGTTGCCAGCCAGTCGTCTGTACAATCTTTCTAAGCCAGAGACTGAGGCCATGGAGAAATATATTTCGGATTCGCTGGCTGCTGGTTTAATTAGACCTTCTTCTTCCCCTGTTGGCGCAGGTTTTTTCTTTGTCTCTAAGGATGGTTCTCTTCGGCCTTGTATTGACTACCGGAGATTAAATGCTATAACCATAAAGAATAAGTATCCTCTGCCACTTCTTGAGTCTGCCTTCAACTCTCTCCATGGCTCAACAATCTTCACAAAGCTAGATCTCTGCAACGCATATCATCTGGTCAGGATAAAAGAGGGAGATGAGTGGAAGACAGCCTTCAAGACCCCACTCGGCCATTTTGAGTATCAAGTCATGCCTTTTGGACTTTGTAATGCCCCTGCTGTTTTCCAAGCCTTAGTTAATGATGTGCTGAGAGACTTCCTGAACCGTTTTGTTTTAGTCTATTTAGACGATATCCTCATCTTTTCCCACAACCTCACCGAACATATACAACATGTCCGACAAGTCCTGCAGAGACTTCTGGAGAATCGCCTATTCGTTAAGGCCGAGAAGTGTGATTTTCATAAGAACACTGTTTCTTTTCTCGGATACATTTTTGAGTGGGCAGGTCCGAGCAGATCCTGAGAAGGTCAAAGCTGTTACCGAATGGCCAGTCCCAACTTCTGTCAAGCAGCTGCAACGTTTCTTGGGTTTTGCTAATTTTTATCGCAGATTCATTCGCAATTATAGCCGCATCGCAGCTCCCCTGACAAGACTTACATCGCCTACAGTCCCATTTGTCTGGTCTGAGCCAGCGGCTCAGGCTTTTGTCAAGTTAAAGGATCTATTCACCACTGCTCCTGTCCTCCTCCACCCTGATCTCAACCATCAATTTGTGGTGGAGGTTGATGCTTCAGATGTCGGCGTTGGAGCTGTCTTGTCCCAACGATCCCCAGAGTCTCAGAAGTTACATCCTTGTGCCTTTTTCTCTCGACGTCTAACACCAGCTGAGCAGAACTACCATGTCGGTGATAGGGAACTCTTAGCCATCAAACTCGCCCTGGAGCAGTGGCGCCATTGGTTGGAGGGATCCAAAGTGCCATTCCTCATCTGGACTGACCATAAGAACCTGGAATACCTACAGTCTGCTAGACAAATGAATCCCCGACAGGCCCGTTGGTCTCTTTTCTTCAATCGATTCCACTTCACGCTGTCATACAGACCTGGGTCCAAAAACCAGAAACCGGACTCTCTCTCTCGCCAATTTCCACCCAAGACTGCAGTTTCACCTGATACCATCTTACCTGCAACCTGTGTTGTAGCCGCTGTTTCCTGGGAGGTGGAGGACAGGGTTAGAGAGGCCCAACAGCAACAGCCTGACCCTGGCACAGGTCCCCGTAACCGCCTTTATGTCCCCAATTCTGTACGTTCCCAAGTCCTCCAGTGGGGACATTCCTCCCGCCTAGCATGCCACCCTGGTTCTGTGCGAACACTTTCTTTTCTGAGACGCAGATTCTGGTGGCCCACAATGGATAAAGATGTCCGGGAGTTTGTTGCAGCCTGTACGACGTGTGCACGCAGTAAGTCATCGCATCAGCCACCTGCGGGATTTCTTCGTCCATTACCTGTTCCAAGCAGACCCTGGTCGCACATTGCTCTGGACTTCGTCACTGGTCTTCCAGCCTCAAGAGGTAACACCACCATCCTCACAGTTGTTGATCGCTTTTCCAAAGCTGTTCACTTTATTGCCCTTCCCAAACTTCCTACTGCCAAGGAGACAGCCAACTTACTTGTTCATCATGTCTTTCGGCTCCATGGTCTGCCCACAGACATAGTATCAGACAGAGGACCCCAATTTACATCCCAGGTATGGAAGTCGTTTTGTCACTCACTCGGGGCCACTGTGAGCCTGTCGTCTGGTTTCCATCCCCAGACCAATGGCCAGGCTGAGAGGTCTAATCAGGATCTGGAAACTGCCCTGAGATGTGTGGCTGAGTCCAACCCCTCCTCCTGGTGTGACCATCTGGACTGGGTAGAGTATGCTCACAACTCCCTTACCTCTTCTGCTTCAGGCTTATCACCTTTCGAATGCTCCCTGGGATATCAGCCGCCCCTGTTTCCAGCACAGGAGGAGGAGGTTTCTGTGCCGTCGGTCCAGCTACACATCCGCCGCTGCCGACGGATTTGGAGGAAGGCTCGAACTGCGCTCCTTCATGCCTCCGTACGTACCCGCCGCATGGCGGATCATCGTCGGACTCCTGGACCCCATTACGCACCTGGCCAAAAGGTTTGGTTATCAGCAAAGAACATTCCATTGCGTACTGATGCCAAGAAGTTGGCCCCCCGCTTTTTGGGTCCTTTTGAGGTTGAGCGGATCATTAATCCCACCGTGGTCAAACTGAAACTCCCCAGTTCCATGAGAGTCCACCCTTCTTTCCATGTCTCCCAACTCAAGCCTGTTTCCTCTAGTCCTCTCGTCCCTCCTTCCAGACCCCCTCCTCCCGCCCGGCTTGTGGCGGGTCGCCCTGCCTATTCTGTTCGGCGTCTCCTGGATGTGCGGCGTCGGGGTCGTGGCTTCCAGTTTCTGGTGGACTGGGAGGGGTATGGTCCTGAGGAGCGTGCCTGGGTTCCGCGCTCATTTATTCTGGATGCCTCCCTGGTCCGGGATTTTCGTCGTGCTCATCCGGAGAAGTTTCGGTCGCCCGGTGGCTCCCGTGGAGGGGGGGGGGTACTGTTGTGGTTCCTGCTCTGACCTGTGCTGCAGTGGGTGTGCCTGTTTCCCTGGCAATCAAGTCCACACCAGGTTCTCATCGGGTAATCAGCAGCAGCAAGATAAAAGGCCAGCTCAGTTCACCAGTCATCGCCTGATTGTTGTTTCATCTGTGGTAACAGCTCTCGGCCATTGCAGCATTTCTGCTTAAGAAGTTAAACTGCTTGATTCACAACTGTCTGTTCTGTCACCAGTGCATGAGTCTTGCCTGCCTGCCCGCCAACCAGCCTGCCTGCCCGCCAACCTGCCTGCCTGGCCACCTACCATTCTGCCCAGGAGAACAATAAACCTGTCCTAGTATCCACATCCAATCTGCACTTGGGTCCTTGTTTGTCCTACACTACAACAGAGGGTGGGGAACCCTGGTTTTTGAGGGCTGTAATTTTGCAAGTTTTAGATGTTTTCTTGCTCCGAACAGACCTGATTCAAATAACAAATGACTCATAGAAATCAGGTGTGTTGTCAAGGAATGATCTAGAACTTGCAGGACAACAGTGTTTGAGGATCAGAACTCCCACCCCCGGATCCCATAAAGGATCCAGAATATTGACTGTCAAATAGCCTAACTTTATGCAACATTTTTTCTTCGTGTGTGGATTTCTACTTCGTGATATCAATAATATGAGAAGTCAAGCAACAATACTTTATTTTTCATCACATAACAGAAAAAAAGTCTTAACACTGACCTAAGTGTAAAGCCATAACCCAGTAATGACCCATCTTAGATCATGGATGGACAAGTCCAGTACTCGAGACACTATCCTGCAGGATTTTAAATATTTTCCTGACTCAAACAACAGCTTGTTTGAACGATGAATCTGGTGTTATGAAACAAAAAAACATAAAAAAAAAAAAACACAAGACAGCTGTCCTTTGCGGACCGGAGCTGCCCATCCCTGACTTAAGGCACTAATACATTCATGACAGCAAAGGGAGGCAGCACCAGCCTACACACACACACACACACACACACACACACACACACAGTCTCAACCAACACATCACCAAGATGCAATACAAATCCTATGGACTACAATTTTCTGTGCAAAAAAAGAAAAATTATTTTAACCATATCTATCACTTAATAACCTCTGGGGAACCTGAGGACGTTTCCCATGACAACTGGATTTGGCACTCATCTGTGGGGTCACATGTGTTTCAAAGCTTGATGTTCTTCTTTAGCTAGTCGTGGCTCATTTCCACATTATGTACTCTTACTATGTCTCGCTCTACAGCTCATGAAGAGAGTGAGGGTCTCCCTGGTAACTGAGCAGATGCTGTGAAGCAGACAGAGTGCTATCCCCATGCAACACACACAGTGCAGGCATACATACATCCTCTTGTGTGTGATGCTCACCCTTCACTTTGGCCCAAGGGAAGACCAGTCAACCAAGGATGCTTCTGTGTTTCATGCACTGTTAAGCTGGCTAAGGGCTCTTTATGACTGACTCCTGCCAGTTTTGCCCATAAGAAGATAACCCTGCAGGTTCACAGATATCCAAACGCTGGGGAAATGGAATATGTCTGAACCAGTTGATACTTTATCACCAAGAGTGCTGGTGAAAAAATGTCATTTTCAATGCAGATATGAAGTAAATATGAGGAAATTATTAGCTTAAAACAATATCAGCATTTTGGAGTCCAGATATGCGTCCCCTTTAGAATCTGTAGGGTGACAATAAAAGTGATGACACCGCCCGGCATTTTTATATTGTTTTTTTTTAACTATATATACTGCGTTTATTGGAGCAGAAAGGCAAACATGCATTGCACTGTCAACAGTGAATCACCATGGTGACAGGCTGCCTTGTAGCAGTAAGGCTTTGGAAATGAACAAGTTCACATTGAGATTTCCATTATCTCATGCTTGATCACCTCTCAAATTGCACTATTTCGCCAAGACGAATCTGTTCCTTCATGCTTTGCAGGTTTTAGGTTGGATTGTTTCATTTAGGGTCTAACTGAAAAAGTCATTTTACGGGTTGTTTTTGGTAAATTGGGTTATTCAAAAATGAGCCATTACTTATTCTAATATGACACAAAGCTCATTCTGACCAAAGGCCCCATTTTTCCCAGCCTTGCTGAAGCAAGTCATATTTACATGCTAAAGAGCTATCCATCTACCAGCTCTGTTTATGTCTTCAGTCTGCTTGCAGCATGTTATCAGCCACAATTTAATACTGGATGTGCTGCTTTACCTCACTCTACGTTATGTCTTTGGATCTAAGAGTCTTTTGGCATGACTGTCATGATTTCATTACATGAAACGCTGAATTTTTAATGGCTCATTAGGTTGTACAGTTTTCCAGCAGCCGTCCTCTCAGAGCAAGCAGGTGGAGCGGGGTTCTGCTTCGGCCGCCATCTGCATTGAAAAAGTATTGCCACTCATCTGTAGCTTTATGACATCTCTAAAATTAGGTTAAAAAAAAAAAAAAAAAAGGTGATGCTGCCATGTAAGAGCCACAGCTTGACTCGTAACGTCTGTGGAGAAGCTGTGAGATGAATGGCACCTTTCATGACCCAACACTTAATTTAAGGGGTAAGTGAATGCTAATTTCCACAGCCCTCTAAAGATTTGCTGATATATGGTAATAAGCAGAGAGGCATTATAGCCCCACTGTGCTCCTATATGCCATTAGACTTGTTTGTATTGCATTACAGATTCTATCGGATTTGAATGTACTCCGGTAATGAAGTCTCACAGTAATTATAGGCAATTATTATATTCATGCTAACTTGAAAATTGCAAATTGATAAATTTAGGTATTTGCCAGCTTCCAAATTTCTTTTGCAATTATCCTTTTTTGTTTGGTTGATGAATTGTTTTTAGTTTGTTGAGATGATAGACAAGCTTGTAGAACATTAAGTCTTAAAAGACTTGGGGTGGATGTTTGTAAAGAAGGAGAGAGATAGAGACAGGGAAGTAGAATGAGGAGTGTGCGGGGTCCGATCAATATTCAAACTGCAAAATGAATCTGACTGGAGCGAGAACTTCTCATCAAATGGGAAAAGAAATTGGATATGAAAGATGACCTGCCATAAAATCCGATTTCCCACAATGCCATCTGTCAGACAGCGGCCGGGGAATAATGACAACGGCTAATGAAAGTTGAGTCGTGGTTCGGCATTGGGTTTAAATCAGCTCCTCCATGCAGCCGCCTCGATGTGCTGACTCAGTGCCCTGTCCTCTATCCAACTCAGCAGGATGCCACAAAACAAAAAGAGCAGGAAACCCTTGACATTATCCTATCCTGATTTAAACACATACAGCAAGAAACGATCAGGTAGTAATATCCCACCTTCTGGCTGAAGGTCAGGGACATGACATCCTTGTGAAGCTGTAAAAATGATGGAATCCTCAGAAGAACTGATACTTGGTGTTATGGCGGCTTTAGTATGTGCCTTCAAGTTGTCTCTCTACCGCCATGCCGTCAGAAATGAGTCAAATTCCTGTCTCTATCCAATCACTGGAAGATGTGTAATAGCCATGATGGCCAACCTGGAAAGCAGGAGTCTCTAACTCTTGTCCTCAAGGGCTGCAATCTAGCAGGTTTTTGTTGTTTCCTTGGTCCAACAAACCTGAATGAAATCAGATGGATCAAACAGCTTATTGTCAACTGCTTCACTGTGATTCGGTTGGTTCAAGTGTGTTGGATCAGGGAAACACTGATTCTTTTAGTCACCAAAGACTCCAATAACACCGGAAAAAGTTACTAGCAGTGTTGATATTGTTTTTTTTTTCTTTAAATTGAGTTGCTAAAGGGGTGAGGAAAACATGGCTAAACACAGCACCAAAGTTATTAGCGGTGGTTGAACGTGTGCATCAGTTTAATCGGTGTACGGGGAAACTGAACACTGAGAAACGTTCCACATTCTGTGATTAAATACTATATTATTTAATGCATTAAGTTTTCTTTAAACATTTTTTTTAATCATAATTAATGTGTTTAAGTCCCCTTATATACTCTAAAAATGTCAGGATGAGATTGTTTATCATTTTTGTTTATAAAATCTTTCATAAATTACATTTACATTTTCCTTTGGGGATAGTTATCATGTTCTCGTTGCAGTATATTTTAGCGAACCCAAAAATAAAACCATGCTGATTTCATTCTTTCATAGTTTTACCCTATTTTTTTTTTATATCAGTTTGCTTCGTAATCTCACACTTGTAGCAATGAATCCATTCATATGAAACTAAAGCAATAATTAAACATGTTGTAAACTATGCAGAACTGTAAGGCTGCAAAGAAAGATGTGACATTTTTAAATGACCTAATCTCTGCTTTTGTGATTGTTCCTTTGAAAGTTGACCTCATTATGCACATTGTGGATATAAAAAAAAAAAAAAAAAAAAAAAGACAAAAAGACCGAGATGAAGCAAAGCTTTCAAGAAGATGGCAGTCTGTACAAATGTGCTGGTTGAGTATGATAATTACATGGGTGAAAGATTTTTTTTTCTTTTTTTAAATTGTGACCAAAACTAAAAAAAAAAAAAAAAAGGAGAAATACATTTCTAGAAAAGACCAATTGTTTAGACGTCACACTGATTTGAATACCACTGACTTTGTCCATCTCAGCCAATATCTTTGCCGCAACCTTTAACAATGATGTTTCAAGGCACACAATATAATGTATTTACAATTTCAATAATTGACAATAACTGCTCCATAAGACCAACATGAAACTCAAAAGGCCAACCTGTCAGCTTCTCCATATGTCTGCCGCTTCTATTAGATGTAAGCAACAACACCATGCTAGAGATGTGTTTGCTTTAATGCACGATGTTTTCAATTCAGTGGATTCTGGAAAACCGGGAGCCTCGAGGGCTAAAACTGCGATGCATGTGTATGTCTTTTCAAAGCTCTGTATGTAAAGTTAATGGCCTCTTAAATAAACTGTCAATCGTGCCACCGCTTGGCTTGTTTTGTACCCACCCGAGTGCACAAATCTTTTTTTTCTTTCAGCCATGAAAGATGTTTCACACACACACACACACACACACACACTCTGGGAAAGCTTCTATGTCCTACCTTCTCCTCACCCCTGCCACCCACACTGCATCCTCTGTCAAACAGCAGACTTAGTAATTGATCCTATTTGATCTTGTCGATTCCCATTTCAATCTACAGCCGTCAGATGGAAACAGGGAGGGACATTTAGGAGTGGGGGGGTGAAACCTCAGAAAGCAGCAAAGCTGTATTATTATAAATTGAAAGGGCACAAGGTGACTGATGTCAGGAGACAGGGGTTCTTATATGTTATTGTCTCATTCAAATATACACACACTGCTGTTTAGCTGTCCGACTAAATCATATTGAATCTGCATTTCTGTATTGTACTCAAAGAATTTCTTTTTTTTTTTTTTCCCCCCCAATGGCATCTTTGGATGAGCAATTAAAGGCAACCCCGAAATGAGACTGGAAGGACAGAAGCAAAACTGGTTTGATTAATATGTTGCAAACATGTGGAACAAACCAGTGGAGATAAACTGTCACTAGATGTAGACACATTAAAATCCAGGTTGAAAACAATTCTTTTCTCATGGGCCTATGCGTTAAACCTGCACAACAACTTTTAATTGAATCTCCCAGACCCACATCTCCTACTGGGGGTCAGGAGGCAGACACTTTCTTTACCTTTAAGATCAAGCTGAAAACCTTCATTTTTAACAAATCTTATAGTTAGATGTTTTGCTATCAATTAGTTATGCAACCACGGGGACGTCCCATGATGCACTAAGCACTCCTTTCCATTTCTTTGCTGCTTTTCCACAATGTGTGAACAAATGGCAGTATTGACATCATTTATGTATCTCTCGTTTTTCTGAAGGAACTGTCTTTCCTGTCCTCTCCACCCAACCGGTCGAGGCAGATGGCTGCCCTGCCTGAGTTGGGTTCTGCTAAAGGTTTTGCCTTCCTGTTAAAAAGGGAGTTTTCCTTCCCACTGTCGCCTCATGCATGCTCAGGATCAGATGTGTATAATTGAGGTACCATAAAGTCCTGTCTGGCTGTTCCAACCAGTCACTAAACCAGCTGAATTTCATGAGCTCAGCTCCACAGCTAGGTAGATGAGCTTGTTAGTGAAAACAGCTATACTAAATGAACAGGTAGATCCAAAAACATGACAGCACTTTTACATTACGGCACCTGGATTATACACTGCTGCTCAGGTTGGGAGGTTAGACAGAAGTCAAGATTCAATACCATCTGTTGGCTACCCTTAGCTGGGTTATTTATAAGGAACTGACTTGAATTGGTGTGTTTGTAAAGTCAATTTTTCTGTAATTTATTGTGATTTTTGCTGGTTTTTCTCTCTTCTTTTTACAACACCAGTAATGCTTTTGATGTTTTTAAGTAAACCACTTTGAATTGTTTCATACATGAAATGTGCTATCCAAATAAATCTACCTATGTGGAGGATTTATTGCAAGAAAGAGTTGAACATTCCTTCACATGAAATAAAAACCTGGTGACATAACAATGTTTATGTGAGAATCCAATGCTGGATACCCCTAATGCCCTGACACGCTATTTATACTGTTAGGGCCACTCAACGTCCTGAGTACAGCAATGTGGTGAATGTAGGCGAATGTAGGCGCTTTTTTTTTGTCTTAGTTTCATCAGGTAAAGTCGTTTTAATCAGCCACACCCCTCATTTTTTGTCTGCAAGTGTCTAAAAACGGTTTCCTTGTTAAATATTCATGCTGTCCGTCTCTTTCAGGCTTGGCAGCTTTTTTTTTTCTACTCTTTTCTCTTTTAATATTGGTGTTTTGTACAAATAGAGCGTGCCCTCTTTAGCAGATGTGTGGCCCAGGAAAGAGCTGATAACAACCGTGTCTATTACATGAAGGCAGAACACAGGGGTGAGTAACATCTACTTATGTTTGTGCAGAGAGGAGCATGGAAGATGGGGGAGGGAAGTAAAGAGGGACAAGAGGAGGAAGAACGAGGATGTGTGAGAGACTCTTAAGAGACCAGTCCTCGATAGAAGAGTTATATAATGCACATGTATGAAATCTTATTCATTTTTTAGTTCTCCTTTTACATGTCCTTGCGCTAACCCACCTAGCAAACTCCTTACTTGAAAGCCTCAGTTTGCACGTCCTTGAGAATAACCTGCTTGTAATGAGTGCAATGTAATCTTCTGTAGGACTTACTTTTAATTGACAAGAGAACCATCAAAGGCAACTTCATAGCTGGGACTAAGTGTAAATCATGTTTTAATTAAGGGGGATATAAGGATTCCTTTCTTCCCTTGTTAAGAAAGACTTTCCCCAGTAGACTGCCTTCGAATTCTACAGTAACGTTACTCCAAATTGCTTAACTGGAAGCTAATGGGAGGCTGTGCTTGCCAAGAGGAGGCTGTGTTCTTGTGAAAATCTGTCTTTTAAGCAAAGCGCTCTTTTCTTTTAAGGGAGCAAAGTTACCTGCCCCAAAAAGACATCCCTCTGTAGGGAAGGGATTTTGCGAACCTGACAGAATAACAAAGGCATGGAGCATTGTGTCAGCAAATTGTTTGTGGCTCTGCCGTTTTATTCTTTTTCTCAGAAGCTTCATTTAAATAAGTATGAAAATGAATTTTGCTGTGCTGTGTGAATGCAAAGCCATCTTTAACTGCTTCATTATAAAAAAGCTGTTTGAGAGCTCATTTTGTTGGTTTTAAATATGTGCATATTTTCAATTTAGGAAAGGTTTTCATGCTGGAATGTTTAAGAGAAATACTTTTTTTTGCTGCAGCCCATTTAGTCCTTCTTCTTTCTTGAAAAAATGTCCATTTCAGCGTCTTTTTTTGTTTTCAGCTCACATCCCAAAAGCAACAGACGTTGCAGTATCACTAAAAAGTTTCAAACACAATGAAAGAGACATCATATACATTGGATACTTTCCGACATTTTAATTAAATTTCCGCAAATTAAAATATGGAAGGCGCTGAAAAGTATTAAAAGTTACTTTGTCTAGTTTTAAAACATTAAACTTACTAGGCAGAGTGTTATTAGCCTGTAAATGTTTTCCACAGCTGGAAGTTGTGATTCAGATACATATTAGGGTTGTCTAAACTGATAGTGATTTAAGACTCCCACATATATGATCTTAAGCACAGTTTTTTTCTTTTCCTTTTTTTTTTTTTTTTTAACATCACACTATAAAAAACAAACAACAACAAGATGTTTAAAGCATTAAAATGTCCATTTTAAAGACGCAGCGTGTGAAAATACATCCTTAAGAATTGAACTGAGCAGGACCATATGACGCTCACAAATGGCACATCCACCCCTATAACATGTTGAAATTTGTTGTTGAAAATTCGAACACCAAAGTAAAAATGGAAACCTAAAAGCTGCATAAATCTGTGGTCTGCTCCATTATTTACTTGTGGTAAATGAGTTGGCAATGGCGAGAGATTTTGGTTTTGCTCATGGTGAACTGGGTGTTCTTCTTCCTCGTGCCTTTTGCTTTCCTGGTCTGTGGTAATTTAGGTCAGTGCTTCCCCAAACGAGCAGTTGTTGTATCTGTGTGACGTTGTGGTGGTTTGGTCTGCTGGAGTAAAGTTCAAACAATACAGATATAACATCACAAGGCAGTGCACAACCAAGTTTTTATGTTCATCAACTGGTAAGTTTCCATATGAAATTTGCCAATTCCCTACGCATACACTTTTTATAGCAATGAAGAACCAAAAACAGTCTAAGTGGGTCAAATGAGGTTAAACTGAAGCCATGAAACCTTCACAGTCTCGACAGAAAGGAACAATAAATAAATAATTCAATCAAAATCAAGTTTTTAAAAGAAAACAGCATAAATGTACTTATTGATTTGTACTTTGCTTTTAGAAGTCAGGGCATAAAAATGTATCAACAACATAAACCATTGTCGCATACAAGTAATTCACATGTCATCTATATGTTCTGTGGTGTATGTGGAGATAATAAGCCATCAAAAAGCCAGGTGGAGGAATTAAAGTTGCAAATCACTTAGTATGTGAAATTTTTACTAGCAGGTGAAACATTAGCAATAAACACAAACTCATTATTGCCATTTCCTCCTCAGCCTATAAAACTATCCAGAGCTGAGACAGGAAATAGTGATGAGTAAAGCCTCCCATCACTGTTTTTGGTCTGATAGGCCAAAAGGGAGCCTACCTAGCATCTGCGCGTCTTCCAGTAAAATGGCAGCTGCAGTGGCCTGCGAGTCATTTGATTAGGGCTCCCTGCAGACCGTCCGTTCTGCTACGCAGAGGAAGAGAGTGGTGGAGGGAAAGAAGGAGACCGTGCAGTTGATCTGTCATGGTCCTGAAAGGAATCGTTTGACATTTTTATGAAAAATGATACTGCACTTCTGCTACAGGCAAAACAGTTTATGACAAGCTGCTCGGCAGAGGCTCGCTAATTAACACATCATATTGTGTTAATCTAATAAGATAGCAGCACTTAATGGTTTCATGAGTGTTAGGCGCTGGACTGCTTCTTGGCCGGGACCAGTGACGTCCCACCATCTTGTTGTCACTATCAGGTTGCCCTGCCAAGAAACATTCACGTTTCCTCTCTCGCTGCAAATGCAATGTGTCGCATTCGTTGGCAAACAGTCGCATCTTGTCAGGCCTTTTAGCCTTGAAAGCTGGCATCAAGCGCAAAGGCAAGCTTTATGAGTCACCGGGAGAAAAACACTGAGTCATTGTTCATTTACATCTGTAGTAACAGCCCCTCTGGTGATCTCCAGGCACATGACTGTCCCCTTTTTTTTGACTCACAGTTTAGCAAGTCGTCCGAGAGGCTGGGAACAAATTACCTACACTTAGATGAAGTGACTTCATGCTCACACTGACTTACAGCGCGATGTCCACATCGGAAAAAAACGCACATTTCACCAGCCCACCCAAGCACACATCACACGCAGTCGCTAATGAATAGCAGTGCTAATTAGCCCCCTTTCTCTCTCTTCTGCCTCCCACTCCCTCAACACAGGATCACAGAGTGTGGGTCGGTCTTTCTCATTGTGGAGGGCAGAATATTCACCAGAGAGCCCTTTACAGCCGAAATCACCAAGAAGCCGGCGAGCAGCTTGTCTGATTAGCGCTGATTACTCTCTAATTGGAGTTCTCCAAAACATGGTGACCTCTGCTTTGTTTATTGATGGGATTAATCACAGTCTGGCAGAATTAAAAAAATCCCACCTGAATTCATTCTTTTCTCATTACACTTGACGACTGCATAGTTTGGCCCCACTGCCCCACTCTGCACCGGCCTCTTTCTGCGTGGATGCGGAGTGGCCACCAAATGCTGAACAGTTTATTCCCACAGGCCATAAATTTATGTCTGTGAACTTCGGAAATGTTAATTTTGGTAAAACACTTGCCCTTTGAGACAGAGAAAATGGATCTCTCACATTTCACATTCTATCCCTTGTGAAGATGCTATTAGTGGGACATTTTCATATTACTGGTCAACTATATATATATATATATATATATATATATATATATATTTTTTTTTTTTTTTTTTTTTTTTTTTTTTAAATCAAACTCCACCAAACTTCACACCAGGATTTCCTTCGACAGCCCAGTTTTTTTTTTTTTTATTAATAAAAACTGCATGTTTTCTTCAATGACTCATTTATTGGTTCTCCCTGGCACAGTCACATGCTGAGTAACTGCAGCAAAGAGAAATAATTAGAAATCTTGGGAATAACGCTGATGCTTTCACACTGCCACACCTCCCATGACGACATCATGTGTGGGACTATGAAATGACGTTACAGGGAAAGTCGGAAGTACAACAACAATGCCGACCCCTCAAGGTGAGAACACAAACAATATATATGGAAATAAACACACATAAAGTCCAAGTGGCCACTTCAAACAGGATGACAGAACAAGAAACCTCAGATGTGCAGAGAAGTGAAGGGATTCACCGATACAGACAGTAAGAAAGTGACAAAGACAACAGGGAGCTCAAAAGACAAGGAAAGTTACATATGTAGACAGGTACAAAGACTCAAACACAGCCGCATGAAGATAGATCTGGTTTGACAGGCAGAAATCATCCAGTAAGTGAGAGAGACAGAACAGATGCTCGGGGATGGGCTTGCACTCGCAGCACTCACAACCAGAGTGTGTTGTCAGTGCAGAGAGGTTGATGGCAACATCACAGATCCCACTTAAGAGCCTACTGTGGAGTGTTGGCCCATCCATGGGGACTTTAACAGGCAGCTGGTGCTGGGGTATGGCTTGAACTGGGAGGAAATGACCAGGTTTCTGATATGCACTCTGACATCTGTCACTCTCTGAAATGGGGAGGTTTAAACGCTCATTCAGTGATGTAAAACATTTCCAGTACACATTTCCTGCAGCAATCTGCATGAAGTGACCCACATGCAACCTCTTCTGAATATGTGAATAGATGGTCAACAATGATTTATGAGTACATATGAGTACATATGCACTCTATCAATTGTGCAGGAGTTGCCGACGCTTTATGACACAGTGGAGGACACTGACTGCCATTTGCAAGGCCGCAGGAGGACGGTTGCTAAAGATTAAAGAAAGATGGGTTTAAGTATGCTGCTACTGTACAGTCTGCAAGCTGGGGTCTACTTTCTGATAAGACAGACTGGGTGTGCAAACAGACTTAAATACAATTGTTATCTGTGGTTGGGGTTTAGCGTTTTCTTCTTGGGTTTGTTCTGCTATCAAAATTTTATTTTAAGATGCTCTCAAGTTTAAAACCAGAATTTCTTTAAGCATCTTCGTTAGTTCTTCTATTTCTTGATTTTTGAGTCACCATTCTTTGAAGTGTGAAAAATGCACAGTGCATACTGCATATTACATTTATTACTAGCGCATTCTACGCAGCTTTAAAAGTGGATCCATTTGTAGCCCGCTATAGCATTTTAGCTAGTTGCTAGTTGAGAAACTGAAGTAAAAACAGTGGCATAACTGTGTTTAATTTGTTTATTGCTCTTCTAAGAAACCTTAAACATGTATATTTATTATACAGATGTGTTGAAATAGTTTTTTTTTTTTTTTTTAACTCAGTACAATATCTGGGTACATTTAATATACTGTAAATTTTCACACATTGTGTACTACAATTGTGCTGTATCAGTACATGCGGCTAGTACATTATGTTGTATTGAAAACAACCCCAATTTAAGTTTACCAATTACTGCACACCTTTATGTTATTAAAAATGACATTCCCTTTCATTAAAATTCCCATGATGGCTCATTTGTTCTGCTCTGTTGTACCCTGCTTGTGTATTTCAGTGTTCATAGATACCCTGTTCAGCAGTGCATATACTGTTCAGACCTTCTCCTCACTCATTAATCTGACAGTCCTGCTCAGTTTGATCCAATACTCACTCCTTGTGGCAAGCCCCCCTGCTTTCAATATTGTCTGCCCATCAAATTGCCATTATCACTGCCATCATGGCTATAAATATTGCTAGAAGGTGCCCTTCTTCACCTATTTGTAGGCTCTGCAGTTCACTGCAGAAGAGAAGAGAGTTTACCTTCTCAGGCAAAGACACTGCTGGCTGCTCAGCTCAGGTTTGACTTTGCATTTATTTTCATTTTAAAATGTTCATTTTTAGTTCCTGGTTCCTTACCAGTAAATGTTGCGCTGTCGTAATATGACAGTCTGAACAGCACAATTTCATCTTTTTTTTTTTTTAATCTTAGACACAGGCCACTTCAACACGTGTTAGTAAATCTGACACGTATTTGATTTTTTTTTTCTCCTCTGTCCATATGCCCATGTCTTATTTCATTCCTGCTTTTACACAACTAAAGTAAAGTTGTCCTGGAGAAGGAGGGAGAGCAACATTAAAGGTAACAATGCATGGAATAAAATTTTATCACAATTTCATGTGCTCTGATTGCACAACAACTTTAAAAAAAAAAAAGATATTCTCATGCTGACTTGTGCAGCATCCATATTTATCACCAAAAACATATTGTGCAGTGTGTGATTTCACAGCTTTTGCTGTTGGTGTGGGTCACTTCAGGGATATAGATTGTTTATTTTTGCATGGCTCCACATTATCATTTATTGTCAGTATTGAGTATAAACAAATGGATCTAAGCAAAGAATCTGAATTGAGCATCATATCTGTAATGGGAACATAGCTTTAGAATGGTCACCCATGGATCATTTCTACTTTGTTACTACTTCTTTTTCTGGTTCAGAGTTGCATTAAATTCAACCTCTCATTCTCCTTCCTTACCATACAAAGTGGATAGGAATATGAAGGTTTTCTTCATCTTCAATGTGCAGAGCTGAGTTTCTGACTCTTTGTTCAAATTTAGGGAACAAAAACACTTGATTAGGATTGAAGAAAAACAACAAAAAAAGTCAATACTGGATTTAATGGCGAATTCTTAATGAAGTGACAGGAAGTCATGTCTTCTATTCAAGAACTCTAAGCTTTCAGATACTTTCTGGCGATGTAATGAAACCCACATGAGGATGACATCCACTGCAATAAAAACATACCCAGTTTGAAGACATTAAGTGATTAGATTCTATTTTAACAGCTTCAGAGCTAGAATATGTCATATCTATGGGACTAATAACCAATAAAATCTATCCAATGAGCTCATAATATATAAGCCAGGTGATAATTGAGTCATCAGAATGTGAGGCAAGATTTCTATCCAACCAAAAAGAACACTATGTGACAGAAAATCAAAATCTTAGCTTCACATTTGGGGATATAAACTCAAATACTTTCATTCCAATGGTTCAACTATGAAAGAACAAGGATGCAAATACAGTGTAGTTTAAGATCAATAATAGATAATCACATGAGAAGGAAAAGCCTGCACCCTTGTTTTTAAAAATCCACACATACTCAACCAAAAACTTCAATGTAGTTTCCCCAAAAAATTACAGAAAAATTTTTAAAAACACAGACAAGATCTTCGATTAGCCACTGAAGTTGCAGATGATGCTGAAGTCAAGAAGCCATTGCTCTTAGCCAATATTTTAATTTCATTCAATGCAGTTTTATGCCTGAAGAAAAATGGGCAAAACACAAAAATGTAGATATGCTTTTGCTGCGAGGACTGAAAAACACCAAGATTGACTTTGTTAGCCTTGGAGCAAAGCCAAGCCAGCCGATCCCCCCCCACCCGCTGCCAGCTTATGCTAATTAACTTCTGGTTGTGTCCAGTCAGTATAATACTTAACACAGAGACATGAAAGTGGTATTGATCCTCTTAGATAGCCCTCAGCAAGTAAGCTAATTAGTAATATTTCCAAAGAATAGGAAAATTTCCTCTGAGACATTTCCTTGTGTCACATGGTTTTCAGTTTAACATATCTTGAGAATGAAACATACTGAAGTAATTTCAGTTCTACTATTATTTTTTCCATATTGCTATAACTTAAATCTGAATATAATCAATTTAATCTTAAATGCAATACCCATCTATTTGACGTGTCAAACAGCAGCTGGTATTCTATTAACATGGACAGAGTTAAACATGTGAGAGTCAGCTGATATAAATACATGACTGGGAGCTTAATGGAACATGTCCCTGCTGCTTTTCTAATCTGAGGACATTTTCCATTAGCCTAATTGCAAAATAGCAACATTCGAAATGCCACAGAATGCTTAATGGTTATGGGTCTATGCTGCTAAAATATAAGTTCCCTCTTGATGCTCCAGTGTGCAACCCAAAACACTTAAGGATCCATTAAGGACACAAAGCACACACCAGATGGACACAAGGCATGTGATGCTTGGATCTAACATTTAGTGATCCAACTGGCAAGATTAAACATGCAAGAATAAGTAGATGGACTGTGTCAAAAAGAGTAAAAGGCTTTTTTAATAGCCTCATGTGCAAACAGTCTTTGTCTCTCCATCCTTCCTGGGATGCTGGGCTTGAAAAGATCTCAGGTCGATAAAAGTGAGCCTGACATTCTCTGACGAGCAAACAGCGTGCTGTCATCTGTGCGCTATCAAAGATGCTTCCTTTGAATGAAAAGAAAAAAAAAAGAGAGCAGAGCTCCCAAACATCAAACAAAGCCCGAACCAAATTGCTTTATTTCACGCAGAAAACAGAGAAGTTGCCGAGACACTGAAACATTTAACTGACAGCTTCCAGATACCCATCTATTTATCATTTTCACATCTCTCCTAAACTCATCATCTAGAACTTTCTTTAGCACGATTCAGATGACAGAATAGTGAGGCTAAATTTGCCCCACAGATCGAGATGTCCTGTTTTCACTGAATGAAAAATGACACTTTCTGTGTGAAACAGAAGAGCAAAGAGTGCAGTAACCAAAGAGCCAGGCTAACAGTAATTGCAGCAAAGAGTGATAATGGATCACAATTGGACTTTTACACTCTGTACCCTGTGATCAAAAAAGGCTGTGAAGTAGAGTTTAACTACAGAACTCAACACACACTCTTTAAGTATTGCAGAAATGCACAAAGCTTACGATCGGACTTCTAACAAAGCAGCTTCATTTCTATTTTCTTCCTCTGTTGCATGAATTTGAAATGAAACTAAAACAAGAACAACACTGAAATATAAGTCTCCCTTGTACTCCCCTGTCCAAATGACACTGATATTTTAATACAGCAAATACTCCACAGCTCACTGAGCTCCCCCTTACAGAACTGTGCTTACAAGCGGAATGCAAATGGCATAATTGGCTATGTAAAACTCTTGCTCTATTAAACAAGGGGAGCATGGTGCCTGATAGCCTTCATCACCACTAAAGCTCTTCATTAATCTCCATCCACAAGGTCAAGGAGTTGCCCTGTACAAGACAAATGAATTACAGCTCCGCTATCAAGAAATGAACCTTGTGTGATTGACTGCACAGACAGCTAGTGGATTTTGTTGGAGGGTGTATCCCGATCCCAGTAAACCAGAGATTTCTCAAGTTCAAAGAGGAAGATTTTTCCAATAGAAAGGTGTTCATCACATCAATAAATGTCATTTGTTAAAAAAACAAAAATAAATAAATAAATAAAAAATTACGTCTTCATGTTGTCTGCAGACGTTTGACTTAATCCGTCTCGAATAGAAGGCCCCTAATGCTTCAAACCTTCGCAGAAATTCAGCTTCTGCTTTTTTTCCTTTTGCGGTAAACAATCATTCCGGGCATTAGCAAAGCTTTTATGTACACTCTGACCCTGAAAGAAGCCCATTCCCACCAAACTGGGCTTCCATTTAGAAGTAAAGGTTAGCCTCCAAGCAAGCATTTATTCTAGAGGGAAATATTGCACGCCTACACAAATAAATCAAAAAGCATTTAGGGCTGGTCTGCACTCATTCATAACCCCCTGAGGTACACTGTGCACATACACTGTCTCCCTCCTACGAGTATTTTAAACAGTGAACATAAAGCAGGCATTGATTACATGGGAGATTTGTTCATATCCTCGGTGGTTCTCTAAACGCTGCGTTTTGGTGTGAGACTGTAGGTGTGCACATCTTTAATAGACCATTTTAATTTAGATTCCTGAACAGTGGACAGAATGCGTGCACTCCAACAAGTAATTTCTCTACTTAATCAACAGGTCAGGGTCAGGTGCAGGGCATTCTCCCTGTTCATAGACACTAACTTATTAAAGCCGGTAATCATAAGTGCTTGGACTGATGAGATGGCACAGTTTTCATGAAATACGCCCCTTTAATAAATCCCCCTTCCATCTGCTGAAATAGATGTCTTTGAGCTATTATAATACGTCTACAGTAGACAAGGGGAATGGAAATCAGCCTCAGAACTGCAGCCAAACAATTTGACAGGAGGAAGAGAACAAGACTGGTCTGACATCAGTTGTACTGTATGTTTGTCCCTCTGTCTTTGCTTAAATTGGTGCTGTGCCTCCAGATGTGCAGCTGCCACTTTGAAACCTCAAATTCAGTACTTTATAACCTGGGGAGAGCCTGCAGCTAAGTTGAGCGTTGTTAGTATTTAAAGTCACATTCATATAACCTGATTTTCTGCAGAAAAATGTCAGAGGTTGCAAATAAATAACCCAAATCTGGGGAGACTAGTGAGCAGCTGAATTGGCGGTCATCAGTCACTTGTGATCAAGTTTCAAAGACATGTTTTAAAAGACATGCTCCAGACTGACCGCACATCGGTTTTATATTCTGGAACAGTTAACATAATCTCCAACTAAGCCACAATCAATAAGAGGAAGGATCGGGTGATGTGATGTTTTAAAAAAAAAAAAAAAAAAAAAAAAAAAAAAGCACATTCATGCAAAATTAGCTTAAATTTTGGTACAAGCATAAAGTTTTCTAGCATGCATTACTACAGCAGAGATGAGAGACGGATGAACTGGCTTTAACTGAATTGTAATAAATTGGACTTAATAGATTAGACCTACACTGAACCGGACATTATCTTTAAATTGTCTCGAGATTACTTTTGAGGTGAACTGGTGCAATAAAATAAACTGAAGTGAATGAAATTGCTTCTGGGTTACATTCATTCAATTGTCCCAGCTGGCTGTTTTATGTTTCCTCATCACCCCCCTTTATAGTACAAGCAAGATCGACAACATAGATAACAGATGAGAAAGATAAAAGGGTTTGTCGCCTTGCAGATACATTTCAAGTTGTTGCTACTTTAAGAAAAGGTAAAAAGGTTTCTGTATTTCTGAGTACAACCACATAGCTTCGTGTATAAGGGGATTTCTAGAAAGGATGGCTTGAAGTTTATGTTTTTATTGTTCATTACAGCATCAAAACACTTTTTAAAGGGTAAAGTTTTTGTGTCCGATTCTATCTGTAGAGTTTAGAGAGTACTGAAGAATAAACTTTTCCCCTTTGCTTTACAGCAAATGTCCGAGCAAATCTTTACCAATGCAACATTATTTTTTCCTTCCAAGTCTCCGTGGGCTCTTTCATCTTCTTGGTGCATTGAAGAGCAGAATTAAACATTCGCTCTGAGAAAACAGCACAGGCTTGTTTGTGGGTCTGGGGAGATGTTTCTGAAGCTTTAGAGAGAACATTTTTGATGATGCCATCAGAGGATATTATTAGGGACAAAAGAAATGATTGTTTCCTGATTGGGGTTGTCTGACCTGTCTTTGTAGTGGGTATGAAGAAGAACAGAGAAGGACTAAAGTAAAGATATCTAAAAGAGTACAAGTGCACTTTCATCATGCTATGCAACAATGGGCATTACAACAATGGGCAAAACCATTTGAGCCAGTTATGGTTGTCATGAGGAGGTTTTGGGCATTTGGAATTTGGATACAAATTGCCATATTTAGCCATGCTTTAGGCAGCTAGGCATCATATCTCAAATCAGTATGTTTGTGGCACTTCTCATAGCCTCTTGGATTGAGGGCATTTGAAGAGCAAACCAATTTTTTGCAACTGGACAGGATGAAATGCCACCAATAAGAAACAACAAAAAAGAAAACTCTAGTAATGTCTGGAAAAAATGCATTTAATTGGATTGTTATTAAACATTAGAAAAAGAATTTTAAAAAAAATAGCGCCAGCCAAAACTGAACAGACCTAAAGTGTGTTTCACTTTCAGTCTGGTCACAAAGCAGAGGTGACCAGGTCCTGATCTGACTGTGGCTTGAAGCTGGATGCTGAGAGCTGGGCGGAGCCTCTTGTGTGCTATTTTGGATGGCGGAGAGTCCTGCAGCTGTACCTAGTGATCATTGAACTAGTACCTGCCTTCATTTCAGTCTTCAAAAGTCTCCAACAACACTTGAAAATGTAGGTAGATTTTGGGTGCATTCACATCTGGATAGTCCTCTAAACTTGGACCAATTTGGGAGTCGGCTCAGTTGTCGGGGTGTGTATCCATTCAGTCTGAGATTGCATTCATGGTGCACTTTGGTGAAATGCGTCAAAGCTCTACAATAATATATATCCCCATTTCCACCAAAGATGGCGCTGCACTAGTATTTAGCAAATGTAATGACAAAACCTGTGTGAGGAAAACTTCTTTGCGAGTTAAACATGGAGCATGAAACTATCGCTGTTTTGGGTTTTTTATTTTGTCTTATGCAAGTATACTGCAGAAATACACTGTAACAATGACCGCGATGTGAACAACAGACGATGCAGAGGACTCTTATCACCATTGCTATGTATTTACCTATAATGCAATGGTACACCAAATACAGGAAGTGACTTTTTTGTAGCCCGCTTGAAATGGGCAGAGACTGAGTTTGTTGGCGGGCCGAGTCCGCTTCTTTGGTCTGAATCAAAATTCATATAACGCATTCATAGCTCCCTAAACAAAGCAGACTTTCCAAGCAAACAGACTCTGATTCCAATCGAAATGGCTGATGTGAATGTGGCCTTAGTCACTAGTCACTTCTGGAAAAAAAAAAAAAAAAGTCACGAGAGGCAAAATATTACCTATCAGCAAAGAACTGTCAGACATTATAAACTCTTTCTGGCTATTGATGATGGTGTCGTTCATCTTATGAAAGAGAAACTGAAATAGGATGCATTAAAGCACTTTTTATTTATCAGAGATTTTGACCAGCTCTTACAATCAGTATCACTTGAAAACTTCAAGGTAATTTCACATATTTTGAGCTTTCCCGGGCAAAAACATGCAAATCTGCCTTAAACCTGAATCTTTTCCATCAGCTTGTGTGTTTTATGCTGCGGCTTCTTTATCTGGTTTGTTTAGGTTTTGTAGCTTTTTGATGCATTTCAGATATTTTTTTCATTTCTAAATCTAACCCCGGTCACTGTACTTTTGTCTCCTGAAAGGATTTTTGTATTTGTGCCAGTTCTGTAGAAATCTCATTTTATCTTTGCAGTGTCCTGACTGTCCTTTTTCTGGCTTTTTTTTTTTTTTTTTAGCTGAATGCAACAATTACAGAAAATATCAGAGACAACATACCAATATTTCCATCTCTCATATATCCTCCAAATTTACAACTATGCTATATTTCTCAAGATAAGTACTTGTGTTACAAATTTTCCTGAACAGCTAAAATAAAAGCAGAGAATAAACATACCGTGGCTGTAAAGGTGCCAGTCTGTAGGCTTTGTGCCCAAGGGAAGAAATCTTTATGCTACACTAGCAGCCACTCCATCTTACATGCACTGCATTCGCTCAGGGTCACACAATACTACTTACTGTATTCATTCATGCTCACATATATAAAAGGCAGCAGCAATAATGGAGGTGAAAACCTGGTGAAGGTCAACTGGGAAACTTCTTCAATACACATACCCCCATAAGGCAGTGCTGCTCTAGATTTTTTTTTTTAGCAAAATCATATCACACATACTTTCACTTGCAAAAAAACCCCCAACAATCATACAGTACTCACACCTTTACGTGACAATCTGAGCTCTTTGAAGCATACGCTGCATCAATATGATGCTTTTCACATTCACTAAATGAGGAACACCATTTGTTCTGGTAGAGCTTCCTGTGGCGCATCTGAAGCTTGGCACCCCATTGCTAAAAATCATTATGAGTCAATATGTGTGTGTGTTACTGCCCAGTGGGGAGGGACAGGGGATGCATGTTTGTTTCCAGCAACAATGTTGTATTGCATGTACGCATCAAAGAAGGAAAGTGTCATGTGTTCAAGTGTGGTTGTAAAACACTTTGATCATTAGCAAAAATTAGCGCGGTGAAAAATGATTTTGATTCAACAGACTGCACACTTGCTAAATACTGCTTCCCAGCTCAAATGGAGGAATTCTCTGATCCAGTTTTTTATTATCTTTCAAAATAAAATTCAACTTTTTGGCTTTTGTGGGACAAAAACACACACTGAACATCTGATGTCCGAAAATTACATTTCACATCGCATGAGCTTGGTGGGCGAGAGCTACCAGAGTACTTGACAGACCTTTATTGCCATAACAACTGGTGGGAATGTCACACCTAAATGTGTAACTTAGACTCACACACTGGCTTGATACCTTATAGTGGCTGAAGAACACCAGTGGGCCTAGTTACCATGTCCTGATGAATGACACTCACTAGCAAGGTGACTCAGGCACAACTTCAGATCAGATTGATGGCAGTGACTGTTTCTGTAAGACGGTGTTTGCCCTTGTCCTTACACGCGACACACTCTTTTTCATGCTTGTTCAGGTTAATTGGTTAATGGGATGCATGGCATTGGGCTGAAAAGGAGAACATTGACAAAAACTAAGAGCCATGTCGTGAATTCATGGCTTGTCTGCAGCAATAAAAAAAAGCTTTGATGAAGTTGTCTGAGGGGGAAAAAAAAAAAAAAAGTTTCTCGATTGCACGACAGGTAAAATCTATATTTGTTTGGTGCATAGGTATGTCATTTAATTAGCTAAGAGAAACCTACCTGCAAACACAACAACACAAACTTTCCTTTTTTTCATTAAATCCTCATAAAAGAAAAAAAAACAAAAAAAAAAAAAAAAACAAGATTTAATTATGTATTTATTGTGGTGAAAATTGTGTGAAAAGTCCATGTCACCCATGTTGTGGTCCTCTTTAAGGTTAATTCTGGGTGTCCAATGTAATAAATTCCAAAGAAATGTTTTTCTCATCTTTTCTGTCATTGCTGCAACTTTTACCAACTTATTTCTGAAATGCTTCATTTTTATTCTTGTCTCTTTACAGATGCCTTCCACAACTTTCTGACCTTAAAACTCAATTTTCCAGACTGGTACAATGACACAGTGACATCTATTGTGCATTTTTGGTAACACTGCTACCCAGCAGCGCTTCGAGGCTGAGAAGCCACACTACACAACTTTTTCACCCGAGTTGCTGCGTGACGCTGGAGCAGAGTTTTAATTCAAGCTAAAAAACACACTGGCTGTTTTGAATGTGCACCATTGCTGATTCACTAAAGAAACGCAAGAAGATTTAAAAAGAGAAAGGGACAAAACAAGAGTCATGTAAGATCATCTTTTGCTGGCTGAAGAGAGCTAACAGGTCAGGTAGGATGCAAGATGTATGCTGAGTTAGCTATCAATAGGGGTGTGTGTGGTGAGGAAAATGGCACGCGTCTTTAATCTACCTCGCCCAAACCATCCAGTCTTCTCTCATTGGTCAATTGGCAAAGAATTTAACTTTAAACAGAGAAGTAGCAGATTGCAAAGCAACCAACTCCTTCCTAGTTTCCGATAAATCAAACTAGCCATGAGGCAAGCATTATGCTAATGTGCTTCATAACATCATCAACAAGTCAGGGAAGCAAAGTTTGGACCATAAATGAGACACTTCCACCAATTCAGTCAAAGTGTATGCTGTCTGCGGTGGGGGGCTGGTGGCATTTTTGTGTGGATATTAGGGATTGCAGGTCTTTTACAATAAAAAAAAAAAAAACTGAATTAAATGCGGAAGGAAAGGGCAAATCTAAAAAATTTAACATAAGCTCCTTGTGCTCCGCTGTCTGCTGGCCATCCCTTAACTACAGCTTAGAGTCTTCTCTAGTCAAATAATTGAATTTTAAAAGCCATTTTCTGCCAAAGCATTCTCATCAGGCAGTAAAGTCATATCTGCTCTTAGTACCTTGAATATTGTTTTTGTGTGAGAACATTTAGATAACGGTGACTTTTCCAAAAATGACTTTGGCCGTGCGTGACAGAGATATTACAGAAGTAATAATCTCCATTTATAGTTGTTTATGACTACAGCCATACTACAACCTCAATCTGTTGTGGACAGCAGATTAAAACAATTACCTCTCCATTTAAATTCTGACTCCTGCTAATCAGATTCAGGCCAAATTTGGAATTGTGTCAAAAAGGAATACTGATCAAACTCAAATGAGATTTCCTAATGTCTTTTGCACCAGTCACAAAGGCCTTTGTGGAGAGCAAGGGCAATGGATTTAATATTTGATCACTTAAAATGATCTGAGAAATCAGAAGTCATTACAGACTGAGCAAAACTGAGCTGTTAATGTTACAAAACCTTTCTCAGATGTAGCCAAATAATATTTCTTGATTCCAGGTCTACCGATCAACTTAATGCAAGACAGAGTTCACACCAGGTGGCACTACTTATCACTAAAAACAAACAAAAACAAAGTGTATCCAATTCAATCTTTTCTTATTGATTAGTTGCCAAGTTTGCCAACTCCTGACTACACTTAGTTTTTGTTGACAGTTCGTGTCAATCTGGAAAAGATCAAACCAGAGAGCAGACTGTGTTCTGTAAGTATATCCTGGAGAAATAAATGTATAAAAATGCAAATAGTTCCCGAGCACTCAACTACTCATACCTCATAAAATTCACAAATACTATTCAGTGGTTCACATATGAGTCAATACTTAAATAATAGAAACTTCTGTTTTGGCCAAATGGAGCAGAGGCTTTTGGTTGAACTTGCCTCTCCTTGTCTGCTTGCAGAAGCTTTTTACTAAAGTAACTTGCTTTACCCAGAACAGAGTGTAACTCTCTTTCAATGACACTATTTGGATGCTAAACAATAATACAATCTTTTTTTTTTTATATTGTTTTATCGTGCAGCGATGGACTGGCGAGCTGTCCAGGGTGTACCCTGCTTTTCGCCCCAAGACTGCTGGGATAGGCTCCAGCTTCCCTGCAACCCTTCATTGGACTTACTGGTTAGGATAATGAATGAATGAATGTTTTATAGTCAAAAGGAGATGTTAAAAGAGGCAAATATATTTGAATTTAAAAACACTTCTTGAATGTATTTAAATTTAGCTAAAATCTTTGGAAAACTTTGCACATATAATTTTTCATGGCTTCATAAATGGTATAAGGATTGATAAAGAAATGTGTAGAAGCTGCATTCACATTCTGAATGGGCAGATTTGAGACATATTAAAAATAAAGTCCATTTAGTAAGAAATAGTCCTTTTTCATCTGAATCACACAAATACACACACACACACACACACACACACAACGAAAAAACATCCCAAGGTCCATTTGAAAATCTGTGCATTTATTTTATGTTATATTTCCCCAACTTTACGTTTCAAAAAAAGTCTGTTGTCTTTTGTCTTCTCTGACATCCTAATTTCACTGACAGCTGACATGACAAACATAAAATGTAACAAGCAGATTAGCAAACAACGCTAAAGCATTAAGCAGTAGCCGGCTTTCAGCTGTTTATTCATTTTAAAAGCTCTGCCAGTCCGTATAAAGACTCAGTTCACATCATGTCCTCTTAGCATCTCATCTCACCCCCCCCCCAAGTAGCAGCAGTTTCAATGCAACTAAGTGCTCAGTAACTTTGAACCCATTCTGCCCACTGGGGCTTTGAGGGTATAAACTGCAGACCAGTGCAAGCACACATTACACATGAATGTTCACATAGACATAGGTCACTCCAAGTTTACCATGCATTTAAGTATATATTTGACTCAATCGGGATTAAATTAGTTTGTTTTTTTTTGTTTTTTTTTAACTGTAATATTTTCCTTAAGCTGTGACTGCAGGTACTGTAAATGCAGTCTTCCATTACACACCCGGATATACAAAGACAGAAGGGAATAGACTGTTATACTCATGCAAAAGAACACAGCCTCTATCTGGAAGATAGAGACAGCTTTATTTGGCCATTGGCTCTGAGCACCAGAAGATAACACTGGAAATTGGAGCGTATAAAAGCTTTCCACTGGGAGCACCATCAGTGGGTTTCCTGGCAAATTTTACACACTGCGCGCACGCGCATGCTCATGTGTGTCCATGTAGCACATATGGTTTGCACTTGTGTGTTCTGGAACAGGTGCACACACACACACACACACACACACACACACACACACACGTACGAGTGCGTGTGTGTGGCTTGTGTCTACCTACCCTACCCCTCACTCTCCTCTTCCTCTCCATTTCTCTATCCCTTCTTCTTCCCAACTCTGCTCGCTCCCTTTCCTTCCTTCTCATGGTTTGATTTGAAGCAGAACTCAATTCCTCAATTCCACACCCTGAGTGTTGTTGATAAGGCCCCCGTTCGCTGCAGTCGGGCCCGAGAGAGGGCACAGCGTGCCCACAGAATGGCAGAAAATCGAATTCCTCAAGACAATGAGGTCCATTTGTTGAGTTAAGCCAGATGAAAGACCCATATTTAGCCAGTCAGTGTTTGAGTCACAATTTGCCTGTTTGCTATTGTTGACTAGAAGACTATAAAATATTATTTAAGACCATAAAAAAAAAAAATAAAAAAAAAAAGTGAAGAAGTATTTGGCCCCATTAATTGGCACAAAATCCAGCTGGACTGATGCAGCGTGATTGGACATATATTTATTTCTATTTGCATGTACATTTGTGGATTATTACTCTTTAGGTTTTATTAAAAATCAGATTTTATAGTTTTGTTCTTTATAAAGTGGAACATGAATATATGAATATAAAGCTTCTCATGGAAAACAAACTGGTAATATACTGGAAGAACAATGGTGGTAATTGATAACATTATCTGCTTAATGCGGTATAATGAGCATATATTGGATGTTGCACTCAGGTCTTCATGTGTGCTCACTGGAGCAGACAACCATTACTTCCAGTTACTCCTCATTAACTGTACTGTGTGTTCCATCGATTCCTGCAGTGGGGCAGTAAATGGAGCAGACCTCAGTGAATGATCTGCCCACAACATCCCCTTTTGACAAGAGGAACACAAATGACAAAATCCCATCTTGAGAGTCCAGAGAGTACAGTAGATACCCCAGTTTCATTCTGGGTTTTTCTCATGAAAACCATGAAAAGCATCCATTCTTCTGCCTCCATGTTTTTGCAGGTCTGCTATAATAAAATGGCAGCAGCGTATCCCTCCAGACTTGAGGTAGAAAAGTAGATAAACAAGCTGGTGGCAGATCAGCTGTTTTCGCTTTATCCTGAACAGCAGAGGCATGGCTGTGATTTCATTTGGCCTCATTGTGGTTCTAAAATTTAGCAATCAAGCAGCAATATTACTGTTCAAATTTGATTTCATGACAGTGTACAATAACTACACTTGATCACAGTGTAAACAGTGTTTTACTATGATTAAGTTTTTTGTTTATCATGAAAATTAATTCGACTGTTCAATTGTGTGAGAATGCATCATAAGGGGGCATTGGATTGTAACAGTTCAGATCTTCACTGATATATTTCATGGAGTGATTCAGTTTCACAACGCTACTCACAGAGCCGTCGTTTGAATTGACCTAAAGACCACACAAGGAAACCACAGACATCTACCAGTTAAAATAATACTATTTTTAACTATTCTACAAATTGCTTAAGACAAAATGTGAACGTTTAAAGCATAAACAAAAGATATGTATGATGTTCTCCCAAAGTTTGTATTGTGAAAAAGTGTAAAAACAAAGGAAAATGAAGCATGAATTCATTTTACGGTGGTGTTAATTGATATTCAAGAGAAAGAAGAAAGAATTTCTAAAATCCAAAATCGTCATCAGATCTCATTGAACGGCGTTTAGGTCATAAGCCTCAGCATTGTGGTTAATGCAAAGGAGCCACGTAGCGTTGTTTCGGGGTTTTCTACTTTCATACTTGAAGGTTTTGCCCTCACTATCTCATCTAAAATTTGAATATTCGCTGTTGTTTGTTCCATATCGCACCGTCTTTACCAGAAATGAACTGGTGACGACCTCCCATGTCATGTCAGGGACTTGTAAATATATAGAAAGCATTTTTATTACACTTTTGCAATATAATTCTACATCGAAACGTCTGAAAAACGACCTGGTGAAAGCACAAAAACTTTTTAAGGATATTTCGGAATTATTATCCCACTCGCTTGGTCAAAGTTTGCAGGGAATATTCTATCCCAGCAGTCTTTGGGCAAAAGGCGGGGTACGCCAGTCCATCACATGGCCACACAGAAACAAACAACCACTCACACTCACACCTATGGGCAATTTAGAGTAACCAGTTAACCGTCTTTGGATGGTGGGAGGAAGCCGGAGTACCTTGAGAGAACCCACGCACACACAGGGAGAACACGCAAATCCACACAGAAAGACCACTGCCTCAGCCGGGGATCGAACCGGCGACCTTCTTGCTGTGAGGCCACACAAGAAGGTCTATGCCACCATGCACTATGCCACCGTGCAGTCAGATATGTCAGACTTTTTCTTTAATTTAGGTCTTTCCATTAGCACTTTTTTATTGCAATATTGAGTTTTTGCACAATTCCAGATATAATGGAAACGCAGCCACACTTCATTACAAAGCTGGAAAATGCAACACACTGTTCCTCAGACCAAAGCCCTGCCAGAGAGGTATACTACTGAACACCTTGAATATGTGCACTCTCCACGGCTACTGAACACAGGGGACTAACTGGAAGGAACAACATGACAATGCTAGCGACATGGTGTTCTTCTAATTCATGCAAAACATTAAATATGCATACACATTTAGATAGGGAATTTCTATCCATCCTCTGCATTCATTACATGCTTACTTTGTTCGGTCTATTTTCCGGATGCCTACCCCGATGTAGCATATGAGGAATACCACTGGAAATCGTGGGATCCATGTAAAGAGAACTAAAATGAGGCTTTGGCCTACAAACAAACACCTTCCAATTATCAGCTATTTCAATGAGTGTTTTCACTCAAAATACTATTTTTAAGTTGTCTGTGTGCACGGTAAGCTGAAGAAGCACAAAGATGAGGCAAAATGAGGAAAAACCTCAACAGAAAACACTTGTAGGAAAGTAACGACTGATTTAAAGGATTAAAAACAAAAGAAAAACAAATTTTATTAAAAGTGTTGTTTTCTTTCTCGTCCTTGTCAATGAGCTCAGGTTAGATGGACTTAGATGGACTATGTGAGCACTAAAGTGTCGAAGAACTGCTGCAAACCTGTAATTATTCGGTTTAATGGCCCATAAACTTGCCTCCATCCACAGAGGCTTCTATATGCATCGTTGCCACTTCCTTCTGACACGTTCTCCGTGCCTCTCCGACAGCTTCCTGCAGAGCCACGGGAAGAGAGGAAAAGGAGACAGATGAAACAGTGTCTTTACATGAAGGGAACTTAGAAGCAGAGACAATCAGGAAATGCTCTTGTTGTATATTTCATGTGATTCATGGTGCCACTTTCCTTCCTCTTTCTCTTTGAGTCTTTGGAGTTTATGTGTTTCACTGGAACGCTTTGCAATGAAATGGAGGGAGGTGAGGAGGAGCAAACACACACTTGATGACTTATGTGCTTTTGGCGGAGCCAATGGGAGGAAAGGTTGCAGTTTTATTGGCATTGATTGGAACACAATCTTACATTGTTGCAAGATTATTACATTAACTGCTGTGGTTTAATCACATTAGCAATGCGAGAGAAGAGAGGAGAGTATGTCATATACTTGCAGATACACACATCATAGCCTCAGCTTTTCTGCTCAGTTGGTTTATCTGGCAGGCAGCCAGGGTACTAGAGGAACTGTGGGAAGTTTGCTGACTTCACTGACAAATGGACTTTTATTTTCTCCGGAGTGATGATTTATGTTGTTTCTCTGTCCTCAATGACTGCGGAGATCCACACCACCGGAGTCCCTTGGATTCGAGTTTCAACCTATTGTTTGGAGTACTTTGAAATAGCCCACCGTTCCCCTCAAAACTAATGAAAAAATAGATCGTTTCAGAATGAAATTTCTGTGAACTTTTTTTCTTCTTTTTTTTTGCTGCTTCTGAAATTCATTTCAAAGTTCTCATGACACGTGACCCCCTTCAAAGGAAACGCCTGACAGGAAGTGCAACCCGGTCCCCCATGTTAGACGCTGCCATTGTGCAGCTCTAACTACATTTATGCACCATATCTGTCATTTAAACCATCCTCTCACTTAGCAAATCATTGAGTAATGTTCAGTTTATTAGAAAACTATTTTCAATACAGCCTTGTGGATATTTATGATATTCTTGATTCATGGACTGGGTTATTACACTTTTTTATGGACATAAAAAAATAACTTCAAAAACCAAAACAGCAGTCATGAAATTTAATGAGGCTGTCATAAAGGGAGTAATTACTTGTTTTAACAGGCTAAAAAAGTCCATACTTGGAGAGTAGATGTTGAATCAATATGCTGAAAACAGTTTTATCCTGTCTGACTGAATCATTTCACCATTGTTTACTCTTGCTGCTTTCTGTCTTTCTCAGATTTTACACCAAAGTTTGAACAACTAAACCACATGGTTACCATGTAGTATTAAAAACTACTTTATGGCTTGCCTTAAAATACATTCTGTCACAATATCAGCAGAATGGTAGAAATGTGTCTTTCTACCTCAAACAAGAATAACTTAGAAAGCCATTTTTATTCTTGTTTGTCCTCTCCACCCCAACTTGATGGTTCCCCACCCTGAGCCGGGTTCTGCCGGAGGTTTTCTTCCTGCTAAAGGGGAGTTTTTTCCTTCCCACTGTCGCTGCATGCATGCTCAGGATGGGGGATTGGATCGAAGTCATGCTCGATGCAATCAGTTGGTTTCTATTATGTATGAATTGGCTTGAAATGATGTATATGTTGATTCGTGTATGTAAAGTGCCCTGTGACAACATTGTTGTGAAGTGGTGCTATACAAATAAAGTTGAACTGAATTGAATTGAAATTCTTGTTAAGAAAAATGGTGCAACTTTTTTCCTGTTTTAAAGTAGTTTTTAAAAGTCGGATGAGAAGGGAAAAATATTTCTGGTAACAAGTCTTTCCCAACATTAACATCATGCAGCATTTGGAGTTTTTTTTTTTGTTTATTTTTAAACCTTCTCTTAATGTAAAAGGAAATAATTTAAAATTACTCTACAGTACTTTGTCCAGTATTTTAATGGATCAATAACAAACCAAAGATTTAACTTCGACTCCAGGCTGTAGAAACCAGTCTGAAGTTTACTCTTGTTTTAACTCTTGCTCTGTCACTTTCTCTCTTTCTTATCCCTGATTATTCTGATAATGACTTCTTTGGTTTCTTTGTTAAATCAGCCATGGTGTGCTTTTAAAATGGCCAGTGTGCCGCTTGCCATTTGCTGGTGTGTAATGAGGTGCCATAAAGCAAAATACAGCCGTCACATGATGCTACATGCTTGGACACAAAGTCATGACTTTGAAACTTGCATAATGAAAGTCAGAAGAACACTTTCCCAGTTAGAAACTGTGGTATTGCTTTCAAACACTACCTTGAAGTATTTTTTTGTCCAAACTTATGTGACAGTAACAAAGGCCGAGAAGGAAAAAAACAAACAAAAACGAGCTACCAGTGCGTTTGCTAACATGTATGTAAAAAAATTTGTATTAAGAAACAATGCTATATTATAGCCTGCTAAATGGGCCGCGTGGGGACACATCAGGCCAAAGTGAATAAGGGTTTTATCTGGAATGTCTTCTTTGCTTCATTGCCCAATGACCTGTTTTAAACAAGGACCCTTATAGTTTGAAGAGACAAATTGTGCCTCGTCAGTATCTATAAAAACCACTGTTCCTGAGAGTCCAGCTCAGGCTGCTCCAGAGGTTAATTGACCCCAGACAGTCTACCTCTCTTCACCCATGTCCGGGGGCCATTCAGTGACAAAGCCGGCCTCTCTACGAGTCTGTGCTTTTCTTATTCCCTCCTGAACCAGAGGCTTTTAACCTCCCCTCCTTTCCGTCTCCATCTCACCACACTCTCATTGCTGTATTTCCCTCAGTTTATTTGTGTTATGGCTCTCAATGCACATTTCACACCTCAGCAAGGTCTGCTGACCAGTTCCCGTCTGTTCACCAAGGGCTCATGCGCCTCCTAGCTGCCCTCATTAGTGCCCGAGTGAATACTAAAGCACTTAACCTGTTTCTATGTTGATCATAACCAGAACAGAGCAGGAGTCAATTAAGATTAGCATACAGATAATAAAAAACTGACCAAACCTGTTAACAGGCAAGATACCGAACCCTGCAAAAAGCTCCAACATATTCAAGGCACCTAACATTAGGGTAAAAAAAAAATGATTTTGCTAAATAAATTGCCCTCACACAATATGAAAAGCTTGAAATGATCTTTTAGATGTAGCAATTCAAATAAATGGAAAAAAAAACAAAAAACCTCGACAGGTTTGGTAAGCATCACCATCCACAATTGCACATTTGAAGGGACCTTTCGTTTTTCTTTTCGGCAGTTTGAGAATTTCAAAAAGCCTCATTCTCTGCTGTGATAATTACCCATGCTGCTCTCCGATGGCACATTTGCATAATCATCATCACCCATTCACAGAGGACACACAAAGGATTATAATGAGGCAACAGAGAAACAAGGAGCATTTCAGGGAGTCATTGAGGACTCGCAGTGAGAGGGAAGTCATTGTCGCCTGATTTCAAACATGGAACGCCACAAAACAGGAGTGGAGAGATGTAGTGATCATCCATGGAGGGGGATGTTAATGACAAAAAAAAACAAAAAAAAACCGCCTTGGCCAATGCATTCTCAAGTGTTCATGTGCTGTAATGAGATTGCAGAGAGGCTGTGTTTACACAGAGCCAAGGGAGAGAGAGGGATGACAAAAAAAAAAAGAAGCCTTATCCTTAACAAACTTGGCTTTGCAACTCTCACAGTAGGTAAACACAGCAGGAGCTGTCAGCTGTACCTGTCTTTAAATCCACACTTCTTTCTTTCTTTCTTAGTTAAACCTGCTACAACTTGAGTTCTGAGGTGAAGGAACAGACGTTGGGTAAACTTAAGTTTCTCTGAAAAATATAGATTAAAGCAGAAGCTGGGTAAGGATGGCGCTTCAACACACATGTCCTACTATAGACACCAGGAAATTTTGACCTACATAAATGTATTGCGTCGCAATTAGATAGCAGGATGTTTTCTTTGCATAGCAGAATGATACTCTCCTTTTTTTTTTTCTTTTCGTTTTCTTTCCAAAGCAGAGAACATTCCAGAAATGAAACACAATGCAAACAAAAGACTGCCAATGAGCTATTCATATAAACAAGAGAGATGGGAGCATCTCTACAAAGAAGATGCTTTTCCTCCTCTAACAGCTGTGTTCCGAGGCACAGGTGTGTTTTGATCTCTCCCGAGGCTTCGGGATCTTATATAGCCTTTTAATGAAAGGTTCAACACAGCAGCTTTTTAGTGCAGTCGTGGCTGGATTAAGCTCTGAGGGGGCCCAAGGGCAAAAGTAAGTGTTGTTGGATCCCTTTTTACCCTGAGAGTATATATGCCAGTTGTATCCTTTTCTTGAGGCAACTGGAGACTAACCTGCACATGCAGAGCCGGGTCGGATTTAACCAACAGAAATTACATAGCAGCAATACTTTTAACTTTTTCTGAGACCTTTGCTAAGTAGAAACAAACACGTTCAGCTCCTAGTATGCATTTTGCATTATGTTACACAGCTAACAATCAGTTGATTATAAAATAAAATGTCATTTAAACTGAGAGAAACTATTTTTTATTTAGATTTTCTCAGTTTGAACTGCTTGGCAGAGAAAAATAGAGGTAGTTTGGTAGATTGACATTGTCATTGTTGACATTATAGTAATACATTTTCAATCTATTGACATATATGTGTTCAGAGGGAGTAGGGCTAGCGTTCCTGCTTTGTTTATCTATCCAATGCTTTATCCTTGCAAAATACTACTACTATTGATTAAACAAACTCAATTTAGGTTTGTTTTGCTTTTCTAAACATGTCTTGTGATGCTTGAACTAAAATAGTTAATTATACAGAAGTTAGCTATTTACAAAATGAGAGAAAGTGAGTCTGGAGTTGAGTAGTCACTTTTACAATTAGGTATAAAATGTAACCTTTGTTCTCCAGTGAAAACATAATACTTGAGAAATGAGTAAATGTAGGTAGTGGCCCCCATAAATGTACCAAAATCCCTGCAATATTCTTATAATAATAACAATATTCTTATCTTGAGTTGTTGGAGGTCAACCAACGTGGTTGCATCTGTTGCACTAGGATTTGCCCAAGCTAGTCCCACAAGTGTTCAGCGGGGTCGAGGTCTGGATTCACAGCAGGTCATTTCGTCCTCTCAACAGACATATTCTAGAGGTACTCACACATCTCAATGTCCCAGATTTTAGAAACATTAGAATGTTACTGGCATCAGAATCAGCTGAGTACAAAAACATCTCCATCTCTACTTCTGTCCATGATGCATACCTGGTAACACTTGAATCTCAAAACAACACTAAATGTTGACAGGAGAATATTTTTTCCTCAAGTGCACTAACAAAGTCATGTGTCCATCATAAAAGGCAATTAATATATAAAATATTCTGTAAATAAATAGTTTTTCCACAGTGAACCTGACTAACCCATCCACAGATCCTGGTTTTACAAAATACTGGAAAGGAGCTGCTTTAAAGAAGATGTTTTTTTTTCCTTCTGACAGCTGCGCATGAGGGCACAGGTGTGTTTTTAAACTCTCTTGAGGATACTGTATCTCATGCAGCCTTTTAATGAAAGGTCAACTACTGGAAGAGTCATAGAGGATAATGAATGTCAATTAATTCCACAGTGGTGCGTTTGCAACAGGAGTGAAACTCTGGACTATAGGAGACTGACCCTGGTAGGTGAGCAATGACTGACCACTGCTTTCTGGATCAGCAAGTTTGAATTTAAACCAAAAAGGATAAAGTTAAGTAACATATTGCTAATACTGGTACACTTTGGTGCAATCCTTCAAAAATTGTCTCATCAACAGTCAATTTCATGCTAAAATGGCTTTGTGGATGCAGTATTAGAAAAATATCTCAAGTTTCACATGTTCTTTTTGATGTTACCATAATAACAGAGCAATTAAAAACGTATTAAATGATAAAAAATGGGTAGAACAAACATGCTGTCAGGGCCTGATAAGCTCAGGTGTCAAACATGAAAGCTACTGAATGGTGAGGCAGGTTTTTTTGATTTTTTTTTTTCCAAAGACAACAAATGAGTGCAGAAGTGGTCGCTCAATGTAACGACAGAGATGAAGAGTCCTGTAATTACTCTGGAATGTCACATTACCAGCCAGTTTCCTCATAATAATGTCAAATCAAGTCACAGAATGATCTTTAAATGTCATTTGAAGAGGAAAAAATGAGACAAGTTATGAAAAAATTTGAAGCATTCGCTGTGTGTGCAGTGAAATGACCTCTAAATCAAATGTCTTTGTAGCCTTTGAGCATCAAATCCCAGCTGAAAACAATGATGCCAAGGGGACAGGCAGGATTTGAGTTAAAACACTTCATGCGAATCTAAGTTTATGTCGGTATCTAACACAGATGTATGTGGTGGCAACGGTTTAAATAGGAAATGGTCAACAATATATACACACTCCAAAAAATAAAGATCAATGGGGGAGGAGGTGGGGTTATTATAACCTTGAGCTTCCTTGGGGATGACCCTTTTACACTCCTGTCATTGTAAAAAAAATGAAAAGTGTTTGTGTGTGCGAATATACTAAGCTAAAAAACTGATGTCTGTCATGTCAATCAGAATCAGACAGGTGGTTTTAAATGAATATTTCCAACAAATCTATCAATGGTCAAAATGGATTTAAATTTGTTAATTCCCTTTAATACAACTCAAACGAGTGTCTTCTGTCCCTCCAAGTATAGCAGGATAAGAACATGACTCATTAAAGTGTGTACACTTTGGAGTAGATGTCACTTAACTTTTGAAAGTCCCATTAAGAAGAAAGAGGGACCGGTTGTGCATGTGGAGTTGTTGGACAGCACTTTAATCCATGCACATTAAGAATCTCATTTGTTGGTTAGGGTTGTACAAATTATAGGTACAAAATACTTTTTTTTTTTCCCACTTTCAGTATGACTGACACTGCTGGATGCCATTTTGCTATTTTCTATGTTTACGAGTCGACAAAACATGGATGAAACTGTCACTTCCTCATTGGGCTAAGATGCTAACACAACTGAATTCGAAAACATCAAATTTAAATAAAAAATCTTTCTACAGCATAATCTAACATAACATATGTCTTCCATTTTTACTTTATACTGCTTCATGAGCACTACAAGCTTTACTTTCAATATCATTTCAGGTAATTTCGGTCAGCATGAGCAAAATGAGCCATGAAGTTACTTTTTGAAAGACAGTCTGGATATTTCACCTTTTTAAATTGAACTTTTGTTGTAAAAATAATGGCTGAATATAAATTAAACCTGTTTAATCAGCAGCTCAGTGACTCAGTAGAGCATCAGTTACCTGCGCACTACATAAAGGGAAAGCTTTAGATTAACATTTTTATTTAACCAATCTACATATTGTTGAGAAAAGGTTGGTTGCTTGGGCATCATACCCCTGACAAGCATTCCCTTTCTGGTCCTGACTTAAGGAAACATGCTGATTTAAACATTCATGTTCAACTAACGACTAAGCACTTTGAATCAATAATTCAGGTAAAGTCAAGAGACGGAGCGTTCATGCCGAGTTTGAGGCATCCAAACAGCAGCCTCACAAGTTTAACAAACAGAAAAACCTGCTCATGAACAAACCATAAGTTGTGAAGCGAATGTTCATGTCTCCCATTGACTTGATGAATTCACATAGCATGAAGCGGCGTGCCCTTCAACTGACGGATGCGAGTTCGGTTATGCAAACAACAAGCAAATTATGCATTCAGCCATCAAACTGGATGCGAGCAACATCTGCCTGCTGCGTCCTGCAGTCGGCTGTCTGATCCAAGCTGATGCTTACAGAAAAGTCAGCCTTCCGGGAGCAGCTCACAGAGCTCCATCTCTGAGCAGTTTCCCCTCAAAAAAGCATCCTGCGTGCCCATTGGTGCCCCCCCCCACCCTTTACCACACATTTCCTTCTCTCCAGCTGCATCTCCGTCATTTCACAAAACTCCCAAATGAAAGGACTTGTCATCTGTACACCTCCTCCGTGTCATGTTTTTCCTCCCTCTCCTCCTCCTCTCTCTCTCTCTCTGTAACTTTCACTTGATTTGCCTCATCTTCCCCAGAGCCTGTCCGTTGTGACAGCACTGCCTCTTCCTCTGGATGCTGCTGGGCCTGACAAGGCGAGTGGACGCCAAGAAAGCACAGAAAGACCTGATTACTCACTTGCGAAGATAGGCAAAGATGGGGGAAAAAGAGAAAGAAAAAAATTTTAAAAAAAAGAGGAAAAGTGAAGCAGAGGAAATGACATGCATGGAGACAGCAAGTGGGAAAGGCTGGAAGTTAGAGGTAGAGATGAAAAGAAGGGGGAAAAAAAAAAAGCAGTGGGGAAAAAAGAGGAAGTTCGTCGGAGAGAAGATGTGGGGAGGAAAAAAAACGGGGGAGAAATATGGTAAGACGGGGTGAAAAGATGACTGATTAAGAAAACGAGATGAAGACGAGTGTTGAGAGGGTGCAGTCAGGGCTGTGGGGAGATGAAACATCCTCAGGCAATATTTCTCTGCTGTCTTACGGTAAAAAAGAATGAAACTCGGCTTTTATGCAGTAAACTTTGCTGCTTTGCTGTAGACAGGGCTGAGCAGCGATGAGGATGACGATGAATACAAATCTTAACTGTCCTTTCCCTGCAACACACTGAAATTATGCCAGCTGTATACTGGTGTGATCTTGTCAACGCAAGCATCTCAGGAGCCGTTGAGGAGGTTGAAAGAAAAACTTAAAGCTGAAAGGACCTGCTGACAGCACACACTTATACTCATACTTAATAATTCAGCTCCTTAATTTTCTCTTACATATTTTCCTAAAAGAACAAACCACTGCTGAATAGCTGTTTACCAGTCTGAACGCCGCGGTTCTCATAATGCGAATATCTCTAGTTTAAGAGTAATGAAGCTTGACATGGACCTCTGTGGCCTAAGCAGCGAGGTAGACCTTATAATGAGCTGCTGTAGTGAGACAGGAGCTGATCATGAGGGCTTTCCAGTCTTTTACACCTAGTTTGCACAAAGTAAAAAAGCTCTTACTTGAGCTGCTAGCATATGTGGGCTAATCTTCACCTTCCACGGACTAAACTTCAGCTAAATGTCCAGCAGGAATCTCAATCATGCCTGTTCTCTAAAGGAAATGAATTTTTTAAAAGCATATGGATCATCAGGGCGTTATGAAGCACTTCTTGAGTGCTGCAACCTTTTTGTAGTACCTACAGCTATTGGTGGAAGCGGCCCTTCTTTTTATATCCCCACCTCTGTAACTGTGGCTGATTGCAACCAATAGAACTCTCTTTATACTGCGCTCCTACTTCAGAGCCTAAAAAAACTTTCACATGGGAACCATCTGTGACCTAAATGTAGGGAAGATCGGATGCAACGTTGAAACCAACCATTACATCAGCAAACAATGTGTCTCGATAAATACATTCTTCAATTTTAGTCCAGATTTGATGCATATTTATATGGTCTCATACCAATCTGCTGGATCATCGATCAACATTCCCATCTTGGATGCAAACTCAACTGGAGAACAAATGGAGACTCTGCAGTTCTCATAAGCTATCTGGTTGGATTCCACCTGAGGAGGAAACGTGAGCCAACATGCAACTTTTTTCTGAATCAACAAGACAATCTCCGTTTGCATAGCAATAGAGACAGCAATCAGCAAACAAACCTCAGGAAATAGTTTGTTGAAAATCTCCTCCATATTAATTGGTTTTTTGTTGGTATTGGAGATCTGTATATATACACACATGTATGAAGGTTCAGAGAGGTGTAGCACAGCTGTAGCATCATGACTGCTCCAAAACGAGGTTTACAGAGCTGGCATGACTTACATCTTATTTGTTATTTTGTTCCATGCCAGTCTCTTCTGAGATTATTTTAAAAGAAGGTTGCTGCTAAACAGCTGCCCTGCCTTGCATTATGAAGTGGGTCAATACATACTGAGCATCGCAGAACTCAGTAAGGATCCAGGATGCTGATAACAAGGTCACTTTCATCAATAGATACAGTCTATTTGTTTTCTTCTTTAAACTGATGTTTATTTTGTCTTATGCAACATAGACAGTAAAGAAAGTGAATACTTAGATTTTGCAGCATGTGAATAACCCCAAACATGGAAAGAATCATCTTAAGCAGCAAGGCGTGAAGAAATACTGCAGCAGATGGGGATTCCACAGAGCCCTGTTCTCAATTTGATCAAACTAAGAAGAGATTAAATGTGGAGATTGAAACCAGTTAAACAGCTGAGAGAGAAATAACCCAAATTGGTTGGGACCAGCTGCTGGCCAAGTACTTAAAAATGTGTACATATGCATCTCATGTAGAAAGGACTTTAGCCTTTTAAAGGTGGTTGATTCCATTTATAAATTTGATTTGATGCTTTCTTGACTTGTCAATTCAGTTGATGACTTGAACAATTATTTGTAAACAGATCCACAATTTACTATTATTTTTATTATTTATTCTGTAGGCTACTTTCCTTACAAAACCAGTTTTATCATGCCGATGCATCTACATCATGTCACTACATTTACTTAGAATGTATCATTCTAGCAAATTTCATGGACTTGAATAATGAAAAACCAGCATCACGCGAAAATCTTAGTAAATTTAGGTTTGAAATATCAGTAAATGTGCACTTCCTAGGATATACATGCCATATGTTTATGATGATGATGATAATAATGAAGGAATTTATTTTGAACATATATTAGGTACATAGTAGTAAATTAATGGACAGATATACACAAACAGAAATAAATAAAACATATATTACTGACAACAAAATATTCTCCCTACATGTCCGAAAAGAAGTGGGAGGAACTTATATTATCCCACCCCTTCCATGTAAAACGTTAATATTACTTGGCTTTCTATCAACATAATTATAATGATCAAATCAAGGTGAAGACTTCTGGCATTTCCAAACATAAAGTTGATTGAAAAATATTATGCATATTTTTTGGCATATAAACATGTTTGATCTGCGCTGATGTCTTGCATGACCCAGTTTCTGCAAAGACTCAGTTCTCAGCTACTCCGGAGTATTTTCTTTGGAATGCAGAAAGGAAATTGTCCTACAGTTGTCAGGACAGAAGGCGGGGACGCATCGAGCTGGTATAGTTTGCGTCCGTTCTTTTGAGGCAAGACGCCAGTTGATGCAGTTTTTTGTTTTCAGCAATGTTCAATTACAAACATTTATCATCTCTATCCTCATGGTGGTGTTCTCATTAAAGAGGACACAAAGGTCACAGCATGATTTCACAATCCTGAATACGATGTGAATCATATGTTGTGGTCACTGCAGTCATCCCAGTTTAAATATTTGTGGGAGATTCTTGATAAATGTGTCAGAAAGTGCTCTCTGATAACTCAAAATGAAATATTTAGAATTAATTCATTTGGAATGACAGTATTCTCATCCACATTTACATGTTATTCAAAATTGAGGTTTATAAGGATAGAAATTATAGTTAATCGCCTGATTGTTTTATTCTGCTAAAGATCTGGGAGTTGGGAAGGATTGTGATTGGGCGGATGTGACATCTTTACATCCACCAGAAGTGAACATACTCCAGTTCCTGCTTCTTTTCTCTTCGGCTACAACACGAAAGACCAAATAACCATTTTCGCTTTTCTTTCGATTATAGCTCAGAAACAGCAGCACAACACGAGCATGCTACTCCACTTTCATCAGCTGAGATGGAGAATGGTGTTGGAGTATGTGTGTCATCACTGCAGAACACGGGAATGAGCAAGTGCAAAACGACAAGAATTTATTTAAAGCGTATAATAATAAATGTATACATGACTGCAGATTTATTCAATCTGATTTCAAATAAGAATAAACCAAGCACTTATTCGATTTTAAGTTTGATTTGGAATGGCCATTTTTCATTTAGAACGGGGTGTTTTCACAGTAATTTTTGATCATTTAATTTTTTTTTTTTTCTGAATTAAAGAGGAATTACTACTAATGTAAATGTAACCATTGAAACATCAGATAAAGACTAAACCTCAGAAAAAAAAACAATTTGTACCCCATCTTTACACATCTTCATGAATTTCTTTTGAATTAATTTATGTATTAACAGAATCTATTAATAAGTGCAAATCATAACGGAAGTGTTAAACATGCATATTAAACAAATCTTCAGTACTTTTTTTTTTTCCCTTCCTGTGTGGCTTTACAATTTTTTTCCTCTCCCTCCCTCATTTATTTTGTATCTTTCTTTGCCTGCATTTCTTGTCATTTCTGCTACGTGTCCTTGCGGTTTTCTATCCTTTTTTAAGTACGTTCATTCATTTTACCTGTTTTCTTCCCTAATGAGCCCTCTGTGTGTATTTATAGAGCTTTTGCTCACTCTCTTCCTTGACAGTACATTTGTTATTCTTATTTGTTCTCCCAGCATCTTTTTGGACACTCCAGCTGCCCTCCCACATCTTGTGCATCTCTACCAGTTTTGTTTTCATCAGTTTTTTATTTTTATTTTTATTAAAGTTCACTTTTATGTTGCTTTTTCTGCTCACCACTTTGTGTCCTGCATGTGTATCTTCTAAAACCCGAAACAGGATAATCTGAGCTTGTTTTTTTTTTTTTTTTTTTTTTTTTTTTTATGAGTGTATGTATACAAGTATGTATATCTATAAAGCCAGAAAGGATGAAAACCAGGAAAAGATCTGTTTTCACCACCTGCAGAACCATTTGTGTCTTGCTAATGCCTCTCATTGACACCTGTTCTCTGTTCCTTTTGTACATCACCAGGGGAAATCGATTCCCAATCACTGTTCCTTCCTAACTGAGCAAAAGTCTGACTGGCTTTGAGTTACAGACTAATGATTAGGTGTTCCTTTTAATTTTTTGAGTAGTACAAATATTTTCTTTTCTTTAGAAAAAAAAAAACCAATACACAGTTCTTTTGTATTTGCCATTTTCCTTTCATATATCGAGCGAGGAGGGGAGTAAATTATTTGCAGAAGAGGTACTTATCAACTGTGCCAAGAGATGATTCATCTTCTGTCAGCGTAAATTGCACTTTTGTGAAGGGCCATTTTTGCCTAAACTGGATTATAGTCAGGCAAATAAGGGTGCAAGTTTGGTCTTACACTTTGTAATTCTGGACACTCAGAAACGATGCAACTTTAAATCTAGATACTGTGGAAAATAGTTGATTTGATGATCCATGCAAGTTTTCTCTTTTCTACTCTATCCATTGTTATTCATTAATGTGCCATTAATCATGTGATTTTAAGCCATTTGGAAAGTGTTGCATCCATCCATAGGTAATCAGAGGTAGTCTGTGCTTGAATTAATATAAAAATTCCAATAATAAAAATGACATTGATTGAAAAAAAGTTATAACATTTCCTTCGCACAGATTTAATACTGAACCAGCTGTTCAGTACATTATTAAGTAAATCAATTATTACATTGTCTGAAGTGATGATATGTTTTACTTAAAAAGAAAAAAAAAAGATAATGTTTGGAGCCATTTTTATGCATAGACACATTTCCAAACATCCAGCCTTTTTTTTTTTTTTTTTTTTTTACCTTACCGTGACTTCAGAGAGAGTGATGATTTTGTAACAACATACCTTTTATTTATAGTATCAAAAATAAAGAAACTAAGACAAAAAACCTTTTCTATTATTACTAAAATGAAAAAAGTAATCTGCATATTACAGGATGATGCTTTGGAACTCAATGAGCGCCATCATTTGAGAAGATTCTTGTTGTCATCCATCACTTGAATATAATTAAGCTCGAGTTTCCTCTCAGACATCCTTAAAGGGCACTAGGCTTAATCTACAGTAATGACACTTCAGTCAGGACACTGCATCAAAATTACTGCATCAAACTGACTCTGACGCATTTGTATATGATGATGACTGAGTGATGCTCTGGAGCTATCTGAGCAAGCATGATGCAAGCTGTCCCTTAGATCACAATCCCTCCCACATAGTCTGAGGTTTTTATTTGTCCTTTGTCATTACCATAAGAAAAGAAAACTTGGAAATTAACAGATAAAATACCTTATTTGAAAATAGTCAAGCTATGCACAAGAGAAAAAGAAAACAACTGGTGAATGATGCGAAAAGCACAGACAATGCAGAATGTATGCAGGTAAATGTGACCTGGGATATAAAATGTGCTAATTCTAGAGGACACTCTGAAGTTGGGGACAACTGGACAGAAAATTTCTTGTCACCAGAGCTGTCTGGACTAATATAATGCTGAACACAGTGAGCCCAAACCTGCCTTGTTAATCTTCGCAATTATTCAAAGTAGCACCCACAAGGTATTATGTTTGACGACACTGATGCTGTGGTGGGTGTGATTAGCTAAAAGTAAATGGAAAATCAGAGCTGAGAGTGGAATCAAGGGAACATGGCTGTGTCCCAGACTTGCCTCGGTAATTGGCGAATATTGATAAATGACCATGTCCTACTGCAATGTCTTATATTAGATTTTAGGGGTTTTGTTGTTTTTTTTTTTTTTTTTTTAGTTTTTTTACTGACAGAAATAAGGTTAATAGATGTATCTATCTAGATGATATATATATATATATAGATAGATAGATATACATATATACATATATATATATACATATATATATATATATACACATATATACATATATATATATATACACATATATATATATATATATATATATATATATATATATATATATATATAGATAGATATACATATATATATACACATATATATATATATACACATATATATATATATATATTATATATACACATATACACATATATATATATATATATATATATATACACATATACATATATATATACATACACATATACATATACATATATATAGATATATACATATACATATATATATATATATACATATACATATACATATATATACACATATACATATACATATATATAATATATACATATACATATATATATATATATATATACACACATATACATATACATATATATATACATACATATACATATATATATTTATATATATACATACATATACATATATATATATTATATATATATACATACATATACATATATATATATATATACATATACATATATATATTATATA